>NW_021604576.1:20863049-20884474 GCF_004785775.1 Grammomys surdaster
TGGAAAGAGCACCTCTGCTCTGTGTGGAAAGAGCACCTCTGCTCTGTGTGGAAAGAGCATCCCTGCTCTGTGTGCAGGAGCACAGCAGGTTCCCCAGTGGTGCTTTGGTGTTTCCTGGGGTTTGGTCTTCAGTTGTGGTGATGGTGTATGGGGTGATTTAAAGCCTCAAAAGCCCTTTAAATTCCCTGTTCTTTGTCTTAATTTGCACAGAACATTCAGTATCATAACGTTTTCAGTCTAAGAGCAGGGCGTGGAGGAGTTATAAATTAAGGAGGCACTGAAAGCATTATTAAAATATAGCTGCATTAAACAGTGGAAATGATAGATTCAGAGTCCCGTGAGTATGCGTATGTAAAAGAAATATTTGTCCTCTACAAATAGACTGGAGAAAGTCTCCTCAAGGATTTGAAAGGTGATTAGGAATTATGTAAATAAGGGCAAAAACTCTATTAATAGGACTACCACAAAAATCGTCATCTACATTCACGCACCAACTTCGAAGTGACTGCTAGGTTTGGAATACGGAAGTGAAAACCTTAGGCCCTGAAACTGAATGTCAGAGTGAAATCTCTTTTTAAACACATAGCTGTTTGCTTCAGGCAAGATTCTGAGAGTTCACAGTTTCTCTCCAGTCTTTCTGTAAAATTGGGTGCATACCGTTGAGAGATGATTCTATTACACTATTAGCATACTGTTATTTTAATCACATGTGAATCTTCAGTGAAATAATGTATGTGAAGCACTTTAGCCTAGTGCCTAACACAGAATAAAAAACTACCAAATGCCAGGCATTATCATCCCAGTACTCTGTAGTTTGTAAACTATTTCCAAATATTCCATATTTCTTCTGGTCACCAATATTTTCCTATGGCACTCAGTTCTCTGGGTGTGTCCCCTCTGCTAATGGCTCTGTAATTATTTGAGGAAAATAACTATCACAAAACTTGGAAAATTGTCAAATTTAAAATTTATCAACATTTAAAATTCTAGCAGAACATTTATCCATGTTTAAAATTCTAGCAGTGTTTTATGAATAATAGCAGCATACGTTTGAATGACTAGGTTGTATGGAAGGCTTTGAAAACATGATATTTATAGTTTAAGTGCCCCTCAGGAATTGTGTCTTAATTGTTCAATAATGATGGAAGATGAGGGAGCAAACAATTTAAGTGTTATTGTAAAATAATCTCAGTGGGAGAACAAGATTTCGAATAGTCATCTCTACGTCTTTGTGCTATGAAGTAGCTTCTCATTGCTGGCCATTTATTCCTTTGTAGCTGTACCTTTGACTAAGTCAAAGCATCTTCCAAGAATTGTTAGGAAGGTATTTTAAGGAATCCTAGTGTAAGATTGCAGGAATTATTACTCTGAGTGTAAAATAAAGGATGCCGTTTTCAGAGCAAATGTCAAGCATTCAAATACTGATTTGCTAGAGTTAATTTTATATCCAGCCACCTCACTGAAGTTATTTATTAGCTGTAGGAGCTCTCTGGTAGAATTTTTGGGGTCTCTTATGTATACTATCATATCATCTGCAAATAGTGATATCTTTACTTCCTCCTTCCCAACGTGTATCCCTTTGATCTCCTTTGATCACACACTTCGAAGCTTCTTCTATCTGGTATTGCCTTTAATGTTGGGAGATTCTTCAACGTTTGTTTTTTTTTAAAAAAATCATCTTTGATTCTTACAGTTGCCTTTCTAGGTTGTTTGTTGAGATCTAGAGATGTTAAATGAGTTACCCAATTTCAGATCTCTGACTAGCAACAGATCTGGGACTTGAACCCAAATGTTTCATCTCTAAACAGAAAGCTTTGCCAACTAAGCTTTGATTTTGTTTTTTAATGCTTGCTTAAGAAGTAGGGGGTAACAGAGGATGATATTTCACCAGAATGTAACTTGAGGGCCACACCATTTTACACTAAGTCTCCAGGAATTTCCAGGACTTCAAGGATGCTGCTGCTTTATGGTACAGATATGGTTGCAGAATCACTTTGCTAACAGTTGGTGAAGTAGTCTTATGAGGTTGTTGGTCTCAATGATACCTGACATATTTGAGAATTCCCTAGAAGCCATGAAGCAAATGTCCTTTAAGATGTATGGGAGTTAGAGAACTATTTGAAAAAGCCATTCCACAATCACTTAAGGTAGACACTCACTAAGGGTGGCTGCCAATGTTTCTTCACAGGTTTCTCTACAGGCATGTCTTAGGGTTTTACTGCTGTGAACAGACAACATGACCAAGGCAACCATTATAAAGGCAGACTAGAGGGTGGAGCTTCAAAGCCCAGCCCCACAGTGACACACTTCCTCCAACAAGGTCATACCCACTGAAACAAGGTCACACCTCCTAATAGAGACACTCCCTGAGCCAAGCACATTCAAACCACCACAAAGCACGTTAAGAACTTGAACCAAAGCCATTAAAAAGGAAAATCTAGCTTACTTTTTACCAATCTCATTGGGATTAGGTTAAGAAAACTAAAGCTGTTATTGGCTCTTGGCTTTGCTGAATCAATGAGTTTTCTCACTATAAAACCACATGAAGTACTTTTTTTCTTTTCATGAAAGGATAGCATGGACATGTTCAACTTTTGAATTTTTAAGTATACAGAGAAAAATCTTCCAGTCTAATAGAGCGACTACTGTGGCAGTGCATGGGAGGAGTGCCAGGGATGGTTTTGTGCTGGATGCATGGAGAGACACTATGCAGGTTCTACTTAGAATATGATGTAAAACGAACAGCTTAGGAGGGCCTTAAGACATTTAATAATCACAAACACGGTCTCTGTTCTCAGCTGGACTTTCCCCTCAGTAACTTGAAACACCATTTATTAAAAGTATACAAAGGTCTATAATCTTGATTTGAGGTGAGGAGGGGCAAATATATCAGACCTGCACATAAGACTTAGCCTCAGTAGCAATAGCTTATCAAAGCTATAGTACTTTTCTTAAATTTAAACCTTCACTGATTCTAAGACATAGCACATTTTAAGGTGTTACTAAAAAAATGGTAAACTTTCCACACCATCCTCTGATGGCTCTGGTGCATATCTCATGTTCTCAGTAGGAATGGTGATATTCCTACCTTTATTTTATTTGCTGAATATACGCAACACATGTCTTCAATATGTATATCAGTAACTAAGTATAATATAGATTCATCTAATCCTTTCAGTGACTGTTGCTTTGCCAGAAAATTAGGGTGTCTGAATCATTATTCAGACAGCATTTATTTCACTCCTAACACCAAATTTATGTGCAAGGGCTCTGTCTCAAACATGGATCTTTTAAAAATACTGATAAGCCATACCATCTTATGTCATTACTGTTTCCTGATCAGCAGTGATTAGAAGCTGCCATTAAGTAAAAGACAGATCCTAGATTTAGAAAGTTAAGATGTAAATTGAATGATCATAGTTCGTGTCATCAGTATAAACACCCAAGAGATGAGAAAGGCACTCTTATTGGAGTTGCCAAGACAATGGCAAGATGGAATTAAAGCATTAACACTGACAGAAAGTTTTCATGTTCCTCTCAATTTGACTAGTCTTTAGGGAAGCTTTGAAAAGACTATCACCTGAATTCTCTTTTTCTAAAGTTAATTAGTATTTCTTTATCTAATTAAGAAATTTACATAGGAAAACATGCACTTATAATGTCTTCCTACTCATTTGTGATGTAACTTTGTAGTCTACAGGATTTCAATCTTAAAGACCTGGACAATACACCTTTGAAATAAAATGATCTGAAGCTCCAAATTCCTTGGAAGAAATTTAGCTTTGGATATCTATTTGGATTTTTAACAACAACAACAACAACAACAATTTATTAATTCTTTGGGAATTTCATACAATGCATATTGATCATTCTTGTCTTTCTTCTCCAACTCTCCTAAGCTCCTACCTTTTCACAGTCAACTTCTTACCCACTCAACTTTATGTCTTCTTCCTCTTCTCTTCCTCCACCTCCTTCAAACACAAGTCCTCATTTGTGTTGCCTGCAAGTAGGGCTCGGTCTGGAATGTGACTGACTTATCAGGGGTTACACCATTAAAGAAAACTGATTCTCCTTCTCCAAGCAACTATCAAATGCCAATAGCTTCTTAGCTAGTGGTAGGATTTTTTTTTTTACCCATTTTACCTTCTGGTATTTGATTTGGCTTCAGCTTACATAGTTCATGTGAATTGCTGTCATCATTGATGAGTTCACATGTGTAACTTCCCTTTTGTGTCTGGAAAATACTATTTGTTTGATGTTGTCTACCTCATATTGCTCTTCCAACTTTTCTGCCCTACTATCTGAGAATATGCCTAGGCCTTGCAGGGAGTGGTGTGGTATGTACATTCTATTTAGGATTGAGTACTCCACAATCACTTGTCTGTGTATTGACCAGTTTAGGGCCTTTGTGTTAATTTCCATCAATTTCAAGAAGAAGCTTTTCTGATGAGGGCTGAGTGATGCACTGCTCTATGGGTATAACAATACATCATTAAGAGTCATTTTAATGCTATTTCCATTTAGTAGAATAATGGTAGTAGGATATCCCCCTAGGGACTATGTTCTAGCAGCAGGTTCTTAGCCTTGTTAAGTAAGGAAGGTATAGGTTCCATCTAGTGGAGTAGGCATTGGATCCAATCTGAAAGCTATTGGTTACTCTTTTTTTCTCTCTCTTTCATTTTTAAATTTTTATTCTTTAATTGTTTTTTACAGTCCAGACTTTATCTCCCTCTTGGTCCACCATCCTACTGTTGCACATTCCACGCCCCCTTCCCCCACCCCCATCTCCAAGAGGATGTCCCTACTCCATGCCCACCCCACCAGACCAACTCACTCCCTGGGGCACCAAGTCTCTCGAGGGGTAGGTTCATCTTCTCTGACTGAGTCCAGACCTGGCAGTCCTCTGCTGTCTATGTGTTGGGGGCCTCGGGTCAGCTAGTGTATGCTGCGTGGTTGGTGGCCCAGTGTCTGAGAGATCTTGGGGTCTAGATTAGTTGATACTGCTGGTCTTCCTATGAGGTCACCCTCCTTCTCAGCTTCTTCCAGATTTTCCCTGATTCAACCACAGGAGTCACCAGCTTCTGTCCATTGGTTGGGTATAAATATCTGCATCTGACTCTTTTAGTTGCTTGTTGGGCCTTACATAGGGCATTCATGATAGGTCCCTGTTTGTAAGCACACCATAGTATCAATAATAGTGTTAGGCCTTGGGGCCTCCCCCTAACTAGATATCAATTTGGGCCTGTCACTGGACCTCGTTTTCCTCAAGAACTTCTCCATTTTTGTTCCCGCAGTTCTTTCAGACAGGAATAATTCTGGGTCAAAGTTTTTGACTGTGGGATGGCAACCTCATCCCTCCACTTGATGCCCTGTCTTTCTACTGGAGGTAGGCTCTACAAGTTCCTGCTCCCTACTGTAGGGCATTTCATCTAAGGTCCCTCCCTTAGAATCTTTCACCTCCCAGGTTTCTGGTACATTCTAGAGGGTTCCCTACTTCCTGAGGTTGTCTGTTTCGATTCTTTCTGCTGGCCCTCAAGGCTTCAGTCCCATTCCCCGACCCAATCATGTTCCCCTCTTCCCCTCATGTCACCTTTCCCATCCAGGTCCCTTCCTCCCTCTGCTCTCTCCTGTGACTGCTTTCTTGTCCCTCCCAAGTGGGAGTGAAGCATCCTTAGTTGGGGCCTTTGGCTTTTTAGCTTTCTTGAGTTCTGTGGATTGTACCCTGGGAATTCTGTAATTTTTGGCTAATATCCACTTATTAGTTAGTACATACCCTGCATGTCCTTTTGGGTCTGAGTTACCTCACTCAGGATAATATTTTCTAGTTCCACCCATTTGCCTGCAAAACTCAGGATGTCCTCGTTCTTAATAGCTGAGTAGTATTCCATTGTGTAAATGAACCACATTTTATGTATCCATTCTTCTGTTGTGGGACATCTGGGTTGTTTCCAGCTTCTGGCTTTCACAAACAAGGTCGCTATGAACATAGAGGAACATGTGTCCCTGTGGCATTTTTTGTATATATGCCCAAGAGTGAAATAGCTGGATCTTCAGGTCGATCTATTTCCAATTTTCTGAGAAACCTCCAGATAAATTTCCAGAGAGGTTGTACCAGTTTGCAATCCCACCACCAGCAATGGAGGAGTGTTTCTCTTTCTCTACATCCTCAACAACATGTGCTGTCGCCTAAAGTTTTGATCTTAGCCATTCTTTTTTTCCCCCTCTTCCTGGGCCTTATTTTATGTTTGTTTTTTAATGAATACTTTCTCTATTTACATTTCAAATGTTATCCTCTTTCCAGGTTTTCTTTCTGGAACCCCCCTATCCCATCCTCCTTCTCCCTGTCTTTATGAGTGTGCTACCCCACCCACCCACCTACTTTTGCCTTCCCACCCTGGCATTCCCCTACACTGGGGCATCAAACCCCCACAGGACCAAGATCCGCTCCTCCCTCTGATGTCCATCAAGGCCATCCTCTGCTACATAACCGGCCAGAGGCATGGGTTCCTCCATGTGTACTCTTTGGTTGGTGGCCCAGTCCCCAGGAGCTCTGGGGGGGGGGTCTGGCAGGTTGATACTGTTGCCCCCGCACGGGACTGAAAACCCGCTTAGCTCCTTCAGTCTCTTCTCCAACTCTTCCATTTGGGGTCCTGTGCTCAGTCCAATGGTCAGCTGTGAGCATCTGCCTCTGTATTTTTCAGGCTCTGGCTGAGCCTCTCAGGAGACAGGCATATTAGGCTCCTGTCAGCAAGTATTCCTGGCATCCTCAATAGCTTCTAGGTTTGATGATTGTATATGGGATGGCTCTCCAGGTGGAACAGTCTCTGGATGGCCTTTCCTTCGGTTTCTGCTCCACACTTTTTATTCATATTTCCTTCTGTGAGTATTTTGTTCCCCCTTCTAAGAAGCATTGAAGCATCCACACTTTGGTCTTCCTTCTTCTGGAGCTTCATATGGTCTGTGAATTGTATCTTGGGTATTCTGACCTTTCCTTTTGAGCTAATATCCACTTATCAGTGAGTGCATACCATGTGTGTTCTTTTGTGATTTGGTTACCTCACTCAGGATGATATTTTCAAGTTCCATCCACTTTTCTGCAAATTTCATGAAGTCATTGTTTTTAACAGCTGACTAGTACTTCATTGTGTAAACGTACCACATTTTCACCACATTTTCTTTATCCATTCCTCTGTTGAGGGACATCTGGGTTCTTTCCAGCTTCTAGCTAATATAAATATGATTGCTATGAACATAGTGGAACATGTGTCCTTATTACATGTTGGAGCATCTTCTGGGTATATGTCCAGGAGTGGTATAGCTGAGTCCTCAGGTAGACAATGTCCAATTTTCTGAGGAACCTCCAGACTGATTTACAGAGTGGTTATACCAGCTTGCAATCCCACCAGCAATGGAGGAGTGTTCCTTTTTCTCCACATCCTCCCCGGCATCTGCTGTACCTGAGTTTTTTGCTTTATTGGATATTTTATTTACATTTCAGATGTTATCTCCTTACCTTGCCCAGAAACCCCCAATTCCATTCCCCTCCTCCAGCTTCTATGAGGATGTGCCTTTACCTACCCCCTCCCACCTTCCCATCCTCAAATTCTCTGCCACTCAGCGTCCAGCCTTCATGGGACTAAGATCTCCTCTCCCACCTATGCTCCACAAGGCCATCTTCCCCTACATATACAGCTGGAGCCATGGGTCCCTCCATATGTTCTCCCAGGCTCTCCTCATGGGGCCATAAACACTTTCTGCTCTTTCAGTCTTCTAACTCCTCCATTGGGAACCCCTTGATCAGTTCAATGGTTAGCTGTGAGCATCCACTTCTGTATATGTCAGACTCTGGCAGACCTCTAAGGAGACAGCTATAATAGGCTCCTGTCAGCATGCACTTCCTGATATCCACATAAGCATCTACCTTTGGTGACTACACATGGGATGGATACCCAGGTGGAATGGTCTTCATATGGCCTCTCCTTCAGTTTCTGTCGCACACTTTGTCTCCATATTTGCTCCACTGAGTATTTTGTTACTCCTTCTAAGAAGGACTAAAGCTCCCACACTTGGTCTTCGACTCCTCCATGAGATTCTCATGGTCTGTGAGTTGAATCTTGGGTATTTCAAGCTTCTGAGCTAATATCCAATTATCAATGAGTGAATCATGTGTGTTCTTTTGTGTTTGGATTACCTCACTCAGGATGATATTTTCTAGTTCCATCCATTTACCTAAGAATTTCTCAAATTCATTGTTTTTAATAGCTGACTAATACGCCATTTTGTAAATGTACCACATTTTCTGTATCCGTTACTCTGTTGAAGGACATCTGGGTTCTTTCCAGCTCCTGGCTATTATAAATAAGGCTGCTATGAACATAATGGAGCATATGTTCTTGTTATGTGTTGGAGCATCTTCTGGGTATATGCCAGGAGTGGTATAGCTGGGTCCTCAGGTAATGCTATGTCCAATTTTCTGAGGAAGCTCCAGACTGATTTCCAAAGTGGTTGCACCAGCTTGCAATCCCACCAACCATGGAGGAATGTTCCTCTTTCTCCACATCCTCACCAGCATCTACTATCACCTAAGTTTTTGATCTTAGCCATTCTGAATGGTGTGAGGTAGAATCTCAGGGTTGTTTTGATTTGCATTTCCCTGATGATTAAGGTGCTTCTTGGCCATTTGATATTCCTCAGTTGAGAATTCTTTGTTTAGCTCTGTACCCCACTTTTAAATAGGGTAATTTGGTTCTCTGGAGTCTAACTTCTTGAGTTCTTTGTATATATTGGATGTTAGCCCTCTGTCAAATGCAGGATTCATAACAGTCTTTTCCAAATCTGTTGCTATTTTGTCCTATTGACAGTGTCCTTTGCCTAACAGAAGCTTTTCAATTTTATGAGGTCCCATTTGTCAGTTCTTGATCTTAGAGCATAAATCATTGGTGTTCTTCTGTTCAGGAACTTTTTCCCTGTACCTAGGTATTTGAGGGTCTTCCCCAACTTCTCTTCTATTAGTTTCAGTGTATCTGGTTTTATGTGGAGGTCCTTATCCACTTGGACTTGAACTTTGTACAAGGAGATAAGAATGGATTGATTTGCATTCTTTTACGTGCTGACCTCCAGTTGAACCAGCACCATTTGTTGAAAATGCTGTCCTTTTTTCACTGGACAGTTTTAGCTCCTTTGTCAAAGATCAAGTGACCATAGGTATGTGGGTTCATTTCTGGATCTTCAATTCCATTCCATCGCTCTTCCTGCCTGTCTCTGTACCAATATCATGCAGTTTTTATCACTATTGCTCTGTAGTACAGCTTGAGGTCAGGGATGGTGATTCCCCCAGAAGTTCTTTTGTTTTTGAGAATAGTTCTCGATATCCTGGGTTTTTTGTTATTCCAGATGAATTTGCAAATTGCTCTTTCTATCTCTATGATGAATTGATTTGGAATTTTGATGGGGATTGCATTGAATCTGTAGAATGCTTTTTGCAAGATGGCCAGTTTTACTATATTAATCCTGCCAATCCAGGAGCATGGGAGCTCTTTCCATCTTCTGAGATCTTCCTCGATTTCTTTCTTCAGAGACTTGAAGTTTTTATCATACAGATCTTACACATGCTTGGTTAGAGTCATACCAAGGTATTTTGTATTATTTGTGACTATTGTGAAGGGTGTCATTTCCCTAATTTCTTTTTCAGTCTGTTTATCTTTCATGTAGAGGAAGGCTACTGATTTGTTTGAGTTGATTTTATATCCAGCCACTTTGCTTAAGTTGTTTATCAGGTTTAGGAGTTCTTTGGTGGAAGTTTTAGGATCACTTAAGTATACTATCACATCATCTGCAAAGAGTGAGATTTTGACTCCTTCCTTTCCTATATGTATCCCTTTGACTTCCTTTTGTTGTCTAATTGCTCTGGCTAGGACTTCCATTATTATACTGAATAGGTAGGGTGAGAGTGGGCAGCCTTGTCTAGTCCTTAGTGGGATTGCTTCAAGTTTCTCTCCATTTAGTTTGATGTTGGCTACTGGTTTTCTGTATATTGCTTTTGCTATGTTTAAGTATGGGCCTTGAATTCCTGATCTTTCCAAGACTTTTACCATGAAGGGATGTTGAATTTTGTCAAATGTTTTCTCAGCATCTAGTGAGATGATCATGTGTATTTTTTCCTTTGAGTTTCATTGTATATTGGATTACATTGATGGATTTCTGAATATTGAACCATCCCGGCATTTCTGGGATAAAGCCTACTTGATCATGATGGATGATTGTTTTGATTTGAAAAAACAAATTTGGTTTGCAAGAATTTTATTGAGTATTTTTGCATTGATATTCATAAGAGAGATTGGTCTGAAGTTCTCTTTCTTTGTTGGGTCTTTGTGAGGTTTAGGTATGAGCATGATTGTAGCTTCATAGAATGAATTGGTAGTGTTTCTTCTGCTTCTACTTTGTGGAATAGTTTGAAGAGAATTGGTATTAGGTCTTCCTTGGAGTTCTGAGAGAATTCTGCACTAAAACTATTTAGTCCTGGGCTTATTTTTTTTTTTTTTTTTTTTTTTTTGGTGGGGAGACTTTTAATGACTGCTGTTATTTCTTTAGGGGTTATGGGACCATTTAGATGGTTTATTTGCTCCTGATTTAACTTTGGCACCTGGTTATCTGTCTAGAAAATTGTCCATTTCATCTTGATTTTCCAGTTTTGTTGAGTATAGGCCTTTGTAGTAGGGTCTGATGATTTTTTGAATTTCCTCAGTTTCTGTTGTTATGTCTCCCTTTTCAGTTCTGATTTTATTAATTTGGGTACTGTCTCTGTGCCCTCTGGTTAGTCTGGCTAAGGGTTTATCTATCTTATTGATTTTCTCAAAGAACCAGCTCCTGGTTTTGTTGATATTTTGTTTTGTTCTTTCTGTTTCTATTTGGTTGATTTCAGCTCTGAGTTTGACTATTTCCTGCTGTCTACTCCTCCTGGGTGTATTTGCTTCTTTTTGTTCTAGAGCTTTTAGGTGTGCTGTGAAGTTGTTAGTGTATGCTCTCTCCAGTTTCTTTTTGTAGCCACTTAGAGCTATGAGTTTTCTTCTTAGAACTGCCTTCATGGAGTCCCACAAGTTTTGGTATGATGTGTCCTCATTTTCATTAAATTCTAAAAAGTCTTTAGTTTCTTCCTTTATTTTTTCCTTGACCAAGTCATCATTGAGTAGAGAGTTGTTCAGTTTCCATGTGCATGTGGGTTTTCCATTGGTTTTGTCATTATTAAAGACCAGACTTAGTCCATGGTGCTCTGATAAGATGCAAGGGATTATTTCAATCTTTTTGTATCTGTAGAGGGTTGTTTTGTGACCAATTACATGGTCTATTTTGGAGAAGGTACCATGAGGTGCTGAGAAAAAGGTATATTCTTTTGTTTTAGGATGAAATGTTCTATAGATATCTGTTAAAACCATTTGTCTATAACTTCTGTTAATTTCAACGTGTCTCTGTTTAGTTTCTGCTTCCATGATCTGTCCATTGCTGAGAGTGGGGTGTCAAATCCCCCTCAATTATTGTATGAGGTGCAATGTGTGCTTTGAGGTTTAGTAAAGTTTCTTTTATGTATGTGGGTTCTCTTGCATTTGGAGCATAGATGTTCAGAATTGAGAGTTCATCTTGTTAGATTTTTTCCTTTGATGAGTATGAAGTATCCTTCCTTATCTTTGTTGACTACTTTTGGTTGAAAGTCGATTTCATTTGATATTCTTATGGCTACTCCAGCTTGTTTCTGGGATTATTTGCTTGGAAAATTTTTTCCATCCTTTTACTCTAAAGTAGTATCTGTCTTTGTCACTGAGGTACATTTCCTGTATACAGTAAAAGCTGGGTCCTGTTTATGTATCCAGTCCATTAGTCTATGTCTTTTATTGAGGAATTGAGTCCATTGATGTTAAGAGATATTAAGGAAAAGTGATTGTTGCTTCCTGTTATTTTTGTTATTAGAAGTGGAATTATGTTTGTGTGGTTATCTTCTTTTGGGTTTATTGAAAGAAGACTACTTTCTTGCTTTTTCTAGGTTGTAGTTTCCCTCCTTGTGTTGGAGTTTTTCATCTATTATCCTTTGTCAGGCTGTATTTGTGGAAAGATATTGTGTAAGTTTGGTTTTGTCATGGAATATCTTGGTTTCTCCATCTATGGTTATTGAGAGTTTTGTTGAGTATAGTAGACTGGGCTGGCATTTGTCTTCTTTTAGAGTCTGTATGACATCTGTCCAGGATCTCTTAGCTTTTATAGTCTGTGGTGTGAACTCTGGTGTAATCTTATAGGTCTACCTTTATATGTTACTTGACCTTTTCCTCTTACTGCTTTTAATATTCTTTCTTTGTTTTCTGCATTTGGTGTTTTGATTATTACGTGATGGGAGGAATTTCTTTTCTCGTTTAGTCTATTTGGAGTTCTGTAGGCTTCTTGTATGTTCATGGGCCTCTCTGTCTTTAGGTTAGGTAAGTTTTCTTCTATAATTTTGTTGAAGATATTTACTGGTCCTTTAATTTGGGAATATTCACTCTCTGCTACACCTATTATCCTTAGGTTTGGTTTTCTCATTGTGTCCTGGATTTCCTGAATGTTTTAGGTTAGGAGCTTTTTGCATTTTGCATTTTCTTTGACAGTTGTATCAATGTTTTCCATGGTATCTTCTGCACCTGAGATTCTCTCTTCTATTTCTTGTATTCTGTTGGTGATGCTTGTATCTATGACTCCCGATCTCTTTTCTGCTTTTCTGGTGTGATGGGGTGTCCACGGCTTGCTATGGTGGGAGAACTGGGTTCTGATGATGTCAAGTACCTTTGGTTTCTGTTGCCTATGTTCTTGCACTTGCCTTTCGCCATCTGGTTAACTCTAGTGCTACCTGCAGTCACTGTCTCTGACTGGAGCCTGTCTTCCCAGTTATCTTGCTTGTGTCAGAATGCCTCAGAGTTCAGATGTCTCTGTGATCCTGAGCTCCTGGGTGGAAGAACTCCTGGGAATCAGGTCACCTCTGGGATTCTGAAATTCTACTGCTCTGAGTGTAGTGGCTCCTCTAGAATGGCTCAGGATATGGTGTCTTCACAGGAACACACCAGCTAGGTGTCTGCCCCAGCCAAACGGACCAAGCAAGGGGCTATTGGTTACTCTTATATCATTTGTGCCACTATTGTGCTACTGAACACATCTTGTCAGGTAGGTCATTATTGTAGTTCACAGAGTTCATATTTGGATAAAATTGATTTCTTTTTTGAGAAGCATGCATAGCACCTCAGCCAGGACCATGAAAGCTATCCAATAAGGATAAAGCTTAACTTCTGCATATACTGTGACTCGAATGTGTGATGCCTTCAGCAATAGAATTTGACTCTCAAGTTCCAGAAGGCAAATAAGAGCACTGGCAATATGTCATAAGGTTTGGTGTAGTAATATCTTTCTCTGAACTTTTGCTGGACCTTGTAACCAAGCTAAGAACAGGCTTTGATTTACAACTGTGTAGTCAATTGATTTTCTTATTTTGTATGTAGCCTAAATTTAAACTTTTTCCCCAGAAGGCAATATAACTGTCTTACTGTCTTAGTACTCTATTGCTATGAAGAGACACCATGACCACAGTAACTTCTATAAAGAAAAACATTTGATTGAAGCTGGCTTGCAGTTTCAGAGGTTTAGTCCATTACTACCATGGTGTTTTCTCTTTAAGGGCTCATAGTGGCATGCAGGCAGACATGGTGCTAGAGAGAGAGTTGAGAGTTCTACCTCAAAATTCAGCAGGCAACAGCAGGAAGAGAGAGAGAGAGAGAGAGAGAGAGAGAGAGAGAGAGAGAGAGAGAGAATGCTTACCTAGAACACTTGAAACCCCAAAACCTGTGCCCAGTGACACACTTCCTGAAACACACTTATTTCAACAAGTGCATACCTCCTAATTCCTGTCAAATCGTGACATTCCCTAAAGACCAAGCATTTAAATCTGTGAGCCTATGGGGGCCATTCTTATTCAAACTACTATAGTAACCAACCTTATTGTGCCTGAATTTCCCAGGTAATCCATTTAAAAAGTAAACTGAATGTATGTCTTTAACTTTAAACCATGTTCTCTTCCATGCTCCTGATCCAAAATAATTGTGAGTGTGTGTGTGCTAATCATTTACTGAAAAAGCCAACAGTTGAAATTAATCTTAAATAACTAATATCTCACAAATGTTGGAATCAATATTTTGGACGCAGGATATTGATATGGATAGGATATTCATAACATTTGTTTAGTTTGTGGTTTTAAGTGTTTTTCTGGGTCAGTTGAATCAGTAAAAATGTAACTTCTCCCCTTATTAAATTCTTATAAAGATTTTTATTAAAAAAGTATTTCTTATTCCTTTCCATACAATGTTTTCTGTGCTGTTCAATAAGAACAGAGCAAAACCCTTTGTTACTGCCAGACACAACAGACAGACAATAATATGGACAGACTGCTTGTTTATTCACAATCAACATGTAGCAGACAGGCTTATAGCCACAAAACAGAAACAAACAAAAAGCATAGGGAAAGAAGTGGATAATTCAAATTTGGGCTCACTCTTGGTCTGAACTCATAGTCTCTCTCTCTCTTACTTCTTAATGTAACAGTGACAGATTTTGGTACCCCCTCTGAGGGTACTTTAGTTTGTAGCCAGCATATTTTGGGGAATGTAGGGGATCTCTTTGGCCAACAATAGAAAACAAAGAAATTCATGATACTGGGGGTTTTGGTAGCATGTGGTATGTAGTGAGGTATGGTCCCTCTTGTTACAGGGTAACTTCACTTCAGCTTCTTGTATTATATTTGAATATATTTAAGGAGGAATCTACAGAAGTAGGTTTCCATATGGGATTAAGAAGGCCTTTATTGTTATCCTTCCCCATACTTGCTCCTCTACTTTGCACTCCTACTCCTTTCCTACTTAGTCTTTCCTGTTCAATGATTTCACTTTCATCACTGTATGTTTTATCCCCTCCCTTCAAAGATAGCCACCTCCCCAATGGTGCCTTACTAGTTTCTTAACCTCTATAGATATTCCAAATGAAATACACACCAAGAGTCAAAGCTAACATGCCAAAGAAAAGAGAGCATGCAATGTTTGTCTTTTGGGGTCTGGGTTACCTCACTCAGATTGATTGTTTCCAATCTATCCACTTACCCAAGAAACTCATAATTTTCTATTTTAACAGCTAAATACTGTTTGTAAACAAAGATGGCCTAAGATATCTACTAGTCTTCTCTTCTAATATTATCAGTAAAATTACATTAAGTCAAGTATTTAAAATTTTGTTTGAGGGGTCTGGGAGGAGAGGAGAAAGGGTAAACTGTGGTTGAAACGTGCTATATGAGAGAGGAATAAATAAAAAAATTAAATTTCTGTCCTATCTTTTGTTTTAGTGACTGAATCCAACCTTTCTGTCCTATTGCTGTAGACTGGAATAAAACCTTACTTGGTTCTTACACTTTTTTTTTTATTAACACAAAATTCCAGAGACATGCCAGTTTAAAAATGATCCTTATATACATTTAACATATGCCCTTTTGATTGTGAGTTGTTTTAATGTATGTGCTTTGGCTTTGCATGTAGTTTATATAATTTATATGTTTTCTGAGAGTAAATTTTTAGCCATATATTTCCCACATAGCGATTCCATGTTGTAAATGCTGAATGTAAGTGTGTTGAGAATTATAATTCTTTATTTGAACTAGTTATTTTTATTGTTTTGAACCCATGGGAGTTTAGAGATGAAAGTATATCCTTTTAATCCAAATATCTAACTTTCAGGTTAGTATTTTGTGGCTCAGACATACTAATAGATTTTCAAGATGACATAATTAGGTAATGGCTGATGACAAAGGCAAATCAAGGCTGCTTCTGGGAGTCCAACGATATTCAGCGTCCGGCTGTGCTTTAAAGATACCCAAGAAAATTTGAAAAATGCTAATCAGTCTTTTTTTTTTTATTTCTGTCCTGACCAACTGATTAAGAACCTTGGATTGTGAGTGTAGGTCTTGGTAGTTTGTAAAACTTGCTAGGTGACTCCATGACATAGACATATCTACAAAGCACTACATTCTCCTTAAGCACGAGAAACCTTTGCTAGTTTCCACCTGGAGGTGTTAGAAGGCTAAAATGTAAATGTCTTTCTTCAGCAGTTTTGAATATCTTCTCACTTTGAAAACACGTATCATTTCCTGGTGTTTACATTATTTTCATGCATGTGTGCATGAGTGTTCCTGATTATATGCCATATATGTGGAACACATTATTGCACATATACAGCTTGCAAAGGCTAGAATAGAGGACACTGGATTCCCTGGAGTTGTGTGATGGCCATTTTGGGGCTAGAAACTGAACTTGGGTCTTCTGGAAAGCAGTTCGCACTTTTAAACCATGGAGTCATCTGTCTGGCCTGTCCTCTCTCATTTTTATCCCTTACGTTACTTTTGTTCCTAAAAGTCCAAATAGTTACATGGTGCAACTCTTTTGGTGTTTATGTTAGCTCACAGGATCTATGAAGATGTTCTATGTTACAGAACAAATAGCTAGCCTATTTGTGCAATGAGCCTGCAGGCAATGAGGCCAAGAATTTGCAGTGAGTATTTCTACAACTCTGTCAGGCCACTAGAAGGCTAGTTTGCAGATTTGCTCTGATGACAAAACTTTTTGCAGGTATAGTGAATACTTTGTGAGAGACTCTGTGTCTCCTGAGGGAAAAAGAAATTCTTTAAATGCAAATGGTTATTTTTATGATGCAAATAAGTGAGCTTAATACAGTAATAATGGAAATTAGAAATCTGGGTCCCTATGACCTAGAGAGCAATGCCTTTGTGGGGAAATGTGAACAAAACCGTGTTTGAACAATTGTTACATGCACTAACTGCGAGGCTTTTGAGTAAGAGTGAAAATTTTTAGGTGGGTGATTTTTATTTTTAATCTGCTAGGCATAAATTAAAAGGAGGCAGGAGACTGCAGTATCCCCTCCCTGTTCCTCCCACAGCCCCTTGGCTTCTCCTGAATTGGCTGATTTCACAGTGTTTATAGGAACAGCTCTGTCTTCAGGAGCAAAAGCAAGAATTCTGGGTTGATTCAGAGATAGAATTAGAAACTACACACTTTAATTTTTTTCCTTCTTATGGACAGCTTAAATTGGCAAAGGAAACACAAGCAATTTCAAAGGTATGATTTTGTGGAGATTTAAACATTACATGGCTAAACACTGTTTTAAAAGGAAGCATGTAATTAAGTTTTCCTATTATTTATAGTTCTAATCTTTGGAAGACAGTAGCAAAGAAATACCAACAATGTGCTTTTTTCCAAAGTAGTATTTGAAAGCTCTAAGATTAAAATATTGAAACCAAAGGTGAGAAAGACTCCAGGTTTGGGATGTGGAAAAGCGGAGATGAACATGGCTGAGATGATTAATTTACAGCTGAGATGATTAACTCTGACCAGGCCAACTCCAGACCTCTGAATCAGGAGCTGGAGGCTGAGAAAAAAAGTCTGTAACCTGAATGTGAGAGATTGTGGCAGATTCTACAGAAGGAGCAGGAAAGTGCCAATGTCTGTAACTCTTCTATTTTGTACCTGCTCTCTGTTTCAATGTGTATTAGCTCTTACAGCATCAAGCTCTACTTCAGTTACCCATGTAAGAGTCCATGATTCACTGAAGAATGACACCCTGGACTCAAATAGTGTGTAAATGCACAAAGAGTGTTTTTAGTCTGCAGAAGTCCAGCATGCTAGGGTCTCCCATTACCAAGATACAGAGACAACAAAGTAAGCTTGCAGGCCTGATTTAAAGCATGCTAGGGAATTCCAGGGTAGGTGTCCTCTGTGTTAATCTGTTGGATCCTTCTCTGTGGACATTCCATTACCAGGATGTGTGGGCTGGAAACTTGCTGGGGAAGTCTGGAAACTGTCACTGAGAAAGTAGCTAAGGAAGGAAGTCTGGAAACTGCTGCTGACCCATTGCCCTTGCCTCAGGTAGGGCAGCTTCTGAGGCCTGGACTTGACTGGAATTGCCCAGTTCTTGGGAACAGAGATTTAGGCCTAGACTCCTTAACTGCCAGTTTGAAGCCTGTCATGGAATCAGCCTAGCCTTCTCAACCTGGAGTCCCAGGCTTTTGAGTAAGTCTATTCAATCGTCTTCTTCAATCGCTATATTTGCTTAAAGATTCTCTAGTAGATCAATAAAAATCTGATTCTAGTAACAATGGGGTTGTTTTTTCCTTTACACTGTTAGGCTCAGGTTGCTTCTCTACTGTATCCGCATTCTGTGATCCCTGGCTGGAGCCTGACACTTGCCATATTTACATCAAGAAAACCTGAAAATTCTGTACCTAATCCGGGACTCTCCAGAGGCTCAGTTGTTAAACCTTTTCCAGTATTACCATCAGCTCTGGAGATACCTCCCCCTCTTCATGACAGACTTTCCAAGTCTCTAAGGTTCTGCCTCTCCCCACTGGAAATCCAGAATCTTCAAGTCTGAAAAGGCCAGGAAGGAGTTCTTAGTAGGCCTCTCTAGTTCTGAGCAAGGGGTTTACAGTTTGTCTTTGTATGTGTCCTCACCTAATACACACTGGGTACTTTATGAAATCGTTTCAGGAATTCTGGGAAACAATGCTTGTGTGGCTCTAGCTTAGCGGATGAGGTTTTATTGTCTTAAATTCAGTGGCTTTTTTTTTTTTTTTAACAGAGAAACAGTTTTGTGTGCTTAGTTCTGCTAGCTAAGAGGATTAAGGAACATGATACCTCTGCCACCTCTGAATAATGTCATCTCTCTAAAATTTTATAATGCTAGTTAGGTGACAAGACTGTATTCAAACTAAACACAAAATGGTTGTTTGAATAAGAATGGCCCACATGGCTGGGCAGTGGTGGCGCTCGCCTTTATTCCTAGCACTTGGGAGGCAGAGGCAGGCAGATTTCTGAGTTCGAGGCCAGCCTGGTCTACAGAGTGAGTTCCAGGACAGCCCGGGCTATACAGAGAAACCCTGTCTCGAAACAACAACAACAACAACAACAAAAACCCAAAAACAACAAAAAAAAAATGGCTCACATACACTCACATATTTGAATGTTTAGTCACCAGGAAGTGGCACTATTTGAAAGGATTAGAAGAATTAGGAGATGTGGCCTTAGAGGAAGTGTGTCACTGGTGGGTGGGAGTGGGCTTTAAGGTTTCAAAAGCCCATGCCAAGCCCAGTATCTGTGTCTCTGTGTCTTTCTCTATGTCTCTCTCTCTGTCTCCCCCCCCCCCCCCCCCGCCCCGCTTGTGGATCAGAATGTAGCTGTTAGCTACTACAACACTGTGCCTGACTGCTACCATGCTCCCTGACACGGTGATAATGGACTAAACCTCTGAAACTGTAAGCAAGCCCCCAATTAAATGCTCTTTTTAACAAGAGTTGCTTGGTCACAGTGTCTCTTCACAGTATAAAACAGTGACTAAGGTAAGCATTGCATTGTTAGGTTCCTGTGTTGCCAAAGGTATTAATTACAGCCAGATCTCTCCAGTCTTTCTTCATTATATAATGAACTTAACATGCAGTCTGTAAAGATACAGAGGGGTGTGCAGTAATTTTCTCTGTGACTCTCTGATTTGTCTACTGCTCAGAGCCTTTAGCCATTTTGATCTTCGGCTACGACTTCTTTCCCTTTGTCTCCACTGGTCCTTTAGAATCAATGTACTATCTGTAGGAAAAGAGGGACCAGGCTGAGGGTGTGGCAGGCTCAGATGATCTCATGTTTTATTTCTCTTGGTGTCTGCAGAGTTTTCTTTTTTAAGTGTGAGTGTGAGCCATGGGGATGAGGGAATGGCATGCCCATAACTGGGTAATGCCACATGGCACAGTGGATTGTGGGGAATGGGCTATATGTAGAAAAGGGAGCAGCATGGTTGTTGTTCTGGAAAGGAGCTGACATGTAGTTCTTCTCTAAGAGTGATGTTCATTAGGAGGAATGGTCTGTCTATAACTGGTCTTTTGGCTACTTTATGAGTCCCTCTTCCTATCACCCTTCTTGACTCCTATTCTACCCTTTCAATCCCTCAACAGTAGGTAGGAGAAAAGAAGGCTAGAGGGGAAAGTGAGATTGATATTGTTACACTACTTCCTGATGATTAGAGGCTTCCAGTTCCTTGGGGGCAAGTTTGATATTCACCATCAGGGTATCCAGTTTCTTATTTTTGCCTCTTTGAATATAACTATTTAGCACACCACAACAAACCATAACAGAAGCAACCAGAAACTAGCAGCACAGGAGGAACAGCAGCAGCTTTAGTCCCTCTTGGCCCTCTGGCATTTATATACCCTTTCAAGAGTTCCCAGAATTTCAAACACTTGCCACACACTTGCAAGAACTATCTCCAGCTGGAAAAAGTCACACCCCTGTTAGAGCACAAGACAAATCATAGTCAGCTTCTGTGGACACTATAAAGCAACCCACACCTGGGATTAAAACAAAAACATATTCCTCTAATATTTCTGTGTTTTTTAAAGAAACAAAAATTCTTTCTACGGTGGTCTCAGTGTTGTAATCAGATCTCAAGGTCTGAGTACAGTTAGAAAAGAAGTTTCATAAATGCCAGAAACTACAGGACAGAGCCCTGTAGAAGGAGAAGCACTTCATTGAAAGGGATGACTTGAGCGCACATACCAGAGTCAGAAGGATAGCTGTCAGGAAGCGAAGACTGGGGAAGCCCTGAAAAGAGCTGTGAACAAATCTCTAGAACAGAGGAAAATACCTGACTCCTAGAACCACAAAGTCAGAGCCATAAAAACCTCCAGTTTCTTAACTCTCCACAGGCAGAGCTGCAGAGGAATGTGGCTGATTTGTTCAGTCCGTGAGGCCTGGCCTCTTAGAAGCATTCTAAAGGGGCCTCAAGGTTATCTTCCTCAGTCTAGCCTCACAAGGTTCATTCTTAGAGAAAACTGTATCCTTTCTAAAACAGAAGCACTAGACAAACTGATTAATGGGGACACTGTGTTGCTTGCTTGGAACAATGAAAACCAACCCATTTGTAAGGACTTTAAGAACAACCTCTGATTTCCCACATACCCAGACACTGGACACCAGGCATGTAGCCCCAGGGAAGTGAATTCACCAGCCATCTGGAATGAGCCTGAAAACTTTCTCCAACAGAAAACAGTGAACCTGACATTAAGTGTAGGAACATAATAAGCACAAGCTTACCCCACATTGACCTCTGACTATGTGAAATCACATGGGTATTGTGCTGTTAAGTTTGTGTTAATTTGCTACGCAGCAACAGAAAAATGGGATTACTAGGTGTGATGAGCTCTCACAGAATTCTAGAAACAGCTTCAATCCTTGTACCATTTTGCCAGGTGCACTTAGTTGGAACAGGTGTGTTGCGTGCTTGCATGCGTCTCCTTCCCCCTCCCTCCCTCCCTCCCTCCC
>NW_021604576.1:20884874-20891039 GCF_004785775.1 Grammomys surdaster
CGCCTCTGGCTAGAAGTTAAACCCATCACTCTATCAAGGGTTTTTTTCTTTTTTCTTTCACTTCCAAACAATTCTTTGCAGTTGGTCGCCTCTGTGAACTCATTGCAGGGTGAGGGACAGACAGTATTATGTTCATCTCTAAACTCTGAGAGTAGGTGCTCAATAGCTGTCTTATGCATTTACCTGAAAGAGGAACATTTGCAAATGAAAGGATTTACAGCTTGCTGAGATTAACTGAAGATCCTCTCCCAAGATGAAAAGCAGCAGAGAGAACTATTGGCTCAGAAAGATGTGAAGGGCTAAAGAATATACCATGGAGCAAATGCGTTTTCAGGATCAGAAAGCAATTTTGATGAAGCAGGAGGTGTTAGTGAGCGCTTTCAGGAAAGGAGATGAAGAATTGAACAAAACTAAAAATGAGACACCTTAGAATTTGCCGCAGAACAAGCAAGACAGGAGGTGATAACGCTGATGGTTTGGAGCGGTTCTCAAAGCAGATTTTCTCCAGTTTGTGAAGGGCACTGGCTCTCCTTCAAGAGAGACTAGGTTATACACACAGACGTAGCCAGGGGGATTTGTCTACCGTAAAATAGCCAAACTAATATTAAGAGAAGAAAATCCACTCACAGTTGAAATATAAGTGGAACAAAGAGAAGAAACGGCAGAGCTGCAGGCAGGTCTGTGCTCCCTACAGGGAACATAATTTGTGCTCTCTACCTTGGGCTACGTATTTCTCACAGTACAGCCTAGAAGCAATGAAGGGATGATAGAAACGCAAACCTTATGCAGCGTCTACACAATATGCATATGTGTAAGGATGGCTTCAATATCCCCCAGTTAGGGAAACTGAGGCTTACAAGGTCAGCAACCTGCAGAAGGTAACAGAGGCTTTGGTTATTATCTTAGGATTTCCATTGCTGTGAAGAGACAACATGACCTTGACCAAGGCAGAGCTATAATAAACATTTAATTGGGGCTGGCTTACAGTCTCAGAGGTTTAGTTCATTATTATCATGATGGGAAGCATGGCAGCTTGCAGGCTGACTTGATGCTGGAGGAGCTGAGACTTCTACATCTTGGTCCGAAAGCAGCCAGGAGGAGTCACTCTTCTGTACTGGGTGAAGCTTGAGCATAGGACCTCAAAGCCCACTGCCACACTGACAGACTTTTCTCAAAGACCACATGTCCAGTCCTAAAAGGGCTACTTCTCATGGGCCAAGCTATTCAAACCATTCCACCTTTGTAGTGAGTTTGAGGATAGCCTGGAATACATGAGACCCTGTCTCATAACTGAAAACAAAAACCTCAATAACAATGCTATTATTGTACATTAGTGCTAGTAAGTGGCACTTTGAGTCTATAGAAATATTAATATAAAAAGGCTATATTTATTTTATATTAAATTTGCAGTTTGGCTGTCTTGTCACCTATAGTATGATTGTTGCTCCTTTAAACCAATATTTCTTGATTTAATTATCTTTTATATTAAGTTTTTCAGTATTTGAATCAGTGATTTATTTTCTTACCACATATTTATTTAAATCTTCAAGACAAAAAAGAATAATGTACTTAGCAATTATAGTATAATGTATATATACATTATACTAGGTTTTCCTCACCTAATGTCACACCGTTACAGGTGAATCGTACTTGTTTAGGCCTTGACTTCCACTCTCTTTCTTTATCTGTCTGTCTGTCTGAATGTGTTGCAGTTGTAAAGACTGGTTTCTGTCTTATGCGAGTAGATTGTTCTATCTGAAAGTTAAAATCAATACTGGGCACATCATTTAGAAGTTGGACCATACAGGAATCTTGGGATGAACATACTGCATAGGTGCTGAAAAAAACCTCTTTTGTTAGCATTGACTGAAGCAGTGGCCAAAACTCATTTTTAAAAGATCTGCGTATATATTACAGCTATTAGCTTTGTATTTTTAAGAGACTTCTAAGTGTGAGACTGAATGAGCTTATGACTCTCGTGTCTGCTCTTGGGACTCCTCCTGTTGGGTTGGAGTGTCCAATTTTGATATGAAAGTTTTTGCTTTATATTATTATATTTTGTCACACTTTGTTGTTATCACTTAGAAGCCTGTTCTTTTCTAATAAGAGACAGAAAGGAAGTGGGTCTGGAGAGGAGGAGGAGTAGAGAGGTACGGCAAAGTGTGGAGGAAGGGAAAACTATTATCAGGGTGTATTGTATAAGAAAAGAGTCTATTTTTAATAATAGTAAAAAGAACTCGATGAAGAGCTGACAGCATTTCAGTAGTTCCTCTTCTAGTGATCAAGGACATGTTCAGAGTGTGAGCATACCAGTTCTCACCATACATTTCTTATAAACTCAGAGAGATTAAATACTTTCATGTCTACATAAAAATATGAGCTAATAAATGAAAAACAAAACTATAGGCAACTAAGGAATGCTGAAAGAGGGAGAAATATTCTTTCTCAGGAAAGAGCACAGCAATTGGTTATCCAACACCAAATGGTCAGCTCTGAAGACATACACGCAAGTAACATTATACAGACTGAGTAGGTTATATTTAGGATGATACATGTGTATATTTGTATATACATGTAATAACATCAATGAAAAATAGGCGATGAATTTAAAAGAGCAAAGAGTAGGGGGTTGGAGAGAAAAAAATGGAAAGGAGAAATAATGTAAGTATATCTTAATATCAAAAATAAAAAACTTAAAAATCTTCAAACCACATGTAGGAAGAAAAAAAATCCAAGCACAATTAACATTTATATAAAGTATTCTTTCTTTCTCTCCCTCCTCACCCCACAAACATTCAGGATTTAAGACATTGCATCAAAAACTGCATTATATGAGGAAAGGGCATACACTAAACTCCTAGTACATCCATAGTGGTTTAATCTCGTCAGAATTTATCTAGGTTCATCTCAGAGCCAGCTCACAAAATGGAGAGGGAGGGAAAAGGTTTCTGAGCAATGTTTTGAGATGTAACCTGACAGCCACTGAAAGGTTATAAAAGTCCATAGCTAAGATACTTCCTTCCTTATTCTTTCTTGGGGAAGCCTGCACCCACAGCTGTGTATACCTTATTCTTCCTCATTCTCTCTTTGGAAGGACTTGGGTGTGTCTTTCTTCTGTGTACATCCCTTCAAGTTTAAGCCTATATTAAAATATTGATCAAATCACCACTTTGACACACTAAACTGGTTTGTCCTAAAATTCTTTTCAGCATCAAAGTTATGAACTCCAGTTAGTTTATCCTTGAGTGGAAGTCCTTAAAATATTAAGGGAACTCTTCAGAGTGCTGAGCATCTGTGGTGAGTTTTCTTTCCCCTCCCTGATGATATTCTTTCTCTAATCACTATTTACTTCTGTAAAGACTCACTTAGAGAAGTGGAAAAAGGGAGGGAGAGGCAGGACAGATGGTTCTGGAGCTTAGACTCCCCTTCTTGAGTTCCCCCAAAGAATTGAGGCTCTCTAATTTCCCCATACTGTTTGCTTAACACTCCCCCCTCATCTGCCTATTGGAATCTGTTTTAAAATATAGATTTTGTTATTTGTCAGGTATGGCAAAGCCAATATGAAGACATGACTGTTACTGAGAAAGAACTTGTTATCTCCATGAATCGCTAGAGAAGGAAAGCTTCGCCACTGAGACCTGAGTAGGAGAAGGTGTGGGCAAGAGCTCCGTGAGGAGAGGCAAGGCAGGTTTAAAGTCAGCTAGTTCAGATGTCAGTAGGTTCTAAGGCTTAGGGCTCATCCTCAGATTTCTTTATCTGACCCTTGGACAGTTAGTGTAGTGGCTAGAGTTCTAGAGTGTGAAAACCTGGTAAAAGAGGAGGTTAGAAACAACTTGGTTGCTGCATTTATATTTGCAAGACTGGTCTGCTCCAGCTGAGTTGTTTGTGGAGAGTATTGGCTTATCCTGGGGGAGTCAGCCCTTCCACAGTCAGCAAGACCCCAGATGTCAAAGCACTAGAATACAGAAAATAAAAGGCACGGTTAATACTACGCCCTCTCAGCACTCTCCACCAGCTGTGGACAAAAACTCCTTGTCTTGATTTTTCTCAGCATGCAATTTAAAATACCTAAACAACAGTGCAACCAAATGCTTTCCTGTGTACTAAAAGAAAACAACTAAAAACAGTCCTTTTCAGACCTTAAAGAAACCCAGTTAAAAGCAAAATATAGATCAGATGAACATGAGATTGCACAGTGAATTCATCTCTACTGTGTGCCCTGGGCAAGTGACTGTGTTTCCAAGCTCAGTGTCATCATCCTAGAAGTAGAAGACTCAAGTTACCCAGTGTGTGAACCCAACCTTGTTAATGGAGTGCTGGTCCTCATATATCAATTAGAGAAACATGTAAATTAGAGAGATAGTAAAATGCAAAGAAAGGAGATTTATTCACTGTGGCCACATGGAAAAGAGGAACACATAAAGCTCTGATACTACTGTTGGCGAATGGAAATACAAAGTTTTCCAAAAATAATCTTATAGACATCAATATTTACTTTTGATAAAAGTGCATAGAAAATAGAAGGTTTTTTCTATGTCTATAAATGATACAAAAGAACAAATATCTTTGTAACAAAGGCTCCTTGTGCCATTGTGGTTATGTATTTATGATCTCTCTCTCTCTCTCTCTCCCCCCCCCCCCCCCCCCCCCCTCCCCCTCCCCCCCACCCCCCTGTGTGTGTGCCTCTGTGTGTAGACACTTCTCCCATTTGTTTTATTTCTTTTTGGACCTTTTATAAATGCCATAATAATCTCTTATCATTTATGTGCACCTCAGGTGGCACATCTTATGTAGAGAGATCTACTATTTAAGTATAAGAAACATATAGAAAGATTGAAAGAGCCAATATAGTTTGTATAGCTGGAGAACAGTGAGTGCTACTTGCTTTGTATGGACTCTTTGTCTGAGAGAATAATTATGTGTTGCAAGAAAGTACAGCTCGACAAAGAAGCACCTTTCTTCTAGCTTCTTCAGAGCTTGCCCACATGATAACTGGACCCTGAAATCTGAACCCGAAGCTTTCTGAGATCATGCACATCTTTCTCCCTAAACTCTAGAACTGCTAAATTCATGTGATTCTCTGTTCATGGTGAGAGCTCTGAGAGAAAATGAAACAACTTAAGGTTTAGTATATCAACTGGCTAGCAAAAGCAATCTTAGATAACAGATTCCCTTTGACTATCAGTCACTGTGGAGGTTTGAATGAGAATGGCTCTCATAGGCTCATATATTTACATGCTTAGTCCTGAGTTGGTAAACTACTTTGAAAGATTAAGAGATATGAACTTGTCGGGGTAAGTATGATCTTGTTGATGGGGGTGGCCTTTGAGGTTTCAAAAGTTTATGCCAGGCACAGTTTATCTTCCCTTCGTTTTTCCCTCTTCCTCTCCCTCTCCCTTTTTCCTACTCCTTCTCCCTCTTCCTCTCCCTCTCTGCTTCTTGATCATGGTCTCAGGTACTTCTCCTATATCCTGCTTACCTGAAAAATTTTGAGGAAATGGTATAAGCAGCTATAACTTGGGGACAGGACAGCATACTTCAAAATGGCAGAAATTTCTTAGAAACGTCTCACTAATGGAAAGTGTCCCCTGTATAACTCCATCAACTGCTTATGGGAAGACTGTCCTTTTTGGTAGATTTTAGCTAACAGGCTGGTCTTAGTTACTGTTTATTGCTGTGGAGAGATACCATGATGAAGTTTATGTATATGTGGAATCATTTAATTGGGGACTTGCCTATGGTTTTAGAGGATTAATTCATCATTATCATTATTAGTAGGAAGTGTCAGCAGGCAGGCAGGCAGGCATGGCACTGGAGCAATAGCTGGGAGATATACATCCTGTTATACAGGCAGGAAGCAGAGGAGAGAAAGAGAAGGAGAGAGAGAGGGAGAGGGAGACAGAGAGGGAGAGGGAGACAGAGAGGGAAAGGGAGAGGGAGAGGGAGAGGGAGAGAGAGAGGGAGAGAGAGAGGAGGGAGAAGGAGAGAGGGAGAGGGAGAGGAGGGAGAGGAGGGAGAGGAGGGAGAGGAGGGAGAGGGAGAGGGAGAGGAGGGAGAGGGAGAGGAGGGAGAGGAGGGAGAGGAGGGAGAGGGAGAGGAGGGAGAGGGAGAGGGAGAGGAGGGAGAGGGAGAGGAGGGAGAGTGAGAGTGAGAGGGAGAGGAGGG
>NW_021604576.1:20891139-20919055 GCF_004785775.1 Grammomys surdaster
AGGGAGAGGAGGGAGAGGAGGGAGAGGGAGAGGGAGAGGAGGGAGAGGGAGAGGGAGAGGAGGGAGAGGGAGAGGGAGAGGAGGGAGAGGGAGAGGAGGGAGAGTGAGAGTGAGAGGGAGAGGAGGGAGAGTGAGAGGGAGAGGAGGGAGAGGAGGGAGAGGGAGAGGGAGAGGAGGAGGGGGAGGGAGAGGAAGGGGGAGGGGGAGGGAGAGGGAGGGGGAGGGAGAAGAGGAGAGGGAGAGGGAGGGGGAGAGGGGGGGGGGGGGGGGGGGGGGGGGGGAGGGGGAGAGGGAGGGGGAGAGGGAGAGGGAGAGGGACTGAGCCTGGCTTGGGTTTTGAAACCTCAATGTCTATCCCTGGTGACACACCTCCTCCAATAAGACCACATTTCCTATTCCTTCCCAAACAGTACTATTAACTGAGGATTAAGCATTCAAGAATATGAGACTACTAGGAATATTCTCATTCAAACTACCAAGGGACTGCCAGAAAGACCTCTGGCAGTGTTGAGTTTTTAAATCTTACTTCAGTGCGTTGATGTGGTAGACATGCATGTTTCTCCTCTTATTTGACTTACTGTAAATCAAGAGTGGATACACATACTCTGTGAATGGCCTGACAGTAATTATGTTAGATTTTGCAGAATACACAATTTTTATTGCAACTTTTTACTTCTATAATCATTAGCAGAAGTGATCCCAGGATATAAAAACAGTAATCATGGATATTTTGTATAATTTTATTTACAAATATTAGAATTTTATTCTTGTATAATCATATAGTATAAAACATTGTCTTGTTGATTTTTTTAAACCACTTCAAAAGATTCTTTATCTCCTGGACCACATACAAAAATGGAAAAGGATAAATGTGCCCTATGGCCTGGGTTTGTCAACAAATGCTCCCACCGAACATTTCTTTGTGAGTTTTGCCTTGAAAGATGGCACAATGTCAAAACACTACAAAGAAATAAGAAGATCTTAAGAGAAAAATCGCTAGAACAATCTGATTATGTGAGAGAGACTGCATGCTTGGAAGCATTAACCCCTAACACATTCTTGGTGAAAGCCAAGGACTGGTCAGGAAATGAATTGGAAGATGAGTTAGATACTCATTGCTTTGTATTGAGGTTTCTTATTTGATAGATTTCTTGTTTCACAATGGAAATCCCCATTGCCTGTTTATATCATAAGTAGATTGAAAAGAAGGGAGTTAGGATTGCTATTTTTGGGGTCCTCATATTATTTGGTAAATGTGTAACATTTATGTCTTCCTGGTGATGTATTCATTTCCCTTACTAAAGGGATTTTTTTTTCCCTCAAAGATGTAGAGGCACATAAGCTACTCCAACACAAGGAAGGAAAACAGTTCACTATCTGGAGTTACTTGCTCAGAGTGTTCACAAAGAGAGAAGGAAATGAACAGACATCATTGCATAGCTATCAACAACTGAGTATTCTACTCAGAAGTGTAGAGTGCCTAGTATAGTGTTCAGAACAGAGTACCTCAACTGTTGGCATTAAATGTATTACTTGTATGATAGTAGGAAATAAACACCGTATCTTCTGTAATCTTTACAAAGGAACTATGTGCAGGAAATATTAAGTTTATTTGGGGGAGAAAAATAAGTCTTATACACTGACATTTTCCTCATGTCACCTAATTAGCAAATGGTGCTGCTGGATATTTAGTGGGTTCCTGGGAAACATTTGCTGGATTTTCCCATCCATGAGTCAGCCTACTGGATTGGAAGCTCATTTGAAATAATTTCTTGCTTCGACCTAGCTTAGAGTGCAGCCTGTCCAGGTGATCATTTTAGTATTAAGGTAACTCCATGAAATGCTGCTGAGATCACACCTAATGAATCTAAGAAAAGAAATTCATTAGGAGCTGAGTAAGAGAAAACTCCTGACCCAGAATAGATGATGCTGTTAAGGGATTAGCCGTGCCATGCATGCAGTTATGATTAGCTAAATAATTGGTGACACTTAACACAGGGCTTTTGCCAAGGGGGGAAATAATGCTATTTGTTGTTCATATAATTAGATTTTTTTTCACCTCGAGTGAAAAGTAAATTGAGCACAAAACGCAAGCAGACCGGTGGTGGCTGCTCAGATATGATTTGAGTTTTTAATTACAGGTCTCATCAGATACAGGACTTCAGACTCACCAGGCTATGCTGATTGGAATTTGGAAGTGTTAAAATCTCTTAAATAACAGATGACTGGTCATCCCCAGGAAATGTGAATCATCCATACTGGCACTTCATGAGGATGTGCAATCAAATCCCACTTGAGGTGCCTTTAAATAATTCTACTGCTCTGCCCTGGAAACTTTTGTCAATCAGCGATCAGACTACTGCTCCCTCCCCATTGCTCTCTCCAGCTTGGCAGTGGATGAACCTCTGTGGTCAGAGATTTGCTAATGCATCGGCCCAAAGGCACAGATTTCATGTTTCCTGTGCCCTCTCATTTCCTGCCTCTCAAGACATTACCTCTCCAAGGATCCATTTCAGTGTTCCTAATAATTGCCTTCCTCGTGAGACAGTGACCGTGAGAGAGAGATTTCAGTGTGACTGGCCTCTCATTTTCCAAAATATGATCTTCTATTGACTTGCCTGAGTGTTCGGTAAAATCACATCTTTCCTTGGCTATATAACATTGTGACCCAAACTAAAAGGAGGGAAAGACTAGGGGAGAGCAGTTTTGTGCTTGGGGAATGAGGTAGAGAAAAGGATGCTTCCTACTTCTTTGCAGGGTTGGCTTAATGACAAATCAGGAGCAGAGTTTCCTATAATCCCTGAGTGGAAATCCAATTTCTGATAAACCAAAGTAACTCCACCCACTACCTCATGTAGGTCTCTTAAACTAGAATCAAAAGAATAAATTCTTTTACTGTAGTTTTCAACAGTTAAATTTCAGCTCCTGAATATGTTCTCATATTTTAGTTTAAGTTGCCTAACACTTTTAAAAAGTAGGAATACATAAAATATGCCTTTAAAAATGATAAATCCCTCCAACTAACAGATTAAGATTAAAAAACTGAAAATATATACAAATAACTTTCCTTTACTTCTGATTTTTATATTATTTTCTATGGTCAACACCAACTAGTTCTTAAATTTAAATTTGACTGATAACTCCACAATATGGTTTACATAGTCTTAGGTTTTATTCTAAGCACAGCCTTTCGAAAAAGTGGATATAGAAGCAAGTTTGGCCTCGCTGGTTTGCTCGCCAGGGAAAAAATCTTACCTGGGCAAGTGTCTGAGAGCGCCTTGAGGATCTGTACCAGCTCATTAGAGAGGGATAGGAGAGGCAGCCTAAGGCTGGGCCAACTCTCAGAAGTGTCAGAAAGAGGAGAACTTCCTTCTCTGGATAATATTGCTATAGATGTATCTAATTGTCAGTGATACTATGGAGACCCAATGAAAGGTAGTTTCTTAGAGAGGGTTGGGTTACATTATGATGTCATAGGTCTTATGGGATTAAGGTCTTAAGGGACTCATATTTCATCTCATACTTGATACAATGTTTTTCTCTTGATGGCTTGTACCTTCATTTAGTCATGTTGTTTTGGTGCTATGAATTAGGGAGTATTCTGGTTTTGCCTAGGAAGAATGTAATTTATTAAATTTTAGTAAAATTGCAGGTAGCATCTACTTTCAAATTAAAAAAAATTGCTTGGGGCTGGTGAGATGATTCACTGTGTGATGATTCTTAGCATGAGACACTATAGCCTGAGTTCTATCTTGGGGTCCTCACAAAAGTAGAAGAAGAGAACCAGGTTATTCTATACCTCTACGTGTACTCTGTGGCACATATAAACTCATATTCACATATATCATGAATATATGTTCACATACAATAAAATTAAAAATGAGCATCACTTCAAATGTGCTTCAGTTTGAATAATATGTATGTACCCAAGTTATGAGTTAAAATGAAGGATTTTCAGGTGTCTCCCTGCATGGGAAGAGATCTAAGATAGTGTATATGTGTGTATAACACAGCTGTGCTTAGGAAGAGATAGTTGTGATTTAGAAAATGTGGGATTGGATGTGTGTTAAGGGTGTTTGTGCAGAGGAGCACTGATCCCCAGAGTTAGTGAAAGCAAGTAATTTAGCTCCTAGCTTCAGGGCCCTAGCAACAGGCTGATTTGGTGATGGGTGACTGGGTAAGGGATAAGGCTCCTTGAATATTCTTTTTTCAGTTTTTTCCTTCCATTTGGTGATAGAGTTATTATCCCAAGGTTACATTGCAAAGGTTTAAGTACTCTTACAGAATCTCAATAGCCATATTCCATTTTGCGGTCCTAGGTAGTCAGTAACACCCTTGAAGTTTTCCGCTAACACATCACTTTTGACGGACACTTTCCCCCAGTTTTTTCAGATCCCATTCTTTATCCAGCTCTCTGAGCCTTTACCACAATACCTTTTAAAACAACTTGTCCTGAATATTGACAGGAACATGAATAATCCCATTATCCACTTGTGCTTTAAGGGTTGCCAGATGCAGTGAGCCTCACTTCAGTGCACTGTGGTAGAGCTCTTGTGGTTTCCCATTTTAGTTGCAAAAGAGAGTCAATTGGTCTAAGTGGGGTCCTTTAAGCCAGACATTTCCAAAATATCAATAACCTTGCATCTCTTTGAGGATACAGACACTTCCACTAACAGGAAAGATTCAGGAGAAGCTGACCTTAAGAACTGAATAAAAATATATTTATTTTGAATGCCTATCACATTCATTTGTTCTTTACTCCTGAACTCAGCACACATCTATGGATCCTTTTACTATATCTGGAACTTTGCTGAAATTTTGGGCACACAGGGTTGGATAGATGCAAATCTTAACCTTAAGTACCTCAGAGTCAAGAGAGGGAGACAGAAAAGAAAGCTCAGACTTATTACAGTATCATGTGAGGTATCTCAGTGAAGCTGTGTGTAATAGACTGGTATAGAAACCAAGGAAGGACATCTAGCTTGGTTTTAAAACAGGCTGAGAAAGAAATCGGAAATGACACCCTTCACAATAGTCACAAATAATATAAAATACCTTGGTGTGAATTTAACCAAGCATGTGAAAGATCTGTATGACAAGAACTTCAAGTCTCTGAAGAAAGAAATAGAAGATCTCAGAAGATGGGAAGATCTTCCATGCTCGTGGATTGGCAGGATTAATACAGTAAATATGACCATCTTGCCAAAAGCAATCTACAGATTCAATGCAATCTTCATCAAAATTCCAAATCAATTCATCACAGAGATAGAAAGAGCAATTTCTAAATTCATTTGGAATAACAAAAAACCCAGGATTTCGAGAACGATTCTCAACAAGAAAAGAACTTCTGGAGGAATCACCGTCCCTGACCTCAAGCTGTACTACAGAGCAATAGTGATAAAAACTGCATGGTATTGGTACAGAGACAGGCAGGAAGATCAATGGAATAGAATTGAAAACCCACAAATGAACCCACATACCTATGGTCACTTGATCTTTGACAAAGGAGCTAAAACTATCAAGTGGAAAAAGGACAGCATTTTCAACAAATGGTGCTGGTTTAACTGGAGGTCAGCACGTAAAAGAATGCAAATCAATTCATTCTTATCTCCTTGAACAAAGTTGAAGTCCAAGTGGATAAAGGACCTTCACATAAAACCAGATACATTGAAACTAATAGAAGAGAAATTGGGGAAGGCCCACAAATATCTAGGCACAAGGGAAAAGTTCCTCAACAGAACACCAATGGCTTATGCTCTAAGATCAAGAATTGACAAATGGGATCTCATAAAATTGCAAAGCTTCTGTTAGGCAAAGGACACTGTCAATAGGGCAAAATGGCAACCAACAGATTGGGAAATATCTTTACCAACCCCTACATCCAATAGAGGGCTAATATCCAATATATGCAAAGAACTCAAGAAATTCGACTCCAGACAACCAAATAACCCTATTAAAAATGGGGTACAGAGCTAAATAAAGAATTCTCAACTGAGAAACTTGAATGGTTGAGAAGCACCTAGAGAAATGTTCAATGTCCTTAGTCATCAGGGAAATGCAAATCAAAACAACTCTAAGATTCCACCTCACACAAGTAAGAATGGCTAAGATCAAAAATTCAGGTGATAGCAGATGCTGGCGAGGATGTGGAGAAAGAGAAACACTTCTTCACTGTTGGTGGGATTGCAAGCTGGTACAATCACTTTGGAAATCAATCTGGCAGCTCCTCAGAAAATTGGACATAGCATTACCTCAGGATTCAGCTATACCACTCCTGGGCATATACCCAGAAGATGCTCCAACATATAACAAGGACATATGTTCCACTATGTTCACAGCAGCCTTATTTATAATAGCCAGAAGCTGGAAAGAACCCAGATGTCCTTCAACAGAGGAATGGATAAAAAAAGTGGCACATTTACACAATGGAATATTACTCGGCTATTAAAAACAATGAATTCAAGAAATTCTTAGGCAAATGTATGGAACTAGAAAATATCATCCTGAGTGACATAACCCAATCACAAAAGAACTCACATGGTATTCACTCACTGATTATTGGATATTAGCCCAAAAGCTTGAAATATCCAAGATACAACTCACAGACCACATGAAGATCATGAAGAAGGAAGACCAAAGTGTGGATGCTCTGGCCTTTCTTAAGAAGGAGTAACAAAGTATTCGTGGGAGCAAATATGGAGACAATGCGTGTGACAGAAACTGAAGGAGGGGCTGTTCTGAAGCTGCTCCACCTGGGTATCCATTCCTTGTGCAATCACCAAAGGTAGACACTGATGTGGATGCAAGTAAGTGCATGCTGACAGGAGCCTGATACAACTGCCTTGTTAGAGGTCTGCCAGAGCCTGAAATATACAGAGGTGGATGTTCACAGCTAACCATTGAACTGATCATGGGGTACCCAATGGAGGAGTGAGAGAGAAGACTGAAGGAGCTGAAAAGGTTTGTGGCCCCATGAGGAGAGCAACAATATCAATCATCCAGAGCTCCCAGGGTCTAAACCACCAGTCTGGGAGCACATAGGGAGAGACCGATGGTTCCAGTTGTATATGTAGGGGAGGATTAGTGTCAGGCATAGGTGGGTGAGGAAGTCCTTGATGGTAGCGGATAAGTTATGCCAGCTCTGGAGCCACTGTTAAGAGTTTGGCTTCATCTCTGTGTAACAAAAGCAACTGTTTCTCTCTTTAAATACTGCCAGTTCACTGAGCGGGAAGCGCTCATTAAGGAATGTCAGGAAGTAGCTTGATGTCACCATGGTCCTCTAAGCCTGTTCTGTTTCTCTCTGTGAATTGGGAAGACTTCTTAGCTTTTTGTCACATTCAGTTACAAGTAATCAGAAACTCATTAGAAAGTCTAACATTCTGTGAGACAAATTCTAATTTCTTTGTTGAGGAACAATATCTTCACTGTAGCTAAGACCTGACCTGGCTGTGGAGGAGGCATGTGGTGGGCCAAGCCTCCCAGCTGGGTCCATCATATGCTTCATCCTGGATTCAGCACAATCTGTTCTAATATTTTCCCCATTGTTTGAGTTTGCCTCGCCTGTTCACTATGCTGTTTGCTTTGAGACTGGGAAGAGAGGAGAGACAGGAAGGAACAGACACACTTTCATTTTGAGAGTGCTGTATTTTTTTGTCCATTAATTCCCTTTGTGTAGCAGGCATCCAAATGCATTTTAATGTACTTTGGCTGAATCTTTGGAAGCTGATGGACCTTAGGCACTGACAATTCCTTGGTGTGTGTTTTGTATTCTCTAGCTGATATCTCTAGACTCCTCAGTTTCTATTCCAATTTCATAATCCACACACAAAAGCAGATTTGCCTAGAAGCCAATGACAGGCTGGCTCCAGGACCCTTCCCTTGAAATTGCCCCCACCAAGGGACCAGAAAATCTCAGTGTGCTCATAGCCACTTGCATTTGTGAAATACTTAAGGGTAAGCTTGTTTTAATACAACCAGTTAAGAATTAAATCCCTTTCCTTCTTGATTTTTCCCTCTATAACGCATCATCTAATGTCTGCTGACAGGTATCTCAGTGAGAGTTTTGGCAAACTAGGAGTTGATTTTGGGATATATTTAATACTTGATAAGATAGATGTGTATCTCAATGGCAAACAGCCAGTCATCCAAATGTGAATGATGTAGCTTCCAAAGAGATTCCCACTATTCACTGAGGTACGGAAATACAGAGGCACAGGTTTATTGATAGAAGCGTCTCCATCACAGCTGATCTCAGGAGTCTTTGGGGCAATGGAAAAAGATACAAGGCCTAAAACTCAGGAGGCTCAGAGGGTACAACACAGAAACTGTTCCAGTTTTGAAATTTGACAGTAATCTTAAAATTTATGTATTATTGAGAAATAAAACTTAAAGCAGAAACTTCCTAAAAGTTAAAAAAAAATAAAACTAAGTGCTGGAGAAATTGCCCAGTGGTTAAGAGTACTGACTGCTTCCAGAGATGTTCACAGCCATCTGAATCTACAGTGAATGTCTCAGTCAACCTCCATCCACATGGTGGGAAAAAAAAGTGTTCTATGGCAGAAACTTGTCCCATCCCACCCCACCGCATGCTAACAGCACAGTGTCCCCCTAATGATTTCTCTGTTACCTTCACAAGTGAAAAATTAAATCACTTCAAATAACTCTGATATACTTTCATTGCTCAATTTCTGCTGAGCCAAATCTTAGTTCATTGACACTCCCGCGAGCAGAGAGAATGGAAACAAAGAGCTAAGGCTTTACTCAATGGTCAATGAAGGGCACTGTGTGTGTATGTGTGTTTGTGTGTGTGTATGTTTGTGTGTGTGTATGTGTTCAAGTGTGTGAAAGGTGTGTTTCAGAAGTCACGTTCCCAGATCACACCTCCTCTCAATGCCTACAAAGTGAAAGAAATAAGATGATGGAAGAGCATTGAAAGTATTAATAAGTAGATTGAATATTTATGACTTCTCCTAGAAGATGATGACACGTATGTGTCCAAGAATTCTGTGTCCCTTTCCTATGTGACTGTTCTTTCCAGCTTTAGGAATTGTGATAGGAATTGTAAACTGTCATGGTTCTTTTTTTTTTTTTTTTTTACTGTCGTGGTTCTCATAGGTGGGAAATTTGCTATGGAATTATTTACAACAAGGTGGTAATTAGGCTTGTGGGTATGCAGAGGTAAAGATGATGACCTAGATGATGACAAAGTCAGATTAGTACTGCCAAGTTCAGTTTTGCCTGGTGTACTAACTTGGATTTGTTTGTTTGCTTTATAAACAGGTACTCTTCCTTCCTTCTTTCCTTCTCTCCCAACCTCCTTTCTCCCCTTTTTTTCTGAAGACAGAATCGCATGTTACCCATCAAAAGTGGTTCTGAACTCCCGATCTTCTACCTCCTGAATACTAGGATTACAGATGTGGGCATGATTTATGACAGTATAGAATTTGAAGTAAACCAGATGTCTCTGGTTCTGTAGAGGTTGTTCTGGTCAAAGCTCAGGAAAGGGACATATATGCGCACTTGGAGAAATCGAGGCAAAGAAGCATTACCTTATAGCACTGAGGCAATGGCCCTTTTCCCCAGTATGTCTATGGCTCATATATGTCTGGTTGCCCACACTGCACAAATGACTCCTGATTGGTTTTACTTTCTCTGGAATATCTGGAACCTTTTGTTAGACAATGGGAACAAGTCTTTCCTAAGATGCAAAATTGGGTTCAACTGGCTCAAATATGCATTCCATCCTTTGACATTCTCATTTAACCAACAGTCCAGCTAGCCATCAAGGAAAAGAAAGGAGTTCTGGGCAGATGTGTTGACTCTTGGAAAGGAGTAAGGATAGAAAGAAGGTGTGCTGGCTGGGGCACTGGGGTGTAAGACAGCTGGAGAAGGGGTGCATAAACTGAGGCTGAGAAGGAACAGTGTGTGACCTTCATTAACATCTGCTGCTTCCCCAAAGTCAGTGCTGAAGCTGAGGAAGCTCATCTGAAATTTCTTAGCAGTGATCTTTTCTTTTATAATTCCTTTATGTTCTTTTTTTTTTTTTTTTTTTTGCATGCCCCACAGTCTAATTTTGTAGCTTCACAAAACTTTCAGCATTCTTCTGTTATCTCTTTGGGTAATTGATCTTCAGAGCGTATTTCTCTGGCCTTTGAATCACTTCCTATTCTATTTGTCTGGGACTCTGACCTTCTAACCCCTGAGCTGCTTCTCTATGAGAGAGACTTCAGTGGCAGAGGAATTAAGTTGCTTTCTCAGTCCTCTAGGAAAACACTATGCCTGGAAGGAGGAAATTGGAATTTAATGACCAACTTTTATTATCTGCTGTTATGAATATCCTTGTGTTGCAATTTTTATTCTCCTGGTTAAAGTTCAGAACAATAGCTACCAATAAAGGTGGCTTGAGGCTGAAAGATCCTGGGGGAGAGGTGAGGGTTTGACACAATGCTCGTCTCAAAATGCTTTATTGAGCTTTTCTTATTGGATTCTCCCTATCTAACATTGTGGAGCAAGTGTGCTTTTAGTTTTACATATGAGGAACATGAGCCAGACATACAGATATAGAGAACTGGCAAATTGGAGACAGAACTAGGAATATAAATCCTTTACTCTTGATTCTCCTGTCTTTGCCTCTCAAGTGCTGGGATTACAGGTATGGTTTGCCATTCCTGGTTTTATGCAGTATTCCAGTTGGAACCTAGGAGATCTACCAACTGAGCTACATTTTCAGTATTGTATGGAGGTCATGTTTATATGTATAGTTTTTCCCTGAACAGTCATTGAGTATTGATGAGATAGATGAGATCCGAGCAAATGGAGTGAAATAGGTCAGAGCCAAGTTACTCCTTAGCCTTCCCCAGAGTGCAGAAGACCCTAGATATCTTGAAATGCTGAATGGTATTTTTGAACCAATGGAACAAGCTCAGAAAAATGACAGAAAACATCATTCCTCAGAGAGTAGCCTTCCTGTACAAGGTCAGAATTGTGAAGAGATGACTTCAGGAATTTGTGGGAATATTGAAGGCTCTCTGTCTCTGTCTCTCTGTCTCTCTGTCTCTCTGTCTCTGTCTCTCTGTCTCTGTCTCTGTCTCTGTCTCTGTCTCTGTCTCTCTCTCTCTCTCTCTGTATGTCTTACATATGTTATGTTGTATATTGAAGTGAACTATTTTCTTTCATTGATACCTGTTATTGTGATCATATAAGATGTTTCTCTCCACTACCCACTGGGTCATTAGATAGGAAGTAACATATGTATGTTGTTAAAGACAAAAGTATTGGCATGAAATTATAGTCTTCACTTTTTTCTGTCTTCTGGACTAAATGAGTTGCCATAGACAGGACATAGCATAGCAACATTTGGCTATTTTTCGAGATCAATATTTTGGAGTATAGCACAAAATCAATAGTGACTTTATTTTGGTCTTATATTTTAATTCCTCCTCAGTTACTTCTCAACAGACATGCCGTGGTTAGATTCTCACACTGAAACAACATCCCATTCAGGGAAATATGTGAGTTCTTGACACACATATTATATGTTGTAATCATTAGAATGCATATGATCTGAAAATTTTTAACAAATTATTTTTGTTGCTTTACTTATAAATATCTAAATTTAAAAGCTTTGCTGAGCTACATTTTAGCTGTTATGCTAAGAGGAAATTATTTATTTTATGTACTAGAAAGAAAAACTACAATGCATTTTCAGTATTTATGATGTTTTTTCATGGAAATGAATATCTCTCCAATTTTGTATTATTTTAATAATAATTTAGTTGGCATATATTACATTGGTTTAGCTGGAATACAACGATGCCTACAAATTTTTGACTTACTGTTTTGGGCAATGAAAGTAACTTTGCACATATAGATCTCTAAGAATAGGGAGAAAAATAGTTTAAGACAATTATCCAAATGAATGCTATCTAACAACAGGACTGCAGGTTTCAAAGCAAGCAGTTTTCATCTATTGACTGGGAAATAGAAAGATGAGATCAATTCATTCCTGGCATATTTGATTTAGTTTAGAAAATACCTTTGCATACTATTTCAGTCTATTTTCTGTTGTTGAAAATAAATGTTACAGATAAGTAATTCATGTGAGGATAAGATATTTATTTAGCTTATAGTTCTGTAAGTCCAAGAGTATGATGTTGACTACAGGTCAGTGTCTGGGGAGGGTTTCCTGCTGGGTCACGACAAGGCAGGAAATATCAAAATTATGAGATCTGGGAGGCTGGTGAGAGGAAGATTATTTTTATACAAATGGTACCCTAGTGATAACCCATGAAGCCACAAATAGATAAAATTATTCATGAAGGCAAAGCTCTCATGATTCATGCAGCTCTTAAAAGTCTTACTGGGTCCATATTTGATTGTTTGGTTTAGAACAAATTCAGGATTTGGGAAAATTCATTAACACAACTCTGTGTGCACTAGAACCATGTATGATGGGAATATAAACATCTGAATTCCATTCCAAGAATAACAGAACCATTAAAAGCATAAAATTGGAATACAGACCTGAGGCAGATACGCTGATACTAATAATAAGATAGTCTAAAATTTTTGAGAAGAGAATACAAGAATCAGAAGGGCAGAGCTATTGTGAACTGAAGGCTTGGGTAGGAGCCACAGGAGACAGTGAGAGATACATTTTCAGAAATGAACTGATGTCTTTGATATTTCCAGTACATATAATCGTGAATATAGTGACCATGATATAACAAATAGAGGTTGAGGGAGAAGCATTTAAGGAATATGGAAAGCCCATGGTGTTGTATGACACTATTCCTGTCACCCCAGATATGGAATAGATGACATCAGATATGGAATCAGTGACAGTCCAAAGTATAGATACCACCAAAGTCTAACTTGGCAAAGCAGTAAACTTTATTGAGGTTGCTTATAGGAATATGGGTGAGGGGTTACTTACAGGAGCAGAAGTGACTTCAAGATAGATACCAAAATTCCACCAAAGTATGAGTAGCAGTTCACAAAAACTGGAATCCTAGAGCACACTGTACAACCTGCAAGCAGCTCAACAGGTTGGAGTGTGTCCTTTCCTGGTAGCTCAGTAGCCCTAATCCTCTGTAAGGCAGCTTGGCTAGTTTCTGCCTTGCTCTTGCTGCTTAGCTGATCTCTGCCTCTTCCAGGATGCTTAGGTTATTTGGAGAAGACCGACTCTCAGCAGTCTTTAGTAACTTGATATTTTTGAAGAAGGAGAAACTGTGAGTCTGGTCAGTTTCAGAGACTTCCTATTTTGAATTGTCTACTTCCTGTTTTAAGGAGCTTCCCTGAAAGATGGAGTATTTCCCTTCCTCTTAGAACACCCTGTTATTTCACCTCCCTTAAAACATCCTGAGATATCCTGTTGATTCACCTCTCTCTCACATCCCTCCAAGATGGGAAAGTTTTAAACTTGAGAAGATGGCTGCACAGAATTTGGGAATATCCTGTACAGTTTGCTAATAAGTGGGATGTATTACTTGCTTAATATCCGGTAAAGAAGGTTAGAAATTAGACTGTGTATTTTGTAATCACTTGGAGGCATTTATGGTGTGGTGTAAAATGCCCTGGACATTAAGTGCTAATGAAGAGGAAAATTCCACCAGACCCATCCCCTCCTGGAAGAGAAAGGTCACAGAATGCTAAGCACCCCTCCTTCCAGAAGGGAGAGGCTAATTAACATTCCTCAGACCACAGGGGGTGGGAATTGACCTGCTGGGATGGGATGGAGGTGGGGGTGGGGGGGGGGGGCAGAGCACATGGACAAAGGACCTTTCACCACACACAGAAAAGGGAGGTCCTTGCTGCCTCATTCCCTAAAGACCAATCAGTTTAAAAAGTCACACTGTTCTGCCAGTCACATTTTGTCTAATGGCTACTGCCCTAAGGACTGTATAAAAGCTCACTGAACAAGTGGCACGGGTCACCTCTCCTGTTTGGATGCAGGATGGCCCCAGCATGCTGGAACATTAAAATTCCTCTTGCTTTTTGCAGAGATTCTCTTCTCCATGTGGTTCACTCAGGGGGTCTCTGGTAAACTAACGCTCTGCTCACTAGAGTCTTACACTAGGCTACAGCATATAGACTTTCTGAAGAGCTCTAGCAGGTCTGAATATGGCAAACACATCTCTGGCAGGCCTGGTCCTTCTCCTATTCCTTCTGCCTTGCTAAGCTGTTAGATTACATTCCCAAAGCCAGCCACCAAGTTCTATTCTTTTATCTGGCCACTTCTTCCCTCTGAGGATAACCATCGCTGCCCAACTATCAAAGTATTGAAGTGCAGCAATCAAAAGCCCCCTTTTGGCTCAGTAATTAACATGCCCAATCTAAACAAACCAAGGGCTTCCTAACCACAGGTTTCCCTTTTCTCTTTGTAGGCTGCCATTTGCCTGTGGGGCAAGTCTGTCTCCTCTCTATCCTGAGGCAGTCTTTTGAACTGCAGGAAGAAAAATAATCCCTTCCCCTTCTCCCTTGTTCCTGTTCTCCTTCTCCTTCTTCCTCTAACTCCCATCTTTGTCTCTTATTCCCTGCCCTTTGTTCCTATGTGGCAAATAAATCTTCTTTGTGTTGAGAACTAGGCCTTGAGTGTCTTGTGTTGATCCCAGCCTTTCAGTTTCCCTTTATCTATCCTTTCTAGGCCCTGGTAGATAGGTAGATAGGTAGGTCACTTTATTGTCATGAGCATCTTAATTTCCTCATTTTATAATCAACAGATTGTTGTGCATACTAAAGGAAAGTTTATGTATATTTTATAACATTGAACATAATTACAGGGAGAGAGAGATGATGACAAATCTGTTGGAGGAGTGCCAGTGTGATTGCCAAAGAGATAAAAATGATTTTTTGGGGGGAATCATACCCAGAGGAGCTTAGAGGAAGCCTAAGAAAGTATCAACTGACAGAGGAAATGGGGGAGGTGAGTTTAGCTATCAGTGAAGAGCTACCTAGTATCACTCAAATCAAGAGTTACCAGAGCATGAGGTTTATAGTAATGCCCATTGTACCAGAGAAGGCCAAGTGTTAAAGAAAGAAGCTTATCAATATGGATAATTTTCTGGTCACAGGTGATCCTTAGAAAAGTAGTCTCAAAGAAGCAGAAGACAGGGGTAAATGCACAGGAGATGAGCTCTGTCTCTAGCAATATGTGTTTTTCCTTGGCATTAGCATAGAATCACCTTTCCCATGCCTAGATGAAAACTGGGTGTTTCTCTTTCTTGGTCTCTTGCCTTGCAACCTAATACTCTCCTTACCCGGATGAGAGGGTACAGGAGAGAACGGAAGGAGCAACAAAACAAAAAATAACACTTCCATTTTAGTTAGAGTTTCCATTGCCGAGAAGAGACAAGATGACTAAGGCAGCTCTTATAAGGGACAACATTTAGTCAGGGCTGGTTTCAGGTTCAGAGTTTCAGCCCTTTATCATTAAGGGAGGAAGCATCCAGCATCCAGGCGGATATGGTGCTAGAGAAGAAGGCAGCCAGGTGAAGACTGTCTTCAGGCAGCTGGGAGGAGGGTCTCGAAAGCCCACCTCCACAGTGGTACTCTTCCTCCAACAAGGCCACACCTTCTCCAAGGCCACACCTCCTAATAATGTCACTCCCTGGGGCAAACATATTCAAGCCACCACAACTTTTAAAAGGAACTTTGAGTACAATATCTTTTATTTCACATTTATTGACATGCTTGTACTTACATAATCACTCCATTTACTTCTCCAAGGAAATAACCAGGCTAGCAGATTTGTAGGAGTTCAAGAGCCAAGGTCTCAGGACTCTGTAATTGATAGTTGTTTATTCTGATTCTTCTTCTTATGCTGCTTCTACATTTCGAGAGTCCTTTATATTTTGTTCAGCATTCACAAATTCTGTTGCTCCTGCTGTCCTTCATTCTTATTCTTTATGTCTTTCAGTAACAATATGAATAACCTGCCTTCAGTGTTTGTGAGTGGCAGTGGTGGTAAGGTCACATGTATTTCTAGGTGGTGATGCCCTCCTGCCTCTACAATCTTTTTGATTCTTATAGGATGGGTTTCATCTATTTAATCAGTCCTTAATGGGACCAAGGACAAGAAGTTACCTTCTTTCTCAGTCACACTGTACTCTGAGGAAAATAAGTTCTAGTTTTCAAATCTGCTGAAAAGACAACTAAACAGTTTTTACTGGGTTTGCATGTAGTGCAATTTTAATAGCGTGTCCCACAAATAAAGTTTAAACAGCCCATGTAATTGTGTTCAAATCCTAAAGTAAATGGAATATTTGGATGTTTGTGCTCTGAGAACCATGAGAACCCAAAATTTGCCTCCAAAGGAAACATATTGGTTAAATGTGTCTTCATCTCTCCTTTCACAAGTAAATGCAAAGGGGGAAATTATCCTGGTGGATAGTAAAATACTTAGTGTTATGGATTTCCTTATGATAATAAATTAACATTCTAATAAGATTAATTAAGATTCTACATATGTTGGCAATCTTACTGGGACAACTTACAAGATGTCCATTTTGCAGGACAAGCAAACTACAAGCAAACTGGCTAATTTCAAATGCAGATATTGTTTGTCTATTCTCATGCATTATTGATAAATTGAAATATGTTGAAATTCTGAGATTAGATGAGCCTTTCTGAGGGTTTTCTGTGATTGATTGCTGGTGATCATTAAGTTTTAGCCTTTATGATTTTCAAACAAATTCTTGAAACAGACAGACAGTAAAGCATTTTGTGAAAAGGGTTAAATTAGAAGTGGTGACCTAAGCATTTAGATTCCAGCCACATCATGAACATATCATATGTGCAGTCCTTGGGTTAATCAATTCTCCTATGAATACACTCAACTTCTTCAGCTATTGGCTAGATTATCTCTACATGCTCCTCTGGTTCTGATTCTTTAAGTATTCTTTCTAGCTGCTAAAGATGAAGGCCACTCCTGGCACTAAACAAAAGAACACACAATTTTATGCATGCCTATCTCTTCAAAAGGGTTAAAGGCATGAGATTCAGGCCCTGTCACCTTGATACTTTTGTGCTTGAGCTGACTCCCTGGTGCTGCTGTCAGCCCTGGGCTTTCCTTCACAGAAAGTGCCTACAGGCAGAATACTCTCATCTCCATGGTTTTGAACACCCTCCTGCATTTGTAATCAGCCTTTTTGAAGTACTAGTTCTCATTAAATGAATAAACTTTAAGTTGAATACTTCTGTTTCTCTGTATATAAACTGATCTAAAAGATAGCTCAATTCAGGTTTTTTTTTTTCAGTTCATGCCTACCTGCTAATAGTTTCTTATCTATTTTTATAGTTTTTTTTATATGTCAAAAGAACATTAGGATGAGAAGGTTGTACTTATCAAGATTCTCTAGAGAAATAGGTACAACAGGATTTATATAGATACGTAAGAGAGAGTTATGGGAATTGGCACATGTGGTATATTATTTACTGTTCTCATTGTCAGAACAACTGACACAAGCAACTTAAAGAATGTTCTGGTTTCCTTTCTGTTGCTGTGATAAAGCTTCCTGACCAAAAGCAACTTAAGTGAGAAAGCATTTATTTGGCTTATACTTCCAGGTCACAGTCCATCACCCAGAGAAGTCAGGGCAGAGACTCAAGCAGGACTATAATTTTCTGGCTTATTCTAGCTCACCATCAGCTGACTTTCTTATACAGCCTAGGACTAACTGTCAGGGAAATGATAATGCTCATAGAGGACTGGGCATCTTATCCCAACTTACAGTCCAGGTTATCCTACACAGATATCCTACAGAATACCCCAATAAAGACCATTACTCTGTTAAGACTCCCTTTTCAGGTTATTCTAGATTGTGGCATTGATAGTTAATAATAAGTGGGTCAAGGAGAGGTGTATTAGTTTGTTCATTTGTTTCTGTGATAAAACAATGACATTTTAGGAGCAGAAAACATTTATTTGCCTTACAGGTTATAGTTCATCATCAATGGAGCCAAGGCAGGATCTTGAGGGAGGAACCTGGGAACAGGAACTGAAGCAGAGACTGGAAAGGGATGCTTCTTATTGGATTGCTTCCCACAGCTTTCATAGCTTACCTTTTTATACAACTGAAGGCCACCTTATTTGGGGAAGTACTACCCACAGTGGGATGGGTCATCCCACATCCATCATTAATTAAGATAATGCCCCATAGGAAAATCTAGTAGATACTATTCTTCAGTTGAGATTCCCTCTTCCCAGGTGACTTTAGTCTGTGTGAAGTTGCCAGAAATGAACCAGTACAAAAGTAATTTCATTTTGCATTAACAGTTGAAGGGGATACAGTCAATTTATTGTGGCATGGGCCTGAAGCCAGTGATCATGTTGCATTTTCTGCCAGGAAATAAGAAAGTAGGCAGGAATTGGAGTCTGGATGTGGAATCCTGAGGTAATTCATTCCCAGTAACTCACTTTCTCCAGTGGGTTTCCATCCTCTGAAGGTTCCACAGTGTTCCTAAAACAGTGCTGCCAACTGAGGACAATGTGTTTAAGCACATGAGTGTGTGGGAAACATTTCACATTCAGATCTCAACACTGAGTATAGCAATGGAGAGTCCTATGGGATCCTGTATGAGAGCGGAGGAGCCAGAAAAACTGATGATATAATTTAGTCCTCATCTGAGGAATTCTTTTTTTTTTAATAATTTATTTTTTCTCAAATCATAATTCATTCACACAGGGGTTATAAACACAGAAAGGGAGGACGTGGGGAAGGGGATGACACTGGAGCGTGGGTGTTCAGGGGTGTACAGATATCTTTCAGAATAGGGTATCGGCTGGGTGAAGCTTCAGGGGACAGGTCACTATGACTCTGCCTATGACTCATTTGTCCTTATCTAAGTTGGTATTGTCTGCCAAGGCTACCTATTTACAAGGTCTATGACTACTCGGGCTGGTAGATTTCCACAAAAGTTGCCTGTTTACAATAGCTTACAGCCATCTGTTTCAATGTTTTTCCACAGAGACCCAAGACTTGGTGTTAGTACACATGTTTGACAGGCCTATTGCTGATTTTAGGCCTATGGCTGATTTTAGGCCTTCAGTGTGTAATCAGGGCTGCCCCTGACATCTCCTTCCTTCTCTAAGTATAGAAGGGCTATGGCGATTCTAATCTTTCGAAGGCGGGGATAGAGGCCTGACCTCCAGTAATTGAAGGGGCTGAGGAATTCTTAAATTAGTAAATTCTGGAGATTGAAGGCTCCTGAAAGAGGACTCTGAAACTAGAGAGCAGGACTCTGAACTCACTGTCTATGGGCATCCATGCCTAGGAAATTGGTTTATATGCTTGTAGTGTGTTCTCTGTGTCTGTTTTAGTTTTATATGTTTGTCTTTGTTAAACCTTATTTTCTCTCATCTATTAAGAGTTTACTTTCTTTGTCTTCACTCAGAGTTTTAAAGGAAAACCAATGCCACCACACTGTTCTAAAGTTTTTGTGGTACTCATGGTAATTCATTACCCATTTTTAGGGTTATTTCTTACCTGGAGTTCATGATTTACTCAATGGTGCATGCATGTATGTGTATGTGCATAGAGGCAGCAAGAGGAATTTAAATATATCAATATTCCGTGCTTCTGAATAAGTATTTTTAAGAAAGAGGCACAACATATTCACAATATTCTCAAACATTTCCATATTTCAAAAAAATTAAGATTGATCTCTATAGAGGAATGTAAATCTGAGAGTGATGTTCTGGGCTGTATTATTCACACTGGTAGAACTTTTCTCTCTGCTATAACTATTGAATATGTCTTGAGTCTTACTAAGAATGGACATGACTTATGCCTACCACCCCTTGATGCCCCAGCTTTCTCTAATGGGAACTGACACTCACATCCATCAATTCCAGGCAGCCACAGGCCCTTAGCTGTGTCACTGGGCTCATCTGCAGCTTGTTCTTGTTGGCCAGATTTGGTTAGTGGAAATCATAAAAATCTAAGTAAGGTGATCTCATGAGAGAGCACTTAGGAACCTGTAAAAGTACAACATAGGAAATGAAAAGTTGAATGAAACATTTCCTTTCCGTGGGAGCTAAGGGTCACACCTTTTCCTGTGTCTACCTTAGATTCTCATATGAAAAAGAAAGTTGATAACTCTCCTTCCTTATAGCATAATAGTTCAAACACTATTTTTTTAAGTTAGACTAAATCTGTCTTTCCTGCCTTTCTGTTTCAGGTCATGCCTCTCTGCTAGGCAGAGAAATATAATTGCTACTGTTCAGACACTAGTAAAAAATGAAGGGCAGTACTTCTTAGTGTGTGTCTACAGTAAGATCTCTAATGCTACTTGAAAGTGTTTGAAGGATAGGGAGAGAAAAGAACCATGTGCAAGTAGCAGAGGTGGCCTATAGGACACCCTCATACCATTTATCCTTCAAATAAATGAGCCTAGTCCCTCAGGAAACTTACTAGTTGACTTCCTAAGGCATTCACATGGGCAACGAAGAGTTTGGAACCAAAACCAAGGTCTGACTCTCTTCTAAATACCACAAACAGTCTATATGGGCATTGTAGAGAATTAGAGTTCTCATGCATGACCAGTAAGTAACATTGCCAGTGGGAAATTCCAACCGGACTAGACCCACTGTGGATTTAACAATATCCACATGGTATTGTTAAAATACCATATAGTTAGTATTCTACTATGATGCTGCTAAATTCTGACAACTTAATTGGGATTGTACTCAATTCTCTTCCAGTTGATCAGTTCTAAGTCCTATCCAGATTCATGTCCATTTAGAGATGCAAGAAAGCAAACTTATAACTATAATTCAATATAAAGAAGACTACTCAAGAAGGAACCATAGCAGCATAGGCAAATATTGAATAATCCTTAGTGCTTACCCAGGGTAAGGAGGTGTTTGAATGTGACCAACATTAGTAGTGAGGCTTTACTGAACCTGAACTTACAATAGAAACACCTCTTTGTAGCATGCCAGGTCATCACCATAGTGTTTTTCTAACGCACTTTGACATACTTAGTAAGAAAGATGCTAAGCTGAAATTTGCCAAATACAAACTTAATCCTTAGGAGCTAGAGAGATGGCTCAGCACTTATAAGTACTGGCTCCTCTTCCAGAGCAATTTCAATTCTCAGGACCCACACAGTGGCTCACAACCATCTATAAGTTCAGTTGTAGGGGATATGGTACCCTTTTCTGGCTTCTTCAGGCACTGCACATACAGTGCATAAGCATACATCCAAGCAAGACACCTATATGTATAAAATAGAAATAAAGAGAAAAATGAAACAAACAAATAAACTCACTAAAAAACAAAAACAGAACCACATAATCCTCTTTAATAGAGAATAAGGATTCAGATACTCTATAAAAATTAGAAGAAAATAGTTCCCAATATTTATACAAACTCATAGACATGTAAAGAAGCAAGGGATTGATATGTAACCAGGAACATAAGGCATTTGATAAAAACAAACCTCTAAATTGCAGGGTTGATAAGAAGAATTAGAAGTCATAGCCAGAACTAAGGTGAATTTCTAAAATTGAACATCATAACATCTGCAATGAAAAATTCCCTAGGCTTGTATATTAGGTAGATAAATAAATACCAGGGAAAACTGAGAACAGTGATCCTAAAGTACAACAAGAACTATTCAGATGCACACACACGCACACGCACACGCACACGCACACGCACACGCACACGCACACGCACGCACGCACACAGAACAGAGAGAGACAGAGAGAGACAGAGAGAGACAGACAGAGACAGACAGAGAGAGACAGAGAGAGACAGAGACAGAGATGGAGATGGAGGCAGAGACAGAGACAGAGATACTGACCTGTGGGAAAATATCAAGCAACTAAAAGTAGCAGAAGACAACGATTTCAAGGAACTATGAACAAATGTTCCTTGTTTAACATTATGTACCCAGAAACTTAATACACCCATATTCAGGCATAGCAAGATTGAATACCCTTATTAAAGTCTATGACTTTGAGCTCACTCTGTCTTAATCTATACATCTTTTATAACCTGTCACAAGTACTAAAATGGAAGGACTTGTGATGTGCATGTGTGGAGATTCCTAGATATCTCATACTGATTGAATTTAATAAGAATTAGATATTTTAAAGTAATTCAATAAATAGATAGAATTTAATAATAAGAAAACTACCTATGTTTATTTATACTGTCTTTCTAACCATGTGTTGAGGAATATACATTAAATTGCTCATGCCACTGCATACTCAGGAATGATAAAGGAAGCAAGATTGTAAGAACTCACAATTATAGCCATATATGGTACTTACTTGGTTAGTAAGTTAGTAAGGATCTCTGGCACTGGTTACTGTCTGAGGATTTTTTCTTTTCAATGTTTAGTGAATTTGAATTTTTACTAGAAAATGTAATATTTAATGTTTAGTAAATTTGAATTTACTAGAAAGAAAATTGAGATTCAAAGAAATGTGACCATTTATTGTACTGAATTAAGCCAATGTGGAGAATTTGATTATCATTTTAATCACAAAGAGTTACCTGGAAAAACAAGTTGAAATTTGAAATGAAACTAATTAAATGGCTCCTGGTATTATCTGGGTCATTCATTCATATTTTTGGTTATCCTAGTTTGTGGAGGAAAAGGAATTGTTGACATATTGAGAAAACTATTAGTAATTTTAGCCTTCTTGACTTAAGTTAACAATTTCTCTTAATTTGTTTTTTGAATGTTTCACTAAATTACATAGAATAACAGAAAATTGGTTTAAAAATAAATTTATAGTCTACTTTATTTCTTCACTATTTTTGAATTCATTTGGGCTGCATTTACACACACACACACACACACACACGATATTTATTTGTGCTAATTTCTTTGAGCTATTTTGATAAACAATAATTATTAAGAATAAGTTATTTGTCTTACTTGGTTTTTTTCTTATGGAGACACCAAACCACAAAATTTCTAGGATTTCTTTCTTTCTTTCTTTCCTTCTTTCTTTTTAAAAAAAATTTTTTTATTGGATGTTTTATTTACATTTCATATGTTATCCCCTTACACATCCCCCACCCACCCAGGAACCCCTTACCCCCTCACCCCTCCTCATGCTTCTCTGCAGATGTGCCCCTACCTACCCCCCCACTCCCACCTCCCCACCCTCAAATTCCCACCCACTGGGGCGTCCAGCCTTCTTGAGACCAAGGATCTTTTCTCCCACCTATGCCCAGCAGGGCCCTCTACCCTTACATATAGAGCTGAAGCCATGAATCCCTCCCTAAGTGCTCCCAGGCTGGTGGTTTAGACCCTGGAGGCTCTGGTAGGTTGGTATTGTTGCTCTCCTCATGGGGCTGCAAACACTTTCAGCTCCTACAGTTTTCACTCTAACTCCTCCATTGGGAACCCCATGATCAGTTCAATGGCTAGCTGTGAGCATCTGCCTCTGCATATGTCAGACTCTTGCAGACCTCTGAGGAGACATCTATATCAGGCTCTTATCAGCATGCACTTCCTGACTTCCACAGCACCATCTACCTTTGGTGACTGCACATGGGATGGATACTCAAGTGGAATGGTCTTCAGATGGCCCCTCCTTCAGATTCTGTCCCACACTTTGTCTCCATATTTGCTCCCTTGAATATTTTGTTACTCCTTCTAAGAAGGACCGAAGCACCCCCACTTGGTCTTCCTTCTTCATGAGCTTCATGTGGCCTGTGAGTTGAATCTTGGGTATTTCAAGCTTTTGGGCTAATCAGTGAGTGAATACCATGTGTGTTCTTTTGTGATTGGCTTACCTCACTCAGGATGATATTTTCTAGTTCCATCCATTTATCTAGGAATTTCTCAAATTCATTGTTTTTAATAACAGAATAATAATCCATTGTGTAGACGTACCACATTTTTTGTATCCATTCCTCAGTTGAAGGACATCTGGGTTCTTTCCAGCCTCTGGCTATTATAAATAAGACTATTATGAACATAGTTGAGCATATGTCCTTGTTATATGTTCGAGCATCTTCTGGGTATATGCCTAGGAGTGGTATAGCTGGTTCCTCAGGTAATGATGTGTCCAATTTTCTGAGGGGCCACCAGACTGATTTCCATAGTGGTTGCACCATCTTGCAGTCCCACCAACAATGGAGGAGTGTTCCTCTTTCTCCACACCCTCACCAGCATCTACTATCACATGAGTTTTTAATCTTAGCCATTCTGATTGGTGTGAGATGAAATCTCAGGATTGTTTTGATTTGCATTTCCCTGATGACTAAGGATACTGAACATTTCTTTAGGTGCTTCTCAGCCATTCGAGTTTCCTCAGTTGAAAATTCTTTACCCCATTTTTTAATAGGGTTATTTGCTTGTCTGGAGTCTAATTTCTTGAGTTCTTTGTATATATTGGATATTAGCCCTCTATCAGATGTAGGATTGGTAAAGTTCTTTTCCCAATTAGTTGGTTGTCATTTTGTCCTATTGACAGTGTCTTTTGCCTTACAGAAACTTTGCAATTTCATGAAGTCCCGTTTGTCAATTCTTGATCTTAAAGCATATGCCATTGGTGTTCTGTTAAGGGACTTTTCTGCTGTGCCCAAGTATTCGAGGTTCTTCCCCACCTCCTCTTCTATTAGTTTCAGTGTATCTGGTTTTTTGTGGAGGTCCTTTATCCACTTGGACTTGAACTTTGTACAAGGAGATAAGAATGGATCAATTTGCATTCTTCTACATGTTGTCCTCTAGTTGAACCAGAACCATTTGTTGAAAATGCTGTCCTTTTTCCACTGGACAGTTTTAGCTCCTTTGTCAAAGATCAAGTGACCATAGGTGTGTGGGTTCATTTGTGGGTCTTCAATTCTATTCCATTGATCTTCCTGCCTGTCTCTGTACCAATACCATGCAGTTTTTATCACTATTGCTCTGTAGTACAGCTTGAGGTCAGGGATGGTGATTCCTCCCGAAGTTCTTTTATTGTTGAGAATAGTTTTCGCTATCCTGGGTTTTTTGTTATTCCATATGAATTTGAGAATTTCCTTTTCTAACTCTGTGAAGAATTGAGTTGGGATTTTAATGGGGATTGCATTGAATCTGTAGATTGCTTTTGGCAATATGGCCATTTTGATTATATTAATTCTGCCAATTCATGAGCATGGGAGATCTTTCCATCTTCTGAGATCTTTGATTTCTTTCTTCAGAGACTTGAAGTTCTTGACATAGAGATCTTTCACTTCCTTGGTTAGAATCACACCAAGGTATTTTATATTATTTGTGACTATTGTGAAGGGTGTCATTTCCCTAATTTCTTTTTCAGTCTGTTTATCTTTCATGTAGAGGAAGGCTACTGATTTGTTTGAGTTGATTTTATATCCAGCCACTTTGCTGAAGTTGTTTATCAGGTGTAGGAGATCTCTGGAGGAAGTTTGGGGGTCACTTAAGTATACTACCATATCATCAGCAAAGAGTGATATTTTCACTTCTTCCTTTCCAATTTGTATCCCTTTCCCTTCTTTTTGTTGTCTAATTGCTCTGGCTAGGACTTCCAGTACTATATTGAATAGGTAGGGGGAGAGTGGGCAGCCTTGTCTAGTCCCTGATCTTAGTGGGATTGCTTCAAGTTTCTCTCCATTTAGTTTGATGTTGGCTACTGGTTTGCTGTAAATTGATTTTACTTTGTTTAGGTATGGGCCTTGAATTCCTGATCTTTCCAAGACTTTTATCATAAAGGGATGTTGAATTTTGTCAAATGCTTTCTCAGCATCTAGTGAGATGATAATGTGGTTTTTTTCTTTGAGTTTGTTTATATAGTGGATTACATTGATGGATTTCCGAATATTGTACCATCCCTGCATTCCTGGGATAAAGCCTACTTGATCATGATGGAGGATTGTTTTGATGTGTACTTGGATTTGGTTTGCTAGAATTTTATTGAGTACTTTTGCATCAATGTTCATAAGGGAGATTGGTCTGAAGTTCTCTTTCTTTGTTGGGTCTTTGTGAGGTTTGGGTATGAGTGTAATTGTAGCTTCATAGAACGAATTGGGTATTTTCCTTCTGTTTCTATTTTTGGAATAGTTTGAAGAGAATTGGTATTAGGTCTTCCTTGAAGGTCTGATAGAATTCAGCACTAAAACCATCTGGTCTGGGGCTTTTTTTTGGTGGGGAGACTTTTAATGACTGCTCCTATTTCCTTAGGGGTTATGGGACTATTTAGATGGCTTATCTGCTCCTGATTTAACTTTGGGACCTGGTATCTGTCTAGGAAATTGTCCATTTCTTCCAGGTTTTCCAGTTTTGTTGAGTATAGGCCTTTGTAGTAGGATCTGATGATTTTTTTAATTTCTTCAGTTTCTGTTGTTATGTCTCCCTTTTCAGTTCTGATTTTATTAATTTGGATAGTGTCTCTGTGCCCTCTGGTTAATCTGGCTAATGATTTGTCTATCTTGTTGATTTTCTCAAAGAACCAGCTTCTGGTTTTGTTTATATTTTATATTGTTCTTTCTGTTTCTATTTGGTTGATTTCAGCCCTGAGTTTGATTATTTCCTGCCATCTACTCCTCCTGGGTGTATTTGCTTGTTTTTGTTCTAGAGCTTTTAGTTGTGCAGTCAAGTTGTTAGTGTATGCTCTCTCCAGTTTCTTTTTGTAGGCACTTAGATCTATGAGTTTTCCTCTTAGCACTGCCTTCATGGAGTCCCACAAGTTTTGGTATGATGTGTCCTCATTTTCATTGAATTCTAAAAAGTCTTTAATTTCTTTCTTTATTTCTTCCTTGACCATTTTATCATTGAGTAGAGAGTTGTTCAGTTTCCATGTGCATGTGGGTTTTCCATTGGTTTTGTCATTATTAAACACCAGTCTTAGTCCCTGGTGATCTGATAAGATGCAAGGGATTATTTCAATATTTTTGTATCTGTAGAGGCCTGTTTTGTGACCAATTATATGGTCTACTTTGGAGAAGGTACCATGAGGTGCTGAGAAAAAGGTATATTCTTTTGTTTTAGGATGAAGTGTTCTATAGATGTCTGTTAAGTCCATTTGGTTCATAACTTCTGTTAATGTCAAAGTGTCTCGGTTTAGTTTCTGTTTCCATGATCTGTCCATTGCTGAGAGTGGGGTGTTGAAATCCCCCACTATTTTTGTGTGAGGTATAATGTGTGTTTTGAGCTTTAGTAAAGTTTCTTTTATGTATGTAGGTGCCCTTGCATTTGGAGCATAGATGTTCAGAATTGAGAGTTCACCTTGGTAGATTTTTCCTTTGATGAGTATGAAGTTTCCTTCCTTATCTTGTTTGATTAATTTTGGATGAAAGTCGATTTTATTTGATATTAGAATGGCTACTCCAGCTTGTTTCTTGAGACCATTGGCTTGGAAAATTGTTTTCCACCCTTTTATTCTGAGGTAGTGTCTGTCTTTGTCACTGAGGTGGGTTTCTTGTATGCAGCAAAATTCTGGGTCTTGTTTGTTTATCCAGTCTGATAGTCTGCATCTTTTTATTGGGGAATTGAGACCATTGATGTTAAGAGATATTAAGGAAAAATGATTGTGGCTTCCTGTTATTTTTGTTATTATAGGTAGAATTATATTTGTATAGTTATCTTCTTTTGGGGTTGTTGGAAGATTACTTCCTTGCTTTTTCTAGGTTGTAGTTTCCCTCCTTGTGTTGGGATTTTCCATCAATTATCCTTTGAAGTGCTGGGATTTGTGGAAAGATAGTGTGCATATTGGTTTTGTCATGGAATATCTAGGTTTCACCATCTATAGTGATTGAGAGTTTTGCTGGGTATAGTTGTCTGGGCTGGCATTTGTGTTCTCTTAGGGTCTATATGATGTCAGTCCAGGCTCTTCTGGCTTTTATAGTCTGTGGAGAAGTCTGGTGTAATTCTTAGTCTGCCTTTATATGTTACTTGACTTTTTTCCCTCACTGCTTTTAGTATTTTTTCTTTGTTTTGTGCATTTGATGTT
>NW_021604576.1:20919455-20929376 GCF_004785775.1 Grammomys surdaster
GTCTTCACTCTAACTCCTCCATTGGGAACCCCATGATCAGTTCAATGGCTAGCTGTGAGCATCTGGCTCTGCATATGTCAGACTCTTGCAGACCTCTAAGGAGACAGCTATATCAGGCTCTTGTCAGCATGCACTTCCTGACTTCCACATCAGCATCTACCTTTAGTGACTGCACATGGGATGGATACTCAGGTGAATGGTCTTGAGACGGGCCCTCCTTCAGATTCGGTCCCACACTTTGTCTCCATATTTGCTCCCTTGAATATTTTGTTACTCCTTCTAAGAAGGACCGAAGCACCCCCACTTGGTCTTCCTTCTTCATGAGCTTCATGTGGCCTGTGAGTTGAATCTTGGGTATTTCAAGGTTCTGGGCTAATATCCAATAATCAGTGAGTAAATACCATGTGTGTTCTTTTGTGATTGGCTTACCTCACTCAGGATGATATTTTCTAGTTCCATCCATTTATCTAGGAATTTCTCAAATTCATTGTTTTTAATAACAGAATAATAATCCATTGTGTAGATGTACCACATTTTTTGTATCCATTCCTCAGTTGAAGGACATCTGGGTTCTTTCCAGCCTCTGGCTATTATAAATAAGACTACTATGAACATAGTTGAGCATATGTCCTTGTTATATGTTCGAGCATCTTCTGGGTATATGCCTAGGAGTGGTATAGCTGGTTCCTCAGGTAATGATATGTCCAATTTTCTGAGGAGTCACCAGACTGATTTCCATAGTGGTTGCACCATCTTGCAGTCCCACCAACAATGGAGGAGTGTTCCTCTTTCTCCACACCCTCACCAGCATCTACTATCACATGAGTTTTTAATCTTAGCCATTCTGATTGGTGTGAGATGGAATCTCAGGATTGTTTTGATTTGCATTTCCCTGATGACTAAGGATACTGAACATTTCTTTAGGTGCTTCTCAGCCATTCGAGTTTCCTCAGTTGAAAATTCTTTACCCCATTTTTTAATAGGGTTATTTGCTTGTCTGGAGTCTAATTTCTTGAGTTCTTTGTATATATTGGATATTAGCCCTCTATCAGATGTAGGATTGGTAAAGATCTTTACCCAATTTGTTGGTTGTCGTTTTGTACTATTGACAGTGTCTTTTTCCTTACAGAAACTTTGCAATTTCATGAAGTCCCATTTGTCAATTCTTGATCTTAAAGCATATGCCATTGGTGTTCTGTTAAGGAACTTTTCTGCTGTGCCCAAGTATTCAAGGTTCTTCCCCACCTCCTCTTCTATTAGTTTCAGTGTATCTGGTTTTATGTGGAAGTCCTTTATCCACTTGGACTTGAACTTTTTACAAGGAGATAAGAATGGATTGATTTTCATTCTTCTACATGTTGTCCTCTAGTTGAACCAGCACCATTTGTTGAAAATGCTGTCCTTTTTCCACTGGACAGTTTTAGCTCCTTTGTCAAAGATCAAGTGACCATAGGTGTGTAGGTTCATTTGTGGGTCTTCAATTCTATTCCATTGATCTTCCTGACTGTCTCTGTACCAATACCATGCAGTTTTTATCACTATTGCTCTGTAGTACAGCTTGAGGTCAGGGACGGTGATTCCTCCCGAAGTTCTTTTATTGTTGAGAATAGTTTTCGCTATCCTGGGTTTTTTGTTATTCCATATGAATTTGAGAATTTCCTTTTCTAACTCTGTGAAGAATTGAGTTGGGATTTTAATGGGGATTGCATTGAATCTGTAGATTGCTTTTGCAAGATGGCCATTTTGATTATATTAATTCTGCCAATCCATGAGCATGGGAGATCTTTCCATCTTCTGAGATCTTTGATTTCTTTCTTCAGAGTCTTGAAGTTCTTGACATACAGGTCTTTCACTTCCTTGGTTAGAATCACACCAAGGTATTTTATATTATTTGTGACTATTGTGAAGGGTGTCATTTCCCTAATTTCTTTTTCAGTCTGTTTATCTTTCATGTAGAGGAAGGCTACTGATTTGTTTGAGTTGATTTTATATCCAGCCACTTTGCTGAAGTTGTTTATCAGGTTTAGGAGATCTCTGGTGGAAGTTTTGGGGTCACTTAAGTATACTATCATATCATCTGCAAAGAGTGATATTTTGACTTCTTCCTTTCCAATTTGTATCCCTTTCCCTTCTTTTTGTTGTCTAATTGCTCTGGCTAGGACTTCCAGTACTATATTGAATAGGTAGGGGGAGAGTGGGCAGCCTTGTCTAGTCCCTGATCTTAGTGGGATTGCTTCAAGTTTCTCTCCATTTAGTTTGATGTTGGCTACTGGTTTGCTGTAAATTGATTTTACTTTGTTTAGGTATGGGCCTTGAATTCCTGATGTTTCTAAGACTTTTATCATAAAGGGATGTTGAATTTTGTCAAATGCTTTCTCAGCATCTAGTGAGATGATCATGTGGTTTTTTTCTTTGAGTTTGTTTATATAGTGGATTACATTGATGGATTTCCGAATATTGAACCATCCCTGCATTCCTGGGATAAAACCTACTTGATCATAATGGAGGATTGTTTTGATGTGTTCTTGGATTTGGTTTGCTAGAATTTTATTGAGTATTTTTGCATCAATGTTCATAAGGGAGATTGGTCTGTAGTTCTCTTTCTTTGTTGGGTCTTTGTGAGGTTTGGGTATGAGTGTAATTGTAGCTTCATAGAACGAACTGCGTAGAGTTCCTTCTGTTTCTATTTTGTGGAATACTTTGTAGAGAATTGGTATTAGGCCTTCCTTGAAGGTCTGATAGAATTCTGCACTAAAACCGTCTGGTCCTGGGCTTTTTTTGGTGGGGAGACTTCTAACGACTGCTCCTATATCCTTAGGGGTATATTTACCCCTAAGATAAATAGATGGTTTATTTAGATGGTTTATTTGCTCCTGATTTAACTTTGGTACTTGGTATCTGTCTAGGAAGTTGTCCATTTCATCCAGGTTTTCCAGTTTTGTTGAGTATAGGCCTTTGTAGTAGGATCTGATGATTTTTTGAATTTCCTCATATTCTGTTGTTATGTTTCCCTTTTCAGTTCTAATTTTATTAATTTGGATACTGTCTCTGTGCCCTCTGGTTAATCTGGCTAAGGGTTTATCTGTTTTGTTGATTTTCTCAAAGAACCAGCTCCTGGTTTTGTTGATATTTTGTATTGTTCTTTCTGTTTCTATTTGGTTGATTTCAGCTCTGAGTTTGACTGTTTCCTACTGTCTACTCCTCTTGGGCGTTTTTGCTTCTTTTTTGTTCTAGAGCTTTTAGTTGTGCTGTCAAGTTGTTAGTGTATGCTCTCTCCAGTTTCTTTTTGTAGGCACTTAGAGCTATGAGTTTTTCTCTTAGCATTGCCTTCATGGAGTCTCGCAAGTTTTGGTATGATGTGCCCTCATTTTCATTAAATTCTAAAATGTCTTTAATTTCTTTCTTTATTTCTTCCTTGACCAAGTCATCATTGAGTAGAGTGTTATTCAGTTTCTATGTGCATATGGGTTTTCCATTGGTTTTGTCATTATTAAAGACCAGCCTTAGTCTGTGGTGCTCTGATAAGATGCAAGGGATTATTTCAATCTCTTTGCATCTGTAGAGGCCTGTTTTGTGACCAATTATATGGTCTATTTTGGAGAAGGTACCATGAGGTGCTGAGAAAAAGGTATATTCTTTTGTTTTAGGATGAAATGTTCTATAGATATCTGTTAAGTCCATTTGGTTCATAACTTCTGTCAATTTCAAAGTGTCTCTGTTTAGTTTCTGTTTCCATGATCTGTCCATTGCTGGGAGTGGGGTGTTGAAATCCCCCACTATTATTGTGTGAGGTGTAATGTGTGTTTTGAGCTTTAGTAAAGTTTCTTTTATGTATGTAGGTGCTTTTGAATTTGGAGCATAGATGTTCAGAATTGAAAGTTCACCTAGTTAGATTTTTCCTTTGATGAGTATGAAGTGTCCTTCCTTTTCTTTTTTGATTAATTTTGGATGAAAGTCGATTGTATTTGATATTAGAATGGCTACTCCAGCTTGTTTCTTGGGACCATTGGCTTGGAAACTTGTCTTCCATCCTTTTATTCTGAGGTAGTGTCTGTGTTTGTCACTGAGGTGCGTTTCTTGTATGCAGCAAAATTCTGGGTCCTGTTTGTGTATCCATTTTGATAGTCTGTGTCTTTTTACTGGGGAGTTGAGTCCATTGATGTTAAGAGATATTAAGGAAAAATGATTGTGGCTTCCTGTTATTTTTGTTATTAGAGGTAGAATTATGTTTGTATAGGTATCTTCTTTCGGGGTTGTTGGAAGATTACTTCCTTGCTTTTTCTAGGTTGTAGTTTCCTTCCTTGTGTTGGGATTTTCCATCAATTATCCTTTGAAGTGCTGGGATTTGTGGAAAGATAGTGTGCATATTGGTTTTGTCATGGAATATCTAGGTTTCACCATTTATAGTGATTGAGAGTTTTGCTGGGTATAGTTGTCTGGGCTGGCATTTGTGTTCTCTTAGGGTTTGTATGATGTCAGTCCAGGCTCTTCTGGCTTTTATAGTCTGTGGAGAAGTCTGGTGTAATTCTTAGTCTGCCTTTATATGTTACTTGACTTTTTTCCCCTCACTGCTTTTAGTATTTTTTCTTTGTTTTGTGCATTTGATGTTTTGATTATTATGTGACAGGAGGTATTTCTTTTCTGGTCTAGTCTATTTGGTGTTCTGTAGGCTTCTTGTATGTTTATGGGCATGTCATTCTTTAGGTTTAGGTAAGTTTTCCTCTATAATTTTGTTGAAGATATTTACTGGCCCTTTAAGTTGGGAATCTTTACTCTCATCTATATCTATTATCTTTAGGTTTGGTCTTCTCATTGTGTCCTGGATTTCCTGGATGTTTTGAGTTAGGAGATTTTTGCATTTTGCATTTTCTTTGATAGCTGTGTCAATGTTTTCCATGGTATCGTCTGCACATGAGATTCTCTCTTCTATCTGTTGTATTCTGTTGGTGATGCTTGTGTCTATGACTCCTGATCTCTTTCTTAGGTTTTCTATCTCCATGGTTGTCTCCCTTTGAGATTTCTTTTTGTTTCTATTTCCATTTTTAGATCCTGAATGTTTTTGTTTAATTCCTTCTTTGTGTTTTCTTGCAGTTCTTTAAGGGATTTCTGTGTTTCCTCTTTAAGGGCTTCAACGTGTTTACTTGTACTCTCCTGTATTTCTTTAAGGGAGTTACTTATTTCCTTCTTAAAATCCTCTATCATCATCATGAGAAGTGATTTTAATTTTGAATCCTTCTTTTCCAGTGTGTTGGGCTTTCCAGGGCTTGCTATATTGGGAGAACTGGGTATTGATGATGCCAAGAAACTTTGGTTTCTGTTTCTTATGTTCTTGTGCTTGCCTTTCGCCATCTGGTTAACTCTAGTGTTACCTGCCCTCATTGTGTAAGACTGGAGTCTGTATTTCCAGTTATCTTGCTTGTGTCAGAGCTCCTCAGATTCCAGATGTCTCTGTGGCCTTATGATCCTAATCTCCTGGGTGGAAGAACTCCTGGGACTCAGGCCATCTCTGGGATCTGGAAGTCCTTCTGCTCTGGGCATAGTGGTTCCTCTAGGATGGCTCAGGATATGATGTCTTCACAAGTGCAAACCAGCTAGGTGTCTGCTGCTCTGAGTGCAGTGGCTCTTCTAAGATGGCTCAGGATTCAGTATCTCCACAGGAGCAGACCAGCTATATGTCTGTCCCAGCCAAAAGTACCAGGCAGGGACTGAAGGGAAGTGGAATTCTGGAGGGGTGGGGTTTGGGTGACTGGTGGGTCCTGAGTGTCCCTGACTCCCAGTTGTAACTCTGGGGCGTAGGGAGTGAGATGGGGTTCTTACAGGCTGCTCTGAGTGTAGTCATTCCTCTAGGATGGCTCAAGATTCAGTATCTCCACAGGAGCAGACCAGCTATGTGTCTGCCCCAGCCAAAAGGACCAGGCAGGCATTTCTAGGATTTCTAGCACCTAATTTATTGTATAAATTCTACTCACTTTAGCCACATGCACATACAATAACATGTTTGAGAAGCCAAAATTTACTTACAGTAACTTGTTTCAGACATGTCTTTTTCTTTCCTTTTTTTCTTTTTTCTTTTTCCCCTTTTATTGAAAACAGATTCTGTTCTCACGTAATATATCCCGAATATAGTTTCTCTTCCCTCTACTCCTTCCAGTCCCTCCTACCCTCCATATCCAGATTCATTTCCTTTCTGTCTGACATTAGAAAAGAACAGGTTTCTTAGAGATAATAAAATAAAATATAATATAATAAGATAAAACAAAACCTATCACATCCAAGTTGGACAAGACAGACCAACCGAAGGAAAAGAGCCTAAGAGAGGGCTCAAGCATCAAAGACCTACTTATTCACACACTCAGGAATTTGATAAAAACACTAAACCAGAGGGCATAGTATAAACCTAGAGGACCTAGTGCAGACTTTTGCAAGCCCTGTGTACCTACAAAACTGTACAGTACCATGCTGCCTCAGTCTCTATGAGTTCGTATGAGCTTGCTCATGTTGGTTTACAGCGCCTATTTTCTTGGTGCTTTCTATCCCCTCTGGCTCTTTGCTCTTTCCTCTTCTTCCTCCACAGAGTTTCCCTGAGCTTTGAGGGCAGAAATTTGATAAAGACGTTCCATTTAGGCAGAATGTTCCAAGGTCTGTCTGTCTCTGTCTGTCTCTGTCTCTCTCTTACTTTCTCCCTCCTCCTCCTCCTCCTTCTTCCTCTTCTTCCCCCTACCTCACTCCCCCCTCTCTCCCTCTTTCTGTATGTGTGTCTCTCTGTCTGTAATGTCTGTCTGTGGGTTTTTATATTTGTTCCTATTCTCCATAGGAGGAAGCTTCTCTTACGATGGCTGAACAAGGTGCTGATTTATGAGTATAGACAAATATAGTTAAGGAGTTATTCTATCATTATGCCCTTTTGATGTCTAGTTTCTGGTCCTGAGACACCCAAGTAGTACAGGATATGGTTCTTGTGGAGTGGTCCTTAAGTTAAATTAGTTATGTGTTGGTTACTCCCATGAGCTTTGTGCCACCATACTCTAGTACATTTTGCAGATGGAACAGCATTGTAGATCAAAGGGTTTGTAGCTGTCTTAGTGTTTATATTTCTCTTTCAGTAGTGTTCAGAGATACCTTCCTGTACCAAAGACTCTAGAATGTAGAGATGAAATGTGTATGTAAGTACCAGTTGGACTTCACCATCTGTTTGAATCATATTTAAAGTACTATTAAAAGTTTTAAAGGACCTGAATCCTTTTAGGTTGTTGGAGCTCAGTATTTACAAACAGAGGGACTATTGCTTCTTCTCCCATCATTTCTGTTAAGATATATGTCTTCACACAGGCCAAGGGGTGCTCTTTCTACCCTGCTAATGACACATGTGACCTAGGAGTTCTATGTCCTTGTTATTCAGAGCAGAATCATGGAAGAAGGTGGATTTCAAGCCTCTGGTTATAATAAATATTAAAAGAAGAATGATATTCTTGACATATATCAAATGTCCAAATACTCTGCTCAGCAATTTCCACGGATCATCTCATTGATCATTGAGTACACTATTATTGACAAAATTGAGGCCTGAGGAAGTTTAAGTCTCAATCTAACTGTATTTCTTCTATTACACTGTTGTCTCTAAAATAATTTGTATCTGAAGAAGTAGATATGGGAATAATATAGAATAAGATTGCAAGAGTCTTAAGGAAAACTATTAAAATGTGAAAGGAAGGTTAATGATGTTAGCAGCAATGATTTACAGTTTTACAACATAAAAGACAAGATGAAAATAACTAAGCTGTGCAGAATTTATTGAGAATTAGGTATGGTTCTCAAACTTCAATGTGAATGAGAGTCAACTCTGGCTTTTCATCAAATGCCAGTTTCTGGGCATGACTCCAAACATCCTGAATCAGAAACTATTGGGATAGGTTATCAAGAATGGCATGATATATTTAAAAGATATAAAAATAACAAGAAAAAGACAAAACAAACAAACACTCACATAATGAAATAATGACCTATTGAATTAAAATGGTGAGACTAAGTTAATACTGTATCTATTATACAGTGACCAAATTATTAGCTTCCCTGATGCCCATGTGGGCCCTGTCTAGTAGTGGGTGAGACCAGGAGGCCACAGTCCACAGGACCATATGGCTCCAGATCTCTGCTGTCCTCTCCTGGAAGAGTGTAGCATTGCTTTAAAGGGCCCTGTGCTCAGGAATCTACTGCATTAATTAATTAATTTACTTACTCACTTTACATTCTAATCTCAGCTCCCCCTCCTCTCAGTCCTCCTTCACAGAGCCCCTCCACCATTCCCCCTCCCCTTCTCTGAGGATGGAAGTTCCCCAGTACCCTCTACCCTCCAACCCAGTTATCATCCCACTCTAGCACATCAATTCACTGCAGAACTAGGCACATCCTCTCCTACTGAGGCCAGACAAGGCAGGCTAAATTAGGGGAAAGGGATCCACAAACAGTCAACAGATTCAAGGATAGCCCTGCTCCAGTTGTTAGGGTACCTACGTAAAACTGCACATCTGCTACATTGTGCACAGTGGAGGATGAGAGCTAGATTCAGCTGTGCTTGCTTTTTCATTGATGGTTCAGTCTCTGGGAGACTTCAAGGGTGCAGGCTAGCTGACTCTGTTGATCTTCCTGTGGAGTCCCTATCCCCTCCAGTTTTCTTAATTTTCCCTGCAATTCTTCTACAAGATTCCTGGAGTTCCATCTACTGTTTAGCTGTGGGTCTCTGCATCTGCTTCAATTGGCTGCTGGGTGGAACCTCTCAGAGATGAGTTATATTAGGCTGCTGTCTGCAAGCACAACAGAGTATCATTAAGAGTGTCAGGGGTTGGTTCTTGCCTATGGGATGAGTCTCAAGTTAGGCCAGCTGTTGGTTGGCCATTCCCTCCATCTCTGCTCTATCTTTGTTGCTGCACATCTTGAAGGCAGGATATAGTATGGGTCAAAGAGTTTTAAAGATCAAAATTGAATCAATAAAACCAAGAGTGAGCTTGGTTTTGTGTTGGAGAAAGAAGCAGATGAGAGTTACAACTTTAACATTTGGGGACTGTGGTCTAGTTGTCACATGGGGTAAAATGAAGGCAAAGTTTAGCTTAAACTTTGGAGCTTTCTTTGCACCACCAATAAATAACAATTTGCACAACTAAAAAGATTTGAGAAGTGAGGTAGAACAGCCCACTCCAAAACAATTAAACTTTCCTCAGCCTGGTGGAACTAATAGGAGGAATTTCTGAACAAAAATATTGAGCCTTAGGATATGTAGACATCACTATAGAAATCACAAGTAAAGATGAGAACACACAGTCCTGACTGTCTAAAGGAAAATAAATAAAGTACTTGCAGAATGAACTAATAACATCAGTGGGAAACATATATAAGATTTTAATATAGAGTCTTCATATAATGCAATTTTAGGCCTGTTTAGAAGGAAAAAGCAATTTTAAACACCAGGGTCAGGAACAAATTAGGTCAACTATATGCTCACTTCCTCCTCTTACAGGACTGCTAAATGAGTAGTTCCAGGGGACATTAGATCTGGGGCAGCTCATGTGCATTTGACTTGAAGTCTTTAAAACTATAGGATGCAAAAGTCCTATTCATGGTTTACTGAATACCTTTATTTCTTCTTGTCTTCTATTAGACCAGCAATTGCATGTTTGAAAGACGTAAAGGACACATGACAGTGAGCATGTGAGCTGTCTAAACTGTCAAAATAGCCACCAATCTGGTCCTTCTAATATCTTTATAGGTCATGACTGTCTAGTTTTCCTTAGACTAGGCTGAGCAGTTTTTCCCTCATGTTTTCCAGGTTAAGTATTCTATTACTGTATTGGGCTTTATCCATATCTTCCCCCTTTGTATTATCTATCTATCTATCTATCTATCTATCTATCTATCTATCTATCTATC
>NW_021604576.1:20929386-20938545 GCF_004785775.1 Grammomys surdaster
ATCTATCTATCTATCTATCTATCTATCTATCTATCTATCTATCTATCTATCATGTATCTATCATCTATCTATCTATCTATCTATCATGTATCTATCATCTATCTATCTATCTATCTATCTATCTATCTATCTATCTATCTATGTATCTATCATATATTCAAGATAGAGTCTCACTATAAAGACGAGACAGAGTATCACTTGTCCAGGATAGCTTTAAACTTATTCTGTAGCCCAGATAGCCTGGAACTTGCAGTTTGGACTCCTATTAGCTAGGATTCTAGGCCTGCATGAGCAGGCCTAGTTCAACAGTTGTTATTTAACAATCATTTTTACATTGCTAATGTTGCATGTACTGTTTCTGCTATTAAAATAGATGTTCACATTTAAAATTTTATTGTTGTGGAGAAGGCATGTGTTCTCACCATGGCAAATGTATGGAAGGAAGTTGATTTTTGGATAATTTCCTTTCTTTTCACCTGTGTATGTGTTCCAGGAATTAGATTCAGGTTGTCAAGAATGAGCAAGCACCTTTACCCTCTGAGCTATCTTGCTAACCTTATATATGCTTTTAAACATAAAAATTTCATAGAGATATAATAAGAAAAGAATAACATCTGGTCCTCAATCCCTAGCTTTTGTCAAGAAATATGGATTTTAACAGTATATTTTTAAGGAAATATGTATATTTCGCATGTACTGTATACACTGCATTGTCCTGTATGTACTGTCTCACAGCTTGGTCTTTGAACTGACCAATTTGCATGGAAGATTCACCCATACCTACATGAATTCTTATTTAAATTTATGAAATATTCTAGTTTTGAAGTCACACTAGATTCTTTGTCAACTGTAGTACAGTGCTAAAAATTCTCTTTTTCTAGACACCATGTAGACTAGCATGACCTGGACCTCACTATAGAATGGCGGATGAACTGGAATTTCAGATTTTCCTGCCTCTACCTCCTAAATGCTCTCCTTCTAAGGGTATAACATTATGCCTGGTTTACTGTAGTACACGGGATCAAACCCAGAGCTTCCTGAATGCTAGACAAGTACTCTACCACTTGTTTCTTATCCACAACACCTAAAACTTTTAAAATTTATTATTAATTATTATTATTATTATTATCATCATCATCATACATATAGATATTTTGCTTGCATGTAAGTCTGTGTACCACATGTGTGACTGGTGCCTGCAGAGACCAGAAGAAGGCTTCAGATGTCTTGGAAATAGTGTTACAGATAGTTGTGAGCCACCATGTGGGTGCTGGAAATTGAACCCTAGACCTCTGGAAGAACATCTAGTAATCTTAACTACTAAGTTGTTTCTCTACCTCATCTTCCTGTCTAAAATTTTTAATTAAAATAATCAATACTTTTCAATATAAAGTATACATTTATATTAAAGTAATAACTACCAATTAATGTTTTCCATTTATCTTGTCAGTGGAAGCATTATGTGGACATACAAAAACAACAGACATCTGGATTTGGGTGATAATTTTGAAAATCTACTAGATCCTAGAATTATGGTTCAGTGGCTCTTTTTGGGACTGAAATTGTTCAAATATAAATGTTGTCACTAATGGGTAAAAAGAATGCCCCTCTCTATCTTCTTTATGAAGAAATACTTTGGAATGTGTCAACATGTCCTCCTTAGGAATGACATCTGTTGATAATTATATTTTCTGGGCTGGATGCTTTTAATTCATTTAAAACGGTTGAGACTTTTTAAAAAGTCAATTTATATTTTAAGGAAGAGTTTTTTATTTTTTTATTAGTTATTTTATTTATTTACAATACAGATGTCATCCCCTTCCCCCATTTCCCTTCCCTAGAACTCCCTATCCCATCCCCCCTCCTCCTTTATGATTTTGTACCATTTTGATTACATGCATGTATTAAGGTCAGTTGAGGGTCTAGCAATACAATAGATGCAAATAGTCAAGGAACAAGCAATACAATAAACACAAGTAGTCAAAGAAAAAGCAAGGCATTATACCCAATTATGTGAACACTCCCATGATCACTGTTTCTAAGGGTTTATCAGGATGACCAAAGTATCTGAGCCTACTTCCCTGTCCTACCTAGCCCAAGGTCATTTTCATGTCTGAAGCCTATTTCCTTGTTCTAGCCTAAAATTTAGGTTTCTGCCTGAGATTACTTCTTTGTTCTAGCCTAATGTCAGATTGCTGCCTGAAGCCTACTTCCTTGTCCTTGGCCAATGTCATATTCCTGCCAAGCAGCCCATTTCCTTGTCCTTGGCCCATGTCAGATTCTTGCCGAGCAGCCGCAAGAATCTCTTTGCCTCTCTCCCTTTTTTATTTCATTAACAAAACTGAGCCTGTCTTAGGTCATTCTGACAAGAATCCCTTCCTTACCCATCATGGAATATGCAGGAGAGATGGCTCAGTGGTTAATAGCACTGGCTTTTCTTTCAGAGGATCCAGGTTCAATTCCCAGGACCTACATGACAACTCACAACTATCTGTAACTCCAATTCTGGGGCATCTGACTTGTCTACACCAAAGCACATAAAGTTAAATAAATAAAAAAAATTAAATGTGTGGATATACATATATGTAAAAAATATTAAGGAAGAAATTAATGTCAAGATTGAGCACTGAGTAAGTAGAGATTGAATTTAAGTTAATTTTTTTAAACTTGTGGACATCTTTGTGATGAATATTGACAGTATTAGTTTGAAAAACAAGAACAGAAAAACATACTAGCATGCCTGGGCGTGGATGCATCCCCCTCCCCCACCAATTAACCAACCAACAACCAAAAACTGCTGACCTGTGTGTATCCAGGATTGTGCTCTATACTTATTTGGATTGCCCAAGGAACAGTCCCCCAGCACTACTGCCCACTCTTTTTTCTAGATCCTCATGCTCCTGATGAGGGGCCTATTCACTTGCTATTCCCACTTCATTTATGAGGCCGGAGCCTGGGTCAGTTTCTCTTACAAAGCCACCTCTCTCCTCTTCTCCATTTGGAGCTGGGAATGGCTAGTCTGCCCTAAAAGCTTGGTCCTTAGTAACTATGTCATCTTTCTTGAGGCACTAAGACAACACAATCCAATAATAAGGTTAAATGTATGAAAACATAAAAAAGTATATTCCTTAGAATTGTGCCTTTGACTGGCTACCTTCTCAGTGAGAAAAAAATGTAATACTAAATTGTATCACTAGCACGAAAAACAAGATGATCACCAAAGAGAAGAGATGAGCAACTGCTACTTCTGGATCCATGTCAGGATTGAGAATGAATGGGGACCTCTGTTCTGGGTAGTTGTTTTTCATTGCTATCTAAAAACTAGGACACCTAAGAAGAAATAGTTTCTTATTGATGTGATGATTTCTGATTGTTATGGAAGATGCTAAATTTTGGTTACTTGTATAGAAATGAAGATATTAAATATATTTCCTAGTTTCACAAAGGTCACTTCAGTTTTTAAGATAGGCTTATGCTCACTTGAGGCCACCAGCTACTCTCAAGTCCCTAATGAATATTTAGTTCATTGTTGACATTTTGTGCTTAGTTCAATATGGGAAAAGATTTTTTTCAGATAATTTTTGACATTGTGTCAAGGTGGGAATAGATAGAATTAAAAAAAGAGACCCACATTTTAAGAGATCTTGGCATCCAAATGATCCCCTGGTCTTGAATCAGAATGAAACAGTCTCCAAAGACACTCACAGGAGGAATTGCACAAGGACTTACAGGTGGATGCTTGTCTTTTCTGGGACATAAGTCATGACCTGAATTTAGTTGCTCCTATAAGGAGGACATGGAGTAAACTTGGATATCATGATTAATTTCATGGTAGAATTTGAAAGAGAAAGAAGAGACAGGAATTAGTTCTGTCACGAGTTTCCTAGGTCTCCAAATGTGCCTGCATGTTCAAGGTTCTATAGATGCCCTTGGTTCACTGTTTGGGCATCTCCATGCAAAGATATCCTAAGTCATTCAGAGCTAGTTTTTGTAAACTTCTTAAATCCATTTATCTTTTGCCACTTTTATATTTGTTTCAAGGCGTACCAACAATAGGGAGGGAACAATGGCATTTTTAGATGACTTGGGACTTAGATTTTTCCCCGGTATTCTAGATTTGTATGTGTAGTATAGATGCCCAGGAAATGAATCCCTATAGAGCTTTTTAGTGGTAGAGTTATTGAAATTTTTATACTTCCTTTCTTCTAATGTGACTATTCTTAGTCAGCACTGATATAAAGTAAAGCAAGACATAGTTCTCAGAAAAGCAACTCTTGGGGATCAGCCAGAGGTTATAATTAGATCCAAATCTCTTCGAGGTTATGAAAATCTCTTATGTACTTTCTCTTATGAAAGATATGAAAAGCATATGAATAGTAATGATTAGGATGATATCATTTCCCATTGTCAGCGTACTTGAGACATGGGGATCTTGTGCAGCCAGTACAAACTTGATAGAGAAGACATCTTCATGAGATTTGTATAACTTGCAACGGCAATGTCAAATGGATGGCATTTATAAACTGTCATAATTAAGAATATAAAATATTTATTTAATCTTTCATTAGTGTGTGTGTGTGTGTGTGTGTTTGCTCACTTGAATGTGGGTATATCTATGTGTGGTACCCAAGGAAGCCAGAAGAGGGTATCAGAGATCATGGAGCTGGAGTTGTAGAGAGTTGTGAGCTGCCTGATATGGGTGCTGGGAACTGAATTCAGGTCATCTAGAAGACAGTGAACACTTTTAATCACTGAAGCATCTCACTAGTGCCCCCTCTCCACTTAAATAGTTAAATAGTTCTTTTGCAAAACAATTTTTTCAAGATACTGTCTTATTGTATAGCTGAGGTCAATCTTGAAGCTGTGAATCTTCCTGCCTCAGCCTCTCAAGTGATGAGATTATAAGTACTTAAACTATGTCCAGCCTGTTTATTGAATCTGCATGGGATTCACTGGGAGACTTCCCAGCTGATGGCACAGCCTTGTAATGTTCTGATCAGTTTTCTTTTTAACAACTTTCTCTCCTACATCATTGATACTTGAGGGACTGTTTAAAACATTTAAAAAATATAACTCTGAATGGAGCAGATGACACATTTATTGTTAAATTTCAATGTTTTCTCTTGTCTTAGCATGGTGTCTATCTTTATCCTGGTAATCAGTACACTCACCAAGAGGAAGCCCCAGTGGGAGGTGAATGCATTCCCTCCTTCCAGCCATTGCAGCAAGTGAACAGCAACAGAGCTTAAGCCTGTCTCCTATCACCAAACAGCCTCTGGATGTCCTGGGACATGGTGACTGAATTATTTATTTCATGAACAACAAATCGAATACGAAATGGAATAAAAATAGTGAAAGTACAGATTCATTAAAATTAAGAATATAAAGTACTCCCACAAAATGGGAGTGGACTCCAGCAAGCATGAACCTAAACAGCTTTGAGTTCTTTTCAGGGCAGACATTCCTCCAACATTTACAAAGCCATGGGCTTTATCCTCAGTGTTACTGTAGTTTTTAGGATGAGGTCCTGGGCCCTTGCAGCACTAACAAACTAGGCTCAGTCACGCATCCTTATAGCCAGAGTTTTATTACATTTTCTACCACCCTTCTCCACTGCCATTCCAACTTCTAACCCCCCACCCCAACACTAGGTAGGAGAGAAAGAAGGATAGAGGGGAAAGGGGCTGTCAAAATCATTAGACTATTTCCTGCTGATTAGGGGTGTCCTTGGGGGCAAGTTTGATCTTTGACATCAGGATATCTGGTTTCTTCTCATTCCTTTACACTTGACCACTTGACAAACTGCAACAAAACACAAACACACCAACCAGCAACCACCAGCAGCAATGCCTTCTCAGGGGCATAGCAATTTATATATCCTTCCAAGAGTCCTTAGAATTCCAGATGTCATACACTTGTAGAAACTGTATGTACGCAGCTGGAAAAATCATTCCCCTGCTAGAGCATGAGGCAAATCACATTCAGTTGCTGTAGACAATCTAAAGCAGTCCCATATCCCATACCTGGGATCAAAACCAAAACCATATTCCTATAACATTTCTGTGTTTTTAAAGTAATGAAAAATTTCACTACATATCCTTAATAGGTCCATTAAAAACATGAGAACTACAGGTGGTCACTGGCTGCTGAAAGAGGAAGGATCAGTTTCTATCAGGAATAAGCTCCTGCATGGGTTATCCAATATCAAGTGGTTACCATTGGCTATATGAGCTGTTGCTCATGTATATATTAGCAATGTTAAATGGCCTTGTGTGTGTGTGTGTGTGTGTGTGTGTGTGTCTTTGAAATTCCCTCACTCCTGCTGTCAGGACAGTTTCTTTTTTCTGTTTTTGTGGTTTGTCAAGTAGTCATGTGTAAAGGAACGAGAAGATTATATATATTTCAGGTGTGTGTGTGTATGTATAGTTGTAACAATAATAGTTTAAAAAGAGAATGGATTTGTTAGGGGGGACATGGGAGAAGTTGGAGGTGAGGATGGAAATGTGAGAGTATTCATTTATAAAGTTCTCAAAAATATAAAATCAGTTTTAAAAGGCAAGTCATACAAAAAAGCAGAGAAAGAATATTTATTAAATATGGCCACATTGGGAATAAAGAAGATCAGAAAATTACAAGTAAATCTTTGGGATACTGGCCAACAAGAGGCATAGCTAAGCAGTTCTGGTCAAGATGTAGTCTCACTCATTACTGACCCATCATTGTCTTGGCTCTGGTCTCTCCTGCATCTGGCAGACAGAAAGAACTGAGTGAAATCTTTTTCAGAGAGAAAAGTTCCACCTCTGGCTGTCTCAGGCTCCTAGCTATTTCCTTCCCTATTATGAGACTACTGAAGAAATTCTGTTTCCTGTATGGTTTATTGCCTCAACAGTCTGAAAGTCAAACTGAGGGTCACACATGTCTCTCTTTGAAATACCCTCACTTCTGCCAGGACAGTTTCATCAGTACAAAAGAAAAATCAGCCAAACAACAACAGTAATAAACCCCAATATATTGATGAGTTATTCCAAAACTAAAATTTATTTTTCTCCATAATATGATATTTTTCTTCCTAGTATAGAAAGTGAAATAGAAAAATAAAGGAGTAATATTTGGCAAACTGCAGCAAAAGCTATGACAGAGACTATTTTTTGCTCATATTCCCATGGGTTGCTGTTAAACAGCAGCTATTGCTTAAGTGAAGACACTGGCTGCTGTCTTTATAACAAGACCTTTGTATATTGGACTCTCAATTTCAGTATGGACATTTAAAAACTTGGAGTGTACTTCAAGAAAAAGAAAACTACAGTAGAGGAAGTATAATTTAAATCAGGTGAAATATATCTGAACGTATTAGAACATTTAAGCCAAATAATGGAAGGCTTGAACTCTTGCAAACATTTTAAACATTTCTCAGTGAAAGAGGAGTTTATGTGAATCCAGGAATATCCTCTCTGTATTTATCTTCGTGGTGTGACTTACATAATTATAGCAGGTGTGCATGGGAGAAATCTACACATTTTAGAGTTTCCCAAGAGTGCTCAGTATATATATTAAGAATTAAGCATAGCCAGTCATTGTAGCATATCTCTGTGATCCCAGGATTTGAGAAGTTGAAGTCAGAGAATTGAAAATTTGAGGCTAGCCTGGGTTACATAGTGAAGATCTGTCCAAGAAAACAAAAATGAAGAACAATCAGAAAAAAGCTTAGCATATCTATTTTTCATTTCTACGTATTCCAAATCAATAAGAAAAGAATAATGGTCTAATAAACAACTCACTGGCATGTGGTTATTTTGTACCCGATTGATGCTAGCAGCCCTGGTCTCATTCCCTGAACTTGTGTCTGATGAATTCCAGGACATTGCCAGTGTCACATATTTTGTGGTATTATTTAACTCTTTTTGTCAACGTTTTGTTGCATTAAATATTCCTTCATTTGTAAATTGTGAAAGTGACAATGTGATTATTTTTTCACATTTACTTAGAGATAAACAATGCTTAATTTTATCTTTATATATCTAGCTCCTGATATATCATAGGTTCATAAATGTATATAAATGAAAGATGCTTCCTGGAGGGACTTAAAGAGACTGTATCCCCTGTAGTCAACTGTACATAGACAAAATGCAGCTTGGTGAAACAATGAGTTTATTTGGATTTTTTATAGGAGAATGGGTGACTGAAAACCAGTTTCATGGGTCTTAACTCACAAAAGCTCATCATTGGGAAGTCCCCACCCTGGTTGACCTTCTTTCTTCTCCATATTCTAGTAGCCCTTGCAAGCCAAGTACATGTGAATGACAAAAGGGATTGTTGGTTAGCATCTCAGGTCTGAGCCTATTAAGTGGTTACCTTCCTTTTACACGGGATCTTTAACAGCTTCCTTACTTTTAGCCTAGTCTGAGCTATCTCTCTATTGCTGTGCTTAGTTTATTGGTATGGGTTTTGGCTAAGGTATCCTGAAAGCCACCATCTGAGCTATGCTTATCACAGTAGGCAGTTATGTTAGGCCTGTGGAGAAAAATGAAATTCTGAATGTGACTTCATGTCCCCATCTGCTAGGGCTATTTAATACCATCTGCAATATTTTATCAAAACAGAAATGTACATACTTACATTTCTCCATGCCCCTTTGCCAGCAGTGTAGATTGTTCCAATGGTGATACTGCATATTAATGTGACATATTTTGCTTTATTATTAAAAGTAAGTCTTGTCTTTCTCTGACTTTTCAACAAACTAAATGCAAGGTGGGTTTAATACCATGCTGTATAAACTTTAATTTTTACAGCTACTTGTAATTTGACTCATTATTGAAAATTTAAAATGTTTAAATCTCTCTCTCTCTCTCTCTCTCTCTCTCTTCATGCGTGTGCTTGTGTGTACCACAGCATCCATGTGGAAGCCAGAGAACTAGTTTTGAATGTCATTTCTTTCCTTTCAAACCTGTCATCTGGGAATCAAGCTCACGTACCCAGGTTTTCAGGAGAAATACTTTCACCCTTTGAAGCATCTTGTCATGATGTTAAAATATTTGTTTTTCAGTTCTAGAAACTGAATCCAAGGTTTTGTATGTATTGGGCAAGTGCTCTACTACCGAACTATAACTCTTTAACACACACACACACACACACACACACACACACACACACACACACACA
>NW_021604576.1:20938555-20958928 GCF_004785775.1 Grammomys surdaster
ACACACACACACACACACACACACACACACACACACACACACACACACTGTGTGTGTGTATCTTTTGGAAGTCAGTTTTTTCCTAGGTCATTGGGTTATAAATGGCAAGTAGTTTTAGTTGCTGAATCACTGCACAAGCCAGAGATGCTGAACTAAATGAAATGGAGCCAGCCTAGAGAGCCACTGACATATGAATGTATAAAGAAAGTTGGACAAAAAGGACATAACAATTTCTTTTATGTAAAATGGAAAACATAATCATGACATTTGTAGGAAAATGGTGTTTGAAATTACACATTAAGCAAAGCTAATCAGTAAGACTCAAAAAGACAAACACCATGTTTATTATCACATCTGCATAATAGATTTTATTCATTTATATTCATATATATGTATACATATCAATTAAAAATTGTGTGTGTTAAGTACATGTGTCATAGAATATACTGTAGAGATCAGAGGACAATTTTGTGGAGTCAGTTCTCTCCTTCTAATTTTATGTGAGTTCTGAGTGTCAAATTCAGGCTTTTAGGCTTGTATAGCAAGCATTTTTATCCATGGAGCCATCTTGGTGGTTTCCATTTTTGATATGGTTGATAGAAAATTAGGTTATAACACTGAACTAGTATATCTCATACAGCTTTAACACAGGTAAGTACAACTTTGAAACTAACTCTTTAACATCCAATGCCTCTTGATCTTTAGTGGGAGAGAATGAACATTGTTGACCTAACTTGATTTTTTTTACAATCAAATTTATTACAATTTCAAAGAGTTGTTCTCATTTGGTCAAATATTTCTATTGTTGAGTAAGGTTGCTATTCTCTGAAGAACGTTTTAAAAGTTACCTGAAAAATGTAAAAATGTTCTCAGTTCAAGAATTTTATATTGACTTCTCAGTGCAACATGTCAGCTTTTCAGGGTGATTTCACCAGCAAACGAGAGCTAGTCAGCTTATTTGATCTCTTAATCAAGTATTTTAGCAGGGTCATTATTTAACTAAATGTGAATGGTTTCTTTTGTTTCTAATGAATTCATGTACTCATGATATAATTAAATGAAATAAGAGTCAATAACAGTTTTATTGTCATTTGTACTTTGTACATAAAAGTATTGACTGAAAAGATGGAAATAGAAGAAGCATTGTTATAATAATGATACTCAAACCATCATGATCATAAAAAATAATTTCTATGGACCATTGTCAACTCATTAATTCAAACAATCACTTTAAAATGAAAGAAGTAGAAGCTTTCTTAATTTATAAAAGGTTTGTTTTGAAAAACTCCAGTCATTAGAATTACTCATGTTCTTGCAGTAATGCTAGTATTTAAAGTACTCCTTTGTCTGAGGTTCTGGAAGCTGTGCACATTGTGACTGTGAAACAAAGTGAAGCCAGAGACGGACCAGAGAGGGAACTGTTTTTTTTTTAATTTAAATTTAAATATTTTATTGGTTATTTTATTTATTTACATTTCAAATATCCCCCTTCCCAGTTTCCCTTCTGAAACTCCTTATCCCACCCATCCCCCTGCTTCTATGAGAGTGCTACCCCATCCACTCATACTCTCCAGCCTCACCACTCTAGGATTCTCCTACGTTGGGGCATCAAGCCTTCCCAGGACCAAGGGCTGTTGGGAGCCGTAATGGGACAAGCTAATAATTAGCAGGTGATTATCCTGAAATGCTTGCTTCGGATTATTATATAAATCTGCGACAAGTGTTCCCCATTCAGCAAGGCTGTGGCGGACATATTTTAGGAAAAATTTCTGCTATTAATATGCTTTTCCTATTGTTATTAAACATATGTAACAATCACTAAGCAATAGCACACCCCTTTGGAGCAGATCTCTGCAGACCCACAAAGATGTACTGTCTTGTAGTGATGTTATATAGACAAATAGATGACTTCCTAAGTCTTAATGATGATCCTATAAGAATTCCTAAAATTATATCAATGATTATTGAGCTCTTTTATAGTGGGACTGCTATTAAGCCCCTTTCTGATACTTAAAAATGCAATGAGAACTCTGCCAGGCTCCCAAGTGTCATCAGTTAATGGCCCTTAAATAGTAACCAGTCTTTTCTTCTGCTCAGTGCACATTCCAAGGTGGTTGTAAAACAATTAACCAAAGGTCACTAAAAGGGAACTCATGATTTATTATAGGTGCTAGGATAGAAGAGAAAATATTGCCTGGGTTTATCTATACAAAACTTCACTAATTCTTAGTTATAATTTTAAACCTTCAGTGAACCTGTGGAGCTAGACAGGTGATGGATGTTTAGCCAGATAATTACTCCTAATGGATATGCATATAAACATTATCTCTTGTAAACTTCTATTTCAATTTATAATTTGAATTTTGGTGTGAACTTGTGATGAACTTTGTAACATGTGATCATGTACTCTGAATGATGTATAAGAAAAAGGGACTTTCGTTAGTGGCTCTCTCTCTTCTCTTTCACCTCTTCTTTCTTCCCTGCTTAGAATCTCTCCACTTAGAATTTTTCCTTTGTTAGAATTTTTTCCCTTTCCTCACTTAGGACCTTTCCACTTTGTCTCTTAGATAGCTTTCATAGGAAACTTTTTACACTTAATAATAAACTATAATAACTTGTTTAAGTGTCTTTTCTTCTTGCGACCTCAAACCAACAGATCTAAGTTAGAGCCTGGCATCACCTGCAGAGAGAGCACTAAGGCTATTTGCCTAATTCTCTGCTGTCCCTGGGCTGAGGTGCTAGTCACCAGAAACTGCAGTTTCTGGCCTCAGAAGATCAAACAGATTGCAAGACAGCTACAGTAGCCTAGTAAGCAAACTTTAGTAAAGTAGACAAGTAAGATTTTATTAAACAGAAACCCTAAATATCTCGTAAGACCAAAGTCTTACCCCGAATCTCGAAAGACCAAGTCTTACCCCCGCTCATCCAATGCCCATCCCTCTCTGCTGCCTCAAGAAGAATCGACAAGGAGGAGAAGAAAGAAGATCACCTTCTCCTCCCACCAAGCCAGGGAGCCAGCAAAAGGGCCTCCCCTCCCACTGATGCCAGATAATCTTCTGCTACATAGGGAGTTGGAGTCATAGCTCTGGGAGATGTGGTTGGTTAATATTGTTGTTCTTCCTATTGGTTTGTAAACCCCTTCAGCTTCTTCAGTTCTTCCCCTATCTCCTCTCAGTCCAATGGTTGGATGGGAGCATCCGCCTCTGTATTTTTCAGGCTCTGGAAGAGCCTCTCAGGAGACAGCTATATCAGACTCCTGTCAGCAAGCACTTCTTGGCCTCAGCAATAGTGTCTGGGTTTGGTGGCTGTATATGGGATGGAGCAGTAAGAGACAGAACTTTACCAACCATTTTGAGCTTTGCCTTCTCTGTAAAATTGAGATAGTAGTTATACTTTTATGATTAATATGAGTATAATCAATTATGCATCTATTGCAGAACTGTTAAGAAGCCTCATGAAGTAGCCATTGTGCCAATCTTATTAAAGAAAATGACCTTCCCTTAGGGTGATCTGAGTAGAAATTTAAGATTTTTCAGTGAAAATGACCAAATGGAAAACAGTCTTCACCAGCAAGAGGTTTTGAGATATGCCATAATTTGAAATAAAACCTCATCCAGCTGTAATGTCTAATCTGTTGGAGGAAGAGCTTAGCGAAAGTTTGGTTGGGTAGAAGGATATTTAAAATGTGGACTTAGGCTGCTCTGCTCTAGAATACCCTAATTTCCTTCAGAAGAACTGTCAATTGGAAATTGTTCCATTCTCTTACCTTTGGTAAGCCTCACATCTTTGGCTTCAAGGTAGGTTCCTCCTGTGTCTTCATCCCATTCTCCTGTATGTCTCTCCTTTTCTAGATTCCAGCACTTGTTAAAGATATTGCTTAAGGGTGAACCTCATGAACCCTACTTAAGTTTGTCAACTCATATGCAAAGGCTTTTATTCCAGAGAAGGTCACATTCCCAGGCACTGGAGATTAGCACTTGAAAGTTTTAGGAAGGGTATAACTCAACCCATAATACCAACATATCCATAAGCAAGAGATGGGTTTTCCCAGAGAGAAAAGGCCACCGATTGATTAGACACATTTGTTAAAGCCCAGGGCTTACCCCTTTCTAGCTTAAAACTTCCAGAAATCCTTCAAGCGACTTAATCTTAGATTTATGAATTGTATGGCAAGTAAACCTTTACAGTTTAGTTCAAAGCATTATAATACTTAACAGCCTATACATGAAGATGCTGTGTAAACTGTGGTGCAAAAACTATGTGTAATTAAAACTGTTATTAATGTGTTTATTTTGAGCTCTATCTTTCCAGTCACTAAGTAAAGAAAGTGAAAAGCTTAAAGTAGTTAAATGACAAGCAAAGGTGGAAGCTATTGTCTGCATAATTAGTTTTTGAATTAGCAATGAATAATTTCACTGCAAGCATTACCATGCTTTAAGAACTGCCTGTCATAGGCATAATTTTAAATACATTCCATGCTTCACAATTTCATACACGGAATGGTTTTTCTTATTAGTTTATAGAATGTTGACAAACAAAGAAACTGAAAAAGTGTTTGCAGTTCACTGGAAGAGAAACACTGTGAATAGCCACAGAGGGAGCATAGATTACACTGAAGTGAACAAGAAATATTTTATTCCTCTGTCAAAACCATGTTATGTTCAGACTGCAGGGTCAGCTGGGCTCTGACCACTGTGCATTAAATTTCTACAGTGAGCCTAATGAATTTCCTTTGTCTTTTATTCTGCATGCCTGGTAAGAAAGTTTTGGGGGCTGACAGATTGCTATTATGACCACTGCAGACACTGAAAAATGACGGAGGCAAAATCCACTGTGCTATAAAGGACACATAGCTTCCTAGGAGAGGAATACTCATGTGGGGTCATTAGCACACATTCAACTTCCTGGACCTCAAAAATGAGTTAAGAATTTGGCAGAATCAGTACAGAATTTACATTCTCAGCCCTTAGGAAGCAGCAAACAAATAGGAACCAAAGAAAGTAAGCATGACCCTTGGAAAGTCCTTGTATCATAGATCTTCCCCAGCCTGTCCTGTCCTATAAATGGCTCATGAAACTTCCAGACTTATGAAACTTGTGAAAGTGCAGACTAGGGGAATAACTGAAGGAGCTGAAGGGGTTTGTAATCCTATAGGAAGAACAACAATATCAACCAACCAGACTTCCCAGAGCTCCTAAGGACTAAACCACCAACCAAAGAGTATACATGGAGGTGTTGATGGCTTCACCTATATATGTAGGAGAGGACTGCCTTATCTAGCTTCAATGGGAGGGGAGGTCCTTGTTCCTGTGGAGGTTGGTTGCCCCATCATAGAGGAATGCTAAAGGGGTGAGGCCTGAGTGGGTGGGTGAGGGAACACCTTCTTAGAGGTAAGGGTACAGGGTATGAGATGGGAAGACTGGGAAGGGGAACAACTTTTGAAATGCAAATAAATAAAATAACCAATTAATAATAATAATAATAATAATAGAAAGTGCTTCAGACTGCAGTAGTTAGTTGGCCTTCAGGAGATATGGAATGAGCAAACACTATACTTAAAGTGCTAAGACTGAAGAAAAGAGTCTGAACCCCCCTGAGGAGCTTTATGGTTTGGCTAACAGGTACAACAAAAGAACAAGAGGTGGAGTTAAAAAGGTGAGGACTGTAGTTGCTTTGGCTTCAAGGAGTAAGAGAAGGGTAATTTACTTTGCCCGGGAGATGGATGACCTGGCCAGTTAAAGGTGTGAGCATGGCAAGACCTGCTATCTTTCTTATTATGAAAAAGAAGGTGAAAAACACTCGGTTCAGACTACTGAGAAGAAAAGTTAGGTCTTAACCTAATTTTAAATTGGACATGTTCTTAGGGGAACTGAACATGCATCCTCCAGTCTGTTTGCTTTAGATACTGACAAGAGGAATAAACTGAGTGTGGGAGATGCTTATGTTCTGATGGCAAGGACATCCTCCCCCTTTTTATATTTCTTTTTAAAAAGCTGTTATTCTTTCATTGCCTCCAACTTCTACCTAAGAAAAATTTCTCAGCAGAAAGTCTAATAAATTTACACTAAAGTCAATGCCTCAAAACAACACAGGCCACAAAGTTTAAGGCAGTTAGCTTATTAAATGTAAAAAAAATTAACAACTGTAGCAAACACTAATGGCCTGGCATCTGTAACCCCAAATTGTGTAGCTTATCTGTATTCTGCATGGAATAAAGCCTCATGTGACTGGCATCCTTTCAGACAGCCTCTGCCTAGTGCCCAGCACTAGGAGGGTCCTCTCAGGGAGACTGGTATGCACTGGCCACTGTTCAGCTGCTAGGAACATTGCTTATGCCACTGCAATGCTTTGGTGCCCAAACCACACCTTCTTTCTTAGAGAGCTCTCGTTATATTTATGCCACGCAGGTCAATGCAGGCCACCTGCTGGTACTTCTCTCTGCTGGGAATATTCTTGGATAGAACCGATTTTTCTCAGATGTGTTGAACGTACAGCAAGAAGTGATGAAGTTACAAAAGTACACATAAAGCCATGGCACCTCTACCCATATTTTCTTTACTTACTCAGAATGATACTTGTGTATTAATAAGTATTTTTCCAAAAAGATGTTTTTTTCCTTTTTATTAATTCTGATTGATTTCTAAAACTAGAAACTGCTTTACTTGTTTTATAATATGTTGTATTAGCAGTGGAAGTTATCTATTATTACAGTGGGAGTTTCTGTTTTCATTGGAGACTCAGTTATGTCATGTGATGTTTTTCTGGAAACTGTTTTATGAGAGGATGTTATTCTGAGAACAGACCTGTGGTGTTTTACTGGAAGTTGCCTGGTGAAAGGGAGTGTGATGTTTTGCTAGAGCAGATACTTGAAAGGCATGTAATGTTGAGAAAAAGTACTTATAATCCAACAGATAGTGGATGACACCCTTGCATTGGTTTGCCTTGCAACTCTTTGCTGATCATTGTTGGGCTTCACTGACACTGGTTTTTGCTGATGGCACTCTTGCATTGGTTCACCTTGCTTTCTTCATTGATCTTCACTTGTTATGACTTCATAGGGAGAAATGGACCAAAGAACTGCTGGTGGTATTCTGGCTGCTTCTTCCTGCTTCTATGGACTCCTGCTGATCAGCAGAGCCTCCTGGTTTCTTCTGAATCAAGCCACTGCTACTGATTTGCATTTGGTGGTTGCCTAGTGGACTGGACTGCCACTACTGATTTATGTTTGGTCTTTTGCTAGTGAACTGGACTACTGATAACGAAGATTGGAATCGCCCTGGAGTATTATTACTAAAGAGGTCCACAACCTCCATTTTCTATTAACTTTTCTTTTCCCCTATCTCTGGTGGGTGGTGGGCTAGAAGGGAGGCTGAAATGTTAAAGAACCATAATTAAGGTAGGTTTTGAAAAACCTTAGCCTACATACTACTTGTCCCTTTCATAGAAAAGCACTGGGAACAATCCAACACACATGATCTCACTAATCAAGCTCATTGCTAATTGTTCTTTGTTTTGTGTTTTTTATTTAATTTATTTTGTATGCTGTAGTATATGAGTGCATATAAATGCTCTTGGCTGTGTATGCAAATTGCAGTTGTGTGTGGATCTCAGAGGTCCACATTGGTGCCCTCCTCGAATGCTTTGTATCTTATTTTTCAGACAGAGGTCTCTTGCTAAGCCTGTAGCTCATCAACTGGTTGTCTGACTAAGCAGCTTTCAGAGATTCACCTGTCTCTGCTGAGCTAGTGCCAGAGCTACAGGTGCATACTACTGTACCTGGCTTTTTATGTGGCTGCTAGAAATGTGAACCCAAGTCCTCTAGCTTACAGTGAATACTTTACTGATGAAGCATCCCTCTAGCTCCTTTATTTATTTATTTATCTATGAAATATTATAAGTTTTTTTGACTTATATTGCCAATAATATCCACAACCACTGTCAAGAGGTTTACATGTAAAATAGATTATCAAGACATTTAAATATATTTTATGTAATTATTAGGTCAGCTTTAAATATGTAAGTATATTTTGCATGTTATATTGAGCATTAGTATAAAAGTTCTACAATTTACTTATATATTCTTTAACCCATTTGTGTTGGTAGATATTTTTTCATTAATTTATTTATTAACTTTACAACCTGATTCCAGCTCTTCTCCCTCCTCTCCTTCCAGTCCCACCCTCCCACTTTCCTTCTCCCACTACCCCTTCCCTTCTCTGAAGTGTCCCTCTGAGTACTAACCTGTCATGGCACATAAAGTTTCATCAAGACTAAGTACATCCTCTCCCTCTTAGGCCAGTCAAGGTGGCTCAACTAGGGGAAGGGATCCAATGGCAGGCAACGGAGTCTGAGTCAGAGACTGCCACTGCTTCAATTGTTGGTAGACCCACATGAAGACCAAGCTGCACATCTGCTACATATGTGTAGCGGCCTAGGTCCAGTCTATGAATACCCTTTGATTGGTGGTTCAATTTCTGTGACCCCCATGGGCCAAGGGTAATTGCCTCTGTAGTTCTTCTTGTGGTGTCCTTGACCCTTCCCTCAACTCGTCCACAAGACTCCCTCAGTACTACTAAATGTTTGGTTGTGGATCTCTGCATCTGTTTCCATAAATAGATGGATGAAGCCTCTCAAATGATAGTTGTGCTAGGCTTTTGTCTGTAAGCATAGCAGAGTATCATTAACAGTGTCAGGGTTTGGCTCTCCCATGAAGTAGGTCTCAAGTTGGGCCAGTCGTTGGTTGGCAATTCCCTCAGTCTCTGCTCCATCTTTGTCCCCACCCTTCTTGTAGCAGGTCACATTTTGGGTAGAAGGTTTTGTGGGTGGGATGCTGTCCTCATCCCTCCACTGGGAGTTCTGCCTGGCTACAGGAGGTGGGCATTCCATATCTAGCTACACTGCAGAAGATGTTTATCAGCTATAGGAGTTCTCTGGTAGAATTTTGGGAGGTACTTATTTCTTTTATCATATCATCTGTGAATAATACTTTGACTTCTTCCCAATTTGTATACCTTTGGTCTCCTTTTGTTGTGTTATTACTTTAGCTAGAACTTCAAGTAATCTATTGAAAAAAGTATATAGAGAGTATACAGCCTTGTTTTGCCCCTGATGTTAGTGGACTTGCTTTAAGTTTTTCTCCACTTAATTTGATCTTGGCTATTGGCTTGCTGTATGTTGCCTCTATTGTGTTTAGGGTTGGGCTTTGTATCCCTAATCTCTCCAAGATTTTTAACATGAAGAGTGTTGGATTTTGTCAAAAGCATTTTCAGCATCTAGTGAGATGATCATGTAGGTTTATTTTTCTTCCAGTTTGTTTATATAGTGGATTATGTCAATGGAATTTCATATGTTGAACCATCCCTGCATCCCTGGGATGAACGTTACTTGATCATGGTGATTGATGGCTTTGATATGTTCCTGGATTTGGTTTACAAGTATTTTATTGAGTGCATCAATGTTCATAAGGGAACAAAAAATTGATCTGAAATTCTCTTTTTTTTGTTTTGTTGAATCTTTGTGTGGATTAGGTATCAGGGTGGCTATGGTCTTGTTGGCAGTGTTCCTTCTATTTTTATTCTATGGAATAATTTGATGAGTATTGGTATTAGCTCTTCTCTGAAAGTCTGATAAAATTCTGTGCTAAAACCATCTTTTCCTGTTTGTTGTTGTTGTTTTCATTTTTGTTTCTGTTTTTTTTTCTCTTTTTGCTTGAGAGAATTTTAATGACTGCGTCTATTTCCTTAGTTGTTATAGTTCTATTTAAATTGTTTACTTGATCTTGGTTTAACTTTGGTAAGTAATCTAACAAGAAAATTGTCCATTTCACTTATATTTACAGATTTGTGGAGTATAGGCTTTTGAAGTAAGACCTAATGAATCTTTTAATTTCTTCAATGTCTGTTGTTATATTCCCCCTTTCAGTTCAGATTTTGTTAATTTGGATATTGTCTCTCTGCCTTTTAGTTAATTTGGCTAAGAGTTTGTCAATCTTGTTGATTTTCTCAAAGAACCAGTTCTTGGTTTCATTGAGTCTCTGTATTGTTCTCTTTGTTTCTTCTTTACTGATTTCAGTCCTGAGTTTGATTATTTCCCTGCCATCTACTCCTATTGGGTGTGTTTACTTCTTTTTGTTCGAGAGTTTTTAAGTGTGCTTTTAAATTGCTAGTAGGAGATCTTTCCAATTTATTTATTAAGGTTCTTTGTCCTGTGACTTTCCTTTTAGCACTGCTTTCATTGTGTCCCATAATGGACACAATGGGTATGTTGTACGTTTATTTTCATTGAATTCTAGAATGTCTTCGATTTCTTTGTTTCTTCCCTGACCCAGTGGTTATTAAGTAGAGAGTTGTTCAATTTCCATGAGTTTGTTTGCTTTCTGTTGTTGTTGAGGTATAGCTTTAATCCACGGTGGTCTGATAAGATATAAGGGGTAATTTTGATTTTCTTTTACCTGAGTCTTTCTTTTCTTTTTTTTATTTTAAATTATCATTAATCGTTTTTTTTCAGTCCATTTGTTATCCCCTTCCTGGTATGCCATCCCTCAGTTCTTCATCCCCTTCTTCTCCCCCCACCCATCACTCTACCCCATTACACTCTGCCAGGCCTCCCCATTTCCTGGGGCCTTAAGTCTCTTGAGGGTTAGGTGCATCTTCTCTCCCTGAGGCCAGACCAGGCAGTTCTCTGCTGTTTATGTGTCAGAGGCCTCAGACCAGCTCTTGTATGCTGCCTGGTTAGTGGCTCAGTGTCTGAGAGATCTAGGGGGTATGGATTAGTTGAGACCACTGATCTTCCTATGGGGTCACCTTCCTCCTTGACGTCTCCCAGCCTTTCTCTAATTCAGCCATAGGGGTCTCCAACTTCAATACATTGATTGGATGTAAGTATCTGAATTTGTCTCAGTCAGCTGCTTGTTGGGCCTTTCAGAGGACAGTCATGCTAGGCTCCTGTCTGTAAGCATACCAATACCATCAGTAATACTGTCAGGCCTTCCCCTTGAGATGGATCCCAATTCACTGAACTTCCTTTCCTGAGGCTTTCTTTAAGTATATGGTCAGTTTTGGAGGTGGTTATGTAAGGTGCTGAGGAAAAGGTATATTCTTTTATGTTTGGGTAAAATGATTTGTAGACATTTGTTTGGTCTTTGATTCATAACATCTGTTAGTTTCATTATTTCTCTGTTTAGCTTCTGTCTCGATGATCTGTCCATTCTTGAGAGCAGGGTGCCAAAGACTCCCACTATTAATATGTGGGGTTTAATGTGTGATTTAAGCTTAATAAAGTTTATCTTATAAATGTAGGTGCGCTTGCATTGGGACACAGGTGTTAAGAATTGAGACATTATTTTGGTGGATTTTTCCTTTGATGAGTATGAGTTCTTCTCTGTCTCCTCTGATTACTTTTACTTGAAAGTCTATTTTAATAGATATTGAAATGGCTACTCCAGTTTGTTTCTTGGATCTATTTGCTTGGAACACCTTAAAAATCCTTTTACTTTCAGGTAATGTCTATCTTTGTTGCTGACATGAGTTTCTTGCATACAGCACAGTGGTGAATCCTGTTTTCATATTCATCTGTTAGTTGATTTTTTTTAAATTGGGGAATTGAGTCCATTGATATTGAAAGCTATTAATGAAAAATGGTTATTAATTCTTGTTATTTTTATGTTGGTATTGGGAAAGAGGGGAAGAGAGAGAGAGAGAGAGAGAGAGAGAGAGAGAGAGAGAGAGAGATTCCCTTCTTTGGTTTTGCTGTTTTGGAGTCATTTATTTACTCTTTTTTGGGGGGTGTAGTTACTTTCCTGGGGTTGGAGTTTTCCTTCTTGTATCTTTTGTAGGGTTGGATTTGTGGATATATATTATTTAAATTTGGTTTTTTCATGGAATATCTTGTTTTCCCCAACTACTGTGATTGAAAGTTTTGCTGAGTATAGCAATCTGGGCTGAAATCTGTAGTCTCTTAGGATCTGCAAGACATCTGTTGAGAAGTCAGGTGTAAGCCTAATAGATTTTCCTTTATATATTACTTGGCCTTTTCCCTTGCAGCATTTAATATTCTTTTTTTCCTGTACATTCAGTGTTTTGAATTTTTTTCTGGTCCAATCTATTTGGTTTTCTGTAAGATTCTTTCATGTTTATAGGTGTCTCTTTCTTTAGGGAAATTTTATTCTAGGATTTTGAGCTGAGAGTCTTCTTCTTTTATTTCTATTATCCTTAGGTTTGGACTTTTCATAGTATCCATAGATTTCTGGGATGTTTTGTATCAGAAACGTTTTAGACTTAACATTCTATTTGATTGATGTATCACTTTCTTCCGTCGTAACTTCCTTGTCTGAGATTCTGTCTTTCATCTCTTTTATTCTGTTGGTGATGCTCATGTCCCGTTCTCCTCCCTAGGTTTTTCATTTCCAGAATTTCTGCATTTTGTGTTTTCTTTATTGCCTCTATTTCCATTTTCAGGTCTTGAACAGTTTTCTTTATTTCCTTTACCTGCTTTTTTGTATTTTCCTCTATTTCTTTAAGGGATTTATTCATTCCCTCTTTAAAGGCCTCTATCATCTTTATACATTAGGATTTAAGGCCATTTTTTGTGCTTCTGTTGTGTTAGGATATTCAGGGCTTGCTGATGTAGGACAGCTTTGGTCTGGTGGTGCCCTATTGGCCTTACTCTTTTTTTTTAATTAGTTTTTATTGGATATTTTATTTATGTTTCAGATGTTATTCCCTTATCCCATTCCTCCCACCCAGAAACCCCCTATTCTATCCACCCTCCTCCTGCTTCTATGAGGATGTGCCCCCACCCACCCACCTACTTGTGTTCTTATGTTGTCCTTTGCCCATCTTGTTGTTCTTGGTGTTGGCTGGATGTTCCTGATTCTGACAGGAATCCCCAGGAGGCAGGCAGAGCTTTAACACTGGAGCTCAGGGAACAGAACACTGCTCACCCCTACTGAATGTACCTCAGGTAGAACTGTATGTTCCTGGCATTCCACAGGGCTCTCCAGGAAGGGAGGCAGAGTCCTGGGCCTGATGATGGAGCTTAGGGGACAGAGGGCAGCTTACCTCTCCTCATTGTGTCCCAGGTGGACCCAGCAGGCAGGGGAGAGGTGGAGTGGGGTCTAAGCTGGGTGGTCTTGGGGCTCTGCAGGCCTGGATGTTCCTGGGAGCTGGTAGAGGGAAGGTCATGAAGCTCAGGTCGACAGAGTACACCTCACTTTTACTAGCTGTGCCCCAGGTGGACCTGGCAGGCAGGGGATAAATATTTTTCTTTATAGTTCTTTGTACAGTTCTTTCATGAATGTAGCATAAATAATTTTCATTCCACTTTGACATTTAGTTTATTATTTTTCCTCTTGAAAACACTGAATCTAATTCCTTGTGTTTATATATGAGGGTTTTATTGGCACTTATTCCATACAGTGGGTTTTTGGGTCAAAATCCATGCTTATTTTGAAGTATATAATATAAAGAATTACTTTTCAATGAACATGTATTAATTTATACTTTTATAATTGTGCCAAAAATTTCTGTTTTCTCTATACATCCTAGTAGTTTAAATTATTATTTTTTTGTATTTGTTATTGCAAATTTGATGGGCCAAAAATGGTATTTATTAATGTCACTACCCTTCTAGTAGGACTGGAAACTTTCTGTTTGCTTATTTTACATTTAGATTTCATCTTTGATTTGACATTTAGTTTTTCTCATTTTATAAGGTCTTTAAGAGTGCTATACAAATGTATATGAATGAATATATTCAGCTTTCCCCAACTATTCTTTCCAATTTCATTCCCATATATACACAATTTTGACTCTTCTATTTTTTTTTAGCTGATCAAGTATAATCTGTTCTGCTTACATAGTCTGGGATTTGTAGCTTCTCACTTTTGTATGGTCAACTTACCAAGGCCCATACACTCAAACAAAACTATCTGTGCTTTCCCCAGGAAATTGCCAATAACTCCTCTGGGGTAAGACTTTGTTCTCACACCTTCCTCGTGCTGGGATTTTTGTCAGACTTGAACTTGCATATGTCTTGTGCAATTTTTCAAAATTCCTATGAATTCACAGCAAAAGTGCCTATATATGTCTAGAAAGTATTTGTTTCCTTGTAGTCATCTGGTGCTTTTAATCTTTCTATGCCCTCTTTCACAATTTCACAATTATCCCTGAAAGCAGTGGGTGTGATAAAGATGTCCCTTTTAGAATTTCACATTCCACTCTCTTGTATTCTCGGCTGGTAGGACATATCCACTGGGTACAATAATGGTACAAATGTCATGGGAGTTGCCAACCAATTCCTGTTTGGATTTGAAGCCAATTCCATAAATTGAAATCCATTCCTAGCACCATTATTAGGATTAGGGTAGGTGTGGGGAGGGAGTGTGGAAGAGGGCTGGGAGTAAGAACAGCAATTGATGAAGGGCATCTCTGAAAGTAGCTGGAGACCTGGAAAGGGGTAGTTTCTGGGGAGGGTATGGGAGTGACCCCAGCTTAGACTCTTCCCAGTGGTGGATATTAAGACTGAAGGGATCATCTCCACTAGACAAACAGTGGAGAGAGGGGACATCAACCCAATCACAAAATCTTCAACCCCAAATTTGCCATTCCTACAAGATGCACAGGAATAAAGAGGGAGCAGAGATTGAGGGAGCCAATGACTGGCCCAACTTGAAACACATTCCCATGTACAATAGCCAGTCCCTAACATTATTAATGACACTCTGCTATGCTTACAAACAGGAGCCTAGAATAACTGTCTTCCAAGAGGATTCACTGAGCAGCTGGTGGGAACAGATGAAGAGACTGACAGTTAAATATCAGGTGGTGCTCAGGGAGTCTTGTGGAAGAGTTGGAGATAGAATTGAGGGGTCAAGGACAACATAAGAGTCAACTAACCTGGGCCCATGGGGCTCACAGAGACTGAACCACCAATCAAAGAGCATATAGGGACTGGATCTAGGCCTCCAAACATTTGTAGCAGATGTGCACCTTGTTTTTCATGTGGGTACTTTAACAATTGAGCAGAGGCTGTTGCCTGCCATTGTCCTTTTAAACACACTTTCTTAAAGCTCTTTCTTTTGTTTGATCAACTCCCCCATTATCAATACTATCAATTTAAATTACACCTACTATGTTTTTCACATCAAGAATGTATGTATTGCTTCCATGTCTTTATTAAATGTCTCTGTTACAGTATGGATACATTTCTCTCTTTCTATATGTTCTGAATTTTCTTGAGAATGATGTTTAAAGTGTCCTATCTAAGAGATCTCCCATGTTGGTTGGGTACCAGCTTTTGGTTTCATAATTTGAACATTAAGGAAGCAATGTTTTACTGGAAGCTCTTTGTGCTCGTTGGCATGTTACATCATTAAAGTATTCGAAGCATTTGTATTTGTTTTTCTTAACCTTTGTGTGTGTGTGTGCCTGCGTGCGTGTGTGTGTGTGTGTAAAAATGTAAAAGAGGGTCTGTGAGTGTTAAAGTTTAATAGATAGTGCTAAATTGTCTTAATAAAATAGTTGCACCAATTTATAGCCTCATTATCTGAATCCTCATTGACTATATATTTATGCTCATATTCTTAAATTTCTGAAAATTTGACAACCCCATGGAAACATAATGCTATTCCTTTTTGGCCTTAATTTATATTCTTATGATTACTAATGAATTTCAGCACCATTTTATAGTTTTATTGCCAAATATTGTTTTCTGTTCCATGAAATGCTTGTTATTTTTGCTTAGTTTCACAAGTTTTCGAAGTGTTCTTTTTATATTTATATATTCTGGACACCAGCTATTTATTAAAAATGCATTGTAAAGTTTTCTCACAATTAGAGCTTGTCTGGTTATTTCCCAAAGGGTTCTTTTGATGAGTAAAAATCCTCAGTTTTAATGTTGTCTGATTTATCAATTCTTTTGCAGCTAGCTAGCACTTTTAGGAGCTTATTGAGATATTGTTCCCCATAGTTTCATCATGATGATATTTCCTGTTTTCTTCTAAAACTTCTAAGCAATCTTTTTTTTTTCAAGTTTCCTGCAAAGACTGGGGATAATACCAGCTGTAGGCATTGATGTAGTAGGAACTTCAGGGCAGAAGCTGGGTCTATTAAATGGTGCTACTCTGCCTGATTTCTCTGAAGTGGTGTGCTCAGAAAAAAATGTTTTCTTTCAGTACTGTGTTCTGTCAGTTACAGCTCAGTTTCAAGATCAGATATGTTGTGTTTATGATCAATAAATTGGAAATGCTCCTTTTACAGAGCATAAGGCACATAATAAAACAGGATCCTTTATTTGATTCGATGGTAAGTTCCTGCTGTATGATGCTTGTTTATCAGGACAAGTTTGCTGTTTCTCACTGGTATAGTGATGGATAGACCAGGGCAGATGAAGCTAACCATTCCTCTAGGACTGCATCTGTGTTGTGGACTGGGTGACCAGAAGCAGCCTTAACTGTAGGGCTAGGGCAAGGGCAGGAAGTGATTATTGATTTGTAGGTCACATATTTCTTTAGCTCTCCTCAGCACTTGAGGATCCATCAACCCACTCACTCTAGGCAGAGGAGTAGCATTGTCCTTAACAACCATTAACACACAGGTAAAGAGGCCAGAAGGCCATGTGTATCATCTGAACAAGAATAGGAAGGACAGTTCAGAAGGAATGAAGGCTGGTGTGTGTGTGTGTGTGTGTGTGTATGTGTGTGTGTGTGTGTGTGAGAGAGAGAGAGAGAGAGAGAGAGAGAGAGAGAAAGAGAGAGAGAGAGAGATATTTAGGGTAGATCTTCCAACCTCAACCCAACTTAGAAACTGATAAGCTTAGAGATATTCCTCCTGTGACTCCAAATCCCACTAAGTTGGCAGCCAAGATTAAGTATCACAGAATCCTAGAGTAAACATCCAATTATTGATGAAACCCTTCTATCTGAGAACAAAACAAACAAATAACAAACAAACAGGGAAATATTTTTGGTATCATTTTTACTCACGAACTTGCTTGACATTTAGGTTGGAATAAAATATAATTAAAAGTTGAAACATCAAAAAGAAAATATTTCATTTTACAAGATGTATAATAAATTCTATCTTTTACAAACCTGAAAACAGGTTGTTTGCAGAAGAGCATTGAAGGTTACTGATTAAATCTAATTAATAATCTATTTTCCTTTAAGGGTCAAAGGGGAAACAAAACTTTTAAGTCTGTTCCATGTCAGGTGTGGGAGCACATACAGGTATTCTCAGCACTTTGAGGTTGGGGTAGGCAGATTGTGAGAGAATTCAAGGTCATTCTAAGCTATTTACTCAGAACCCTAGATTTAAAAAGAGAAAGAAAGAAACAAACACACAAAGAAAAGATAAGATAAGACAAAACAACCAAAACGAGAACATGTATTTACCATAAAAATGTTTAGAAACTTAGAAATAAATCAGATAAAAGGTTCCAGTCCAGTTCTCAGAATAATATGACATCATCAAAGAAAGAAGATGCAACTAAAGACAAAAGTCAGTATTGGAAATGTAGCAGTTTTATCAAACTCATCATTGCTTCAATAAAATCTCAAACTTCCTCATTTTGTGTATAGAAATGAAGAATATTTATTCTAAAATTACTCAAAATGAGAAAGGCTAAATCTTAAAAATTATGACTATTCTATGAAGTGAGTATCATGAAAATACTATAAATCATTACTTCTTGTAAGAAAATAGTTTTTTTACCCAGGGCCATATGGTCTTTACAACAGAATATTTGGGTTAGTCTTTTCTTGCTCCCATTTTTGCAACTATAACTCACTGAAGATATGTATGGGAGACACAGACTGGAACAACCTTTTCCTTTGTTTTCTATACCATAATAACTCCTTTGTTATTTTCTCAAAAATCAAGTGTTAGAGCACATGTGCTGTTTTGGGTTTTAGATGCCATCTCTTGTGCCATTTGCTCATTTCTGTAGTTTTATTATAATTTTCAGCTTTTCTGTCAGACCCATTAGATTTCAGGAGACAGTTCCTTAAAACTCACCAACAATCAAAAGATTATGCTTAGAAAATTTAAATATCACAAAATTATGATTAGTGAAAACATCTAGAGCAAAAGTTATATATATATATATATGTATGAAATATTTACGTGTGTGTGTCTGTGTGTGTGTGTGTATGTGAATATAGTGCATGTTTTTAGTGGGCTATAGTTGCAAAAATGGAAGTAAAACAAAAATCTAACCAGAATATTCTGTTATGAATACTATAATGACTTTGGGTAAGGAACAATTTTCTTACATTATGTAAATATATATATATATATATATGAATGATTTTTTATAATACATTATAGTATAAACAATTCAAATTTAAAAATTCAAGAAAAATTCAATAGTTTACTATTCTTCATAGCAGTGCAGTAACTATTATCACTCCCTGTATTTAAAACACATGGGAATTGAGTTCAGAAGCTTATAAGTGATGATTATTTGCACAATTAGTAAATAGCAATCTGCCACCAGATGGTTCCTCCCCCACTACATCTTTTACCAGAGCTCCAGAGAATGACTTTTCTTAGAGTGTGGAATGATGAACCTAAACAGAGAAAATGTGGAAGAGGTGCAGTTTGAAAGGTTTTAGAATCAGTCTCCAGGTAGACAAAAAATCCATTTAGAATTTTGTAATGGCAGTGGCCAGTATTGTCAGGGCTTGAGTGCTGCTATTTTTAATGGGAAAAGTCATGGTAAATTAGTTTGAATGGCATGATATCTAGCCTGTCATATGATCACATAGCATATAGGTGAAATATATGAGCACATCTGTAAACTTGTCAGTCACGACGGTATTTCTATGCTTGTAAATGTGATCAAAGGGTTTCTTTCATTGTAGAATCCTTTGTTGTATCTAGACTTTTATTTAAATTCAAGCTACATTTATCTATGAGCACCAGGAAATCATCCCAGATCAAAGGGTGTTTTCTATCCTGTTTTCATGACGCATTCTTGTAGTTCTTCCTTGACTTCCTCTGCAGGACCAGGGTGTTTCTAGGACTGAAGCTGTTTAACAGGTTCAAATTAAATCAAGAGTGTTATCAGCCAAAGGTTGGCTTGTTAGCCATTGGCCATTCTTTCAAATATTAAGGTGATCTGGAAAGAAAAGAAAGGAAATACATTTTCCAAATGAAAGGAAGGTGGAGAAATACATTAGGAATAGAGGATTCATGATTGCAGGATGGGGAGCAAGAGAAAGTGTATTACTCTAGAAAATTTCTCATTATTTCCAAATGGAGCAAAAAGAGGGAAGGAAGGAGGGCAGAATAGACAGACCACAGGGACTGCAGGTTAATATATAAACTAAATGTGGAGTTTTCTGGCTTTGACCTCTTGGGTGATTTACTGCGCTTTAATAACCTCAGTTTTTTATGTGCAAAATGTCATTGTGAATAAAAGAACACCCTGCTTGCAGTGTTGGTAGGAGGAACAACGATCATGATGCTTAAAGTGGGCATAGTTCTTATGTGTCTGTCTGCTTTCTATTTCCAAACGCAGTACACAGAGTGTAGTTCTAAACAAGTATACACTATAAAGAAAAGAAGTTTATATTTGTTAATGATTCCGAAGGTCAGGACCAAGGTTGAGCAAATACATCTGGCAATAGATGCACTCTTGTTGACAGCTTCCCAAGGGAGTACAGAAGATCATAAATTAAGAGAGGAAGCATGTGTATGTATGTGTGTCTTTCCCCAACCTCATTTTCTAAAGTTACCAGGAAATTTTATCATGAAGGCTGTAACCTAGTGGCCTCATATAATCTCTGTCTTTTTCCTAAGGTTGCAATGACAGACACCACAGTTGAATTATGCCTCCACTGACTTAACACGACAAATGAGGGTTCGGTTAGGATGGGGGCACTGAAAGCACTTGCATATAGTAGCAACACTAAATAAATAGAGATAAATATTGGCTGGGTTGTGGTGGCACATTCCTTTAATCTTAGCACTTGGGAGGCAGAAGCACCCAGATCTCTGAGTGTTCAAGGCCAACCTAGTCTATAGCATGAGTCCCAGGGCTAGAAAAGCTATACAGAGAAATCCTGTTTCAAAAAGACCAAAAACAAAATAGAGATGTATACTGAAATTATTAACAATGTTTTCTCTTTTTTTGTGTTACACAAATGTTTTAAAATCCAATGATGTTTTTCTTATATATTAAATCCATAATAACTCAGTCAGAAATCAAGCTAATGTCACTTTAAAAAGTTAACAAAATTCCTGTGAAATTAATATACTCATTTAGTATAATAAATGTGGTCAAATAATTAAAATATTTGGCGAAATTGCAATAGGTCTATATGTTAGACTTGATCCAACCAGATTAGTTTTTCCTCCTTGCGGGGGCGGGGGG
>NW_021604576.1:20959328-21015800 GCF_004785775.1 Grammomys surdaster
TGTGTGTGTGTGTGTAAAATCATTGATGAGTCAAGTTTTATTCTCCCATTTCTCCCATTAATTGGACATTGTAGAATTTTAGACCAGATACAATTCTCTTCGCCTAAGACTTTAAGAACAAAAGAATAATTTGGATAGCTCTTTTCTTAAGACAGGAACTCTAGTCTGTAGATAATCAAATTCCATTGAATTTGCCGAATGATCTCCTTAGTCTCATTCAGTATGTTAAGCAGTAAGTGAGTGATGATGAGAACTCTTCAGTTCTAATGGAAAGAGAATTTTCCTCAGAATTAAATGTCTTCCCTCTTGCATGCTTTATAAAGTCCTTCGCAATATCAGTAGGGACTGTGTAAAAATAAGAACTAAATTTAATTGAAATTCTTACCACTTTCATTGTTTTTATATTATTTTTGAGATTACTATAGAATTGCAACACTGCCCTTTCCTACGTACAAACTCTCTCATATACCTCTCTCTGCTCTTCTTCAAATTCATGGTATCTTTTTTCATTAATTGTTCTTGCATGTATATGTATGTGTCTATGTATATGGTACATATGTATATGGTGTATGTCTTTGTTTATGTGTATAGGTATATGATGCATATGTATATGATATGCATGCATGTATATGTATGCACATTCCTAAATATACTGTTCAGTCCATTATAATGTTATTGCATGAATATTTTCAAGGCTGACCATTTGATAATGAACAACTAATTTGTGTGCTCTTCCCAGGGACCACTTCTTCCTCCCTCAGCTTTCTCAGGTTGCCTGCAGATTTTTATGTAGGGTTGAGATTTTGGCTTTGGCATGTCCACTTTGCCATGGCTGTTGGTGTTGCCTATGTTTTTTAATTTAATCTTTTATTTATTTATTTACACTTCATATTTTATTCCTCCTCCCATCTACCCTCTGACTGTTCCACATTCCATACCTCCTCCCTAGCCCCTGTCTCCATGAGGACGTCCACATACCCAACCCCCACTGAACCAGACCTCTAAACTCTCTGGGACCTCCAGTCTCTTGAGGGTTAGGTGCATCTTCTGAGACTGAACTGAGATCTGGCAGTCCTCTTCTGTACATGTGTTGGGGGCCTCATATCACCTGGTATATGTTGCCTGGTTGGTGTTTAGTGTCTGAGAGATCTCGTGAGTCCAGGTTAATTGAGACTGCTGGTCTTCCTACACTGTCTCCCTCTTCCTCAGCTTCTTCCAGTTTTTTCCTAATTCAACCACAGGAGTCAGCAGCTTCTGTCCATTGGTTGGGTGCAAATATCTGCATCTGACTCTTACAGCTTCTTTTTTGGTCTTTTGGAGGGCAGCCATGATAGGTCCCTTTATGTGAGCACTCCATAGGCTCAATAGTAGTGTCAGGCCTTGGATCCTCCCCTTGAGCTGGATACCACTTTGGGCCTGTTGCTGGACCTTCTTTTCCTCAGGGTCCTCTCCATTTCTATCTCTGCAGTTCTTTCAGGCAGGAACAATTATGGGTCAGAGTTTTGACTGTGGGATGGCAACTCTCTCCCTCAGTTGATGCACTGTCTTCCTGCTGGAGGTGGGCTCTAGAAGTTCCCTCTCTCTACTGTAGTCATTTCATCTAAGGTCCCTCTCTTTGAGTCCTGAGAGTCTCTCACCTCCCAGGTCTCTGGTGCATTCTGGAGGGTCCCTCCAACCTCCTACTTCCCAAGGTTATCTGTTTCCATTCTCTCTGCTGGCCTCAGGGCTTCAGTCTTTTTCCCTCACCCAATACCAGATCAGGTTCCCCTCTTCCCCCTTTAGCCCCATCCACTTTCCTACCCAGATCCCTCCCTCGTTCCCCACTTGTGATTGTTTTCTTTTCCCTCCAAGAGAAACAGAGGCATCCTCTGGAAACAACTCAGATGTCCCACTATAGAAGATTGGATTCAGAAAATGTGCTTTATTTATATAATGGGATAGTACTCAGCTATTAAGAATGAGGACATCATGAGTTTGCAGGCAGATGGATGGAACTAGAAAACATCATCCTGAGTAAGGTAACTCAGACCCAAAAGGACATGTATGGTATATACTCGCTAAGTGGATATTAGTAAAAAAAAAAAAAAAGTACAGAATACCCCAGATACAGTCCACAGAACTCAAAAAGGTCAACAAGTTAAAGTGCCCAAGTGAGGTGTTGCCTATGCTCACATTGGGAAATTATGTTTGTGATACTTTAAGCTTGTAGGTTTTTATGTTGCTAAGATACAGAACCTCATACTTTAGTTTAAAGAGAAGTAGATGGAATATATTTTTTTAAGTTTTGATTTAGACCACAATTAAAAATAATACTTTAAGAAAGGCCTCAAACTAATGTAGATATCAGTTAGCTCATTATAAAATAAGCTGTCTTCTAATTTCCTTCTTGCTGTAATATTGTATTCACATGTTTCGTTACTTTCAGATAATCTTTTGTTTGCATCAATGCCTACCTACTGAGAGCACTAGTATATTTTCGGTCCATGTGATCTTCAGAATTTATATGAGGCTATTGTATGACTGATCATTACTTGCCTCATATTTTATTATTTTGCCCTTTGCAGTGGAGTTTAGTGGGATAGATAATTATATTTTAAAATTACTTTCTCATGTGTCATATGAAGTTGGCAAAATAAAGTTATATCCATGGACGAAGGTCATTCTCTAAGTAATTTCAAAATTAGATCAGTCACAGTTAAGTAGTAATATATTGGTGAAGTCCTAGTGTTTGTATTAGAAGATGGTTGCTAGTAGGGCAAGTTTTTTATACTCTCCAAATGGAGCAAAATAGGCAAAAATTAAAAAGCTATGAAAATTCAGATACATATATTGATCAACACTTTGTATACAGTTAGTAGGCTGAACTTAATGTCTGGTTATCTGAAAAGACACATTCACTTGACAGTGAGAGTTTTCAGATCAGGGATGAGGTTTGAGATTTCAGCCACAGAAGTTTCAATGATGTTTTAAAAATATCATATACTATCCAATTTCATAATTTGTATGCTAAGTAGGAAGGAATGGTATGCTTTCTGTGTGTGTGGCAAGAGATGCCCTTATTTTTGTGACATGTGCAAGCCAATGTAATCTGGTGGAAGATGATATGACCACCTTTCATCTTTTATATACAAAAGGAGTTGGCTAGTTAAAAAATTCTGGTGTTTCCTTAATACCAGTCAAAATGTGGGATGGGGATATAGCTCAGAAGTATATGTTCACCTAGCACACTAAAAACCCTGTGCTGTATCTCCAGCATGAAAAAAAAAAGAATTAATTCTTTAAAAATATTGCCCAAAGGGACTTTTGCTGCTATTGTTTTTTTTACCCAAGACTGAGTAAATGTATCAAGACAACATGCAAGGAGCAGCAGCTCCCAAAGCTGAGCAGTGCATGACCAGCTTTTAATAAACATTTTGTACTGTGCTGATGGAATTATGGTGTGGCCTGCTGCTCACTTGCCAGTCCACAGTAGAATTCAGGAGATCTTCCATTTTTATGCGAATTGCATCTTGTGGTCCTATGCTCAGTGAGATTCCAGTTGAGAAAACTATTTTTGTTTTGGTAGTTGTCAGTTGGAAACCTTCCATCCCTCTCTTCTTTTGATTCTTTATTTCTCAGAATCAAATACAAATATTATTTTTCTATTTCTGGTTTCAGGGTAGATGACTCTTATACTGACACCAAATATATGCACATTGTAACTATTTGTCTTTTTATAATTCTTAATATTTCAAGGTTTTAAGTATTCTTTATTTCATTGCAATCCTATTGTGTGTTAGTTACTAATGCTTTTGTCAGGAAACATTTAGCTTCCATATTTCAAGTCCTTGATAAATTTGTGTCTCCTAGTGGGAATGCCATACTATCTTTGGGAAGTTCTACAAATTATTCTTTTCTTCACTGAGCTGACTACTGGATAGGAAAAATGGGCAATTCTTCATTATGTAGGTCACTAGGTAATGAAAAATTCTCTTTGCTAACCATTGATGAATAAGAGAGATGTAATTATATTTTTAGGCACTGAGATTGTGGTGATAATTATTGCAGTAAATTTTAGCCTTCCTGAATAATTTCCATGTGATATTCCATTCTACAATGCTAGATACCATTTTATTAAAATTAATTAATTAATTAATTATTATTATTGAAAAGAATCTTTTCATACATTATATTCTGGTAATGATTTCCCTTCCTCATCTCCTTCCCATATCCTCCCCATATCCTCACCCACCCAACTCTACACCTTTCTTTCTTCAGAAAATTGGACAGTAATTAAAAGAAAAACAAGCAAGAATAAAATAAAACAGACAAAACAAAAACAAAACAAAAGAAAATCATGCATGAGAAATATATACACACACAAAGATACCCTTCACACACACAAACACATGCATGAACTTCATAAAAACACAAAACGGAGTTGGGAGTAGGGGCTGTCTCTGACTGCTGCCTGCATTTGGGACCATTTCCTCTAACTGGGCTGCCTTGTTTAGCCTCAGTAGATGTGACCAACCTTACTGCTATTTGATATGCCAAGGTTTATTGATATCCATTGGAGGCCTCCCCTTTCTGAAGAGAAAGGAAGGAGGAGTAGATGGGGGTGAGGAGGTTTGAAGAAGGACTGGGAGGGGAGGAGAGAGGGGAAACTACAGTCAGGATGTAAGGTAAGTAAGTAAATAAATAAATGAAAACCCCCCAAAATAAATAATCATAATAGATAAACAAAATGTCCAAACAAAGCATTATGAGACAAAACATCATCAAAATATCATTGAGTACTTGTTGTGTTGGCCAACTACTGCTTGGCATGGAGCCTCACTTGTGTGGTTTTGTACTCAGTGAGATTCCGTTGGAGAAAACTTTTTTTCCTTTTTAAGTGGTTGTCAGTTAGAGATGGCTTCTGGTTTAGGGACTGTTCCTTGTGTCTACTTCCCTTCTCAGCACTGGGATCCCATGTGGCTTAGATCTATGATGGACCTGTGCATGATGCCATAGTCTCTGTGGGTTCCGTTGAACTCTCTTGTGTCTAGAAGGCCTTATTTCCTTCAAGTCTTCCATCCCCTACTGGCACTAACAATCTTTCTTTCTCCTCAAATGCTTTGTTTCTTGAGCCCTAACGGGAGAAATTTGATGGAGACATCCCATTTATGACCGAGTGTTCCAAGGTCTCACTCTCTGAACATTGTCCAGTTGTGGGTCTCTGTATTAATTACCATGTCCTGCAGGAGGAAGCTTATCTGATGCTGGCTGAAGGATATGTAGAGTCATTTTATTGTAATGTTCCTTTAGCAGAGCAATAGTATTTGGTTTTCCCTTATGTTCATGGCATATCTAGTCTCAGGTTCTTGGCCACCCAAGGCACTGAGATTGGTCGAATCTTATGAAATGGGTGTTAAATCCAATCAGACATTGGTTGGTTACTCCCTCAACTTTTGTGCCACTATTGTACAAGTCTATCATGGAGTCTATCACCATTGTAGCTTAAAGGTTTTGTGGCAGGGTTAGTGTTTAGTTTTCTCCTTTAGAAGCATATAGAATACCTTCTAGTACCATAAATATTAGTCAATATATGTGAAGGCCATAGGTAGGTATTAGGTAGACTTCTTTGTGTTCAGTGAGATATGTAGATAGTGCCTTCAGCAATAGGGCTTTACCATGAGTATGGAGGGCAACCAATAGCTTTGGCTATCTATCATCTATCTATCTATCTATCTATCTATCTATCTATCTATCTATCTATCCATCCAGTTGGGGGGAACATATATCCTATAGTAATAGGTTTTCATTTGACCCCTTCAAATGGCTCTCAGTATTATCTGTCCTTCCCCATATTTCTCCAGTTTTCCCACCCCCACTTTGTTTAATCTACACTTTCTGTCTTTGCCCTATCTCTCCATAGTTATATATTCTATTTCTCCACTCTATGAGTTCCTTCCCTTCCATCTAGTCCCTTACAGTATACCTAACCTGTGTCACTATACAGATAGTAGCATGGATGTTGAAGGTACAAAACTAACATCCACATACAAGAAAATACATATTCCATTTGTCTTTTTTTGTTCTGGGTTACCTTATTTCATAGTGTAAATGTATTACATTTTCATTATCCATTCATCTACTGATGGATATTTAGGCTGTTTCTAATTTCTGGCAGTTATAAATAAAATAGTAATGAACATGCAGGAACAATTGTTTCTGTAGTAGCATATGGAGTCCTTAGGGTATATGCCCATGGGTAATATAATGGGATCTTGAGGTGAATCTATTCTCATCTTCCAAAGGAACAGCCACACTGATTTCCATAGTGACTGTAAATTTTTTACTCACGGAAGCAATGGATGAGTATTCCCCTTACTCCACATGCTTGCCAGCGTGAGCTGTCATTTATTTTATTGATCTTGGCAGTCCTCACTGTTAAAAGATGAAATCTCTAAGTAGTTTTTATTTACATTTTTGTGATGACTGAGGATGCTGAACATTTTGTTGTTTTTGAGCTGTTTGTGTTTTGTCTTCTGAGAATTTTGTTTAGACATGTACCTCATTGTTAATTGAGTTGTTTTCTTAATGTCTCTTTTTTGGCCCTTTATATATCTTAGAAATTAGCCATCCATTGTATATGTAGTTGGAAATAATAGTTTCAGATTCTGTAGCTGGATGATTGATGATGCCCTTTTCCATACAGAAGCTTTTCAGTGTCATGAGGTCCCATTTATTAATCATTGCTTTTGGTGCCTTTGGTACCAGTGTTCGGTTTAGAAAGTTCTTTCCTGTGCCAATGAGTTCAAAATTATTCCCCACTTTCTCTTCTATCAGATTTAGTATATCTAGGTTTATGTTGAGATTATAGGACTATTTAGAATTAAGATTTGTGCAGGGTGAAACACATGGATCTATATGCGTTCTTCTACATGCAGCCATCCAGTTTGACCAGCACCATCTGTTGAAGATGATGTTTTTTTCCCAGTGTGTATTTCTCACTTCTTTATAAAAAATCAGATATCATTTGATATAAGGCATATCATTCATTTCTGTGTCTTCAGTTTGATTCCACTGGTCAATGTATCTGTTTTTATGTCAATACTATGCTATATTTAGTACAACAGCTCTTGAGTGGGATTTGAGTTTGAGGAGAGTGATGCCTCTAGCAGTTCCATATTATTTATTGAATTGTGTTTATAGACATAGAGTTTGTAGAAATCTTTTATTGTTTTGGGATACCTATAAAATCTGTATTGTTGGTCTTCTCTTAAGAAAAACCTTTTGGAGTATTTGGTGAACGCCATAGATATTTCTAGAATAAATCAATAAAATTATAAATGTAAAAGAAAAAAATCATCTATGTTTATCCATGGAACGTCTCTTCCTTTTTTATTATACATCATGGCTTCCTGTTTAAGAATTCATGATTTTTGGCACAGTCTTGTCTTACCATCTCTTCAAAGCTGTATGTCAGATTCTGATTTCTGTAAATATTCAATGTAATTTCACTTTTGTAAATATAGAGAGGTTGACAAAAACGAAGTTTCTTCTCTGTATCTTTAACTTTTTTTTCTGAAAAATAATGTTGTTTTATTTTATTCTAATTACTATCATTAGAATGGAAAGCAATCTCACCTCCTCAATGAATAAAGGTTAAGAAAAGAACAGAGATGGAAGAGAAACAGTTTGCTATTCTGCTCCATAAGCATCTGTGGTAGTTTGAATATTCTTGGCCCAGGAACTGACACTATTTGGAGGTATGGCCTTGTTGGAATAGGTGTAGCCTTGTTGGAGGAAGTGTGTCATTGTTAGAGTGGCATTTGAGACTCTGGTCCTAGCTCCCTAGAGTAAGTCTTTTCCTGTTTGCCTTCAGAACAAAATGTAGAACTCTCAGCTCCTCCTACACTATGCTCCAGCCTTGATGATAATGGACTGAATCTCTGAACCTATAAGCCAGTCCCAGTTAAATGTTGTCCTTATAAGAGTTGCCTTAGTCGTGGTGTCTGTTCACAGCAGTAAAACCCTAACTAAGACAGCATCCATTTAGTCATTTGTCTAAGTATTATTTCCTGAAAATTCTCTTTTTTTCACACTCTAGGTTTTATCCCCTTCCCAGTCCTCCCTCTGAATGTTTTACATCCCATACCTCCCCTACCTTGTCTCCATGAGGATGTCCTCACCCCACCAGACCTCTCCACTCTCTGAGGCCTCCAGTCCCCTTGAGCGTTATGTGCATTCTCTCTGACTGAACCCAGACCTGGCAGTGCTCTGTTGTATATATGTTGGAGGCCTTATATCTGCTGGTGTATGCTGTTTGGTCGGTGGTTCAGTGTCTGAGAGATCTCGGGGGTCCAGGTTAATTGAGACTGCTAGTCCTCATACAGGGTCCCCCTCCTCCTCAGCTTCTTCCAGTTTTTCTCTAATTGAAACACAGGAGTCAGCAGCTTCCATCCATTGGTTGGATGTAAATATCTGCATCTTACTCTTTCAGTTGCTTGTTGGGTCTTCTGGAGGGCAGTCATGGTAGGTCTCTTTTTGTGAGCGCTCCATAGCCTCAGTCATAGTGTCAGGCCTTGGGGCCTTTCCTTGGGCTGGTTCCCACTTTGGGCCTGTTGCTGGATCTCCTTTCTCCTCTCAGGCTCTTCTCCATTTTTGTCCCTGAAGTTCCTTCAGACAGGAACAATTATGGGTCAGAGTTTTTGACTGTGGGATTACAACCCCCTATCTCACTTGATGCCCTGTCTTCTTGCTGAAGGTGGGCTTTAGAAGTTCCCTCTCTCCACTGTAGAACATTTCATCTAAATTCCTTCCCTTTGAGTCCTGAGAGTCTCTCATCTCCCAGTCTCTGGTACCTTCCAGAGGGTACCTCTATCTCCTACCTCCAGAGGTTGCCTGTGTCCATTCTTTCTGCTGGCCCTCGGGGCTTCAGTCCTTTCCCCAGACCCAATACCTGATCATGTTCTCCTCTTCTTCTTCCTGTCCCCTTTCTCACCCAGGACCCCCTGTCCCCTGCCTCCTGTGAAATTCTGAATGTGTTGGATAATAAATTCATTTTTTTCATTTAAAATATTTTAAAATTAGGTTTCTATCACCTGCAGCCAAAATATACCTGGCATTCTTTGTTATTTATGCAAAAAATTCAAGACCCACATAGATAATGTGATTTGCTCTAGATTCACAATCAGAATCAGAATAAAATCCCAAAGCTTTCAGACCAGAACTCTTCCTTTTTTGCTCCTCCACACTTTAATTGTGATTCCTGTACCCACAGCTTGGGAGGTTGATGATTTTCCATCTTACTTCTGGTTCATTGTACATTTTCTGACTTTATCAACCCTCCTGTGTCACTTTCAGGATGAAGTTCCCAATCGTTCATGCTCCTGACACAGAGGCAATAGAACTGACAGATTCAAAGGCAATGAAAGAGATGGCTTTTTGTTCTGAGTATTTGTCTTCTATGAAATAAATAAATTTGAGCTTTGATGGGATGCCCTGTGAATAATTCTTACATAGGGTATTCAGAGCACTACCTTTTTCAAGGCTATGGCAGCTATTATAGATGGGAGTGTCTGTTCTCCTACTTACCTGGACTTTAAAAACTAAAAATCTAATCTTTCTTCTAATATGAAAACTTTATAAACTGCCCTTAAAAATTCTAAAGCTAGAGATTTCTGTAGAATTTGTATTGATGAGAACCTGACCATTGATTTTAGTAATATGGGAAAACATTTAGTTGGATTTTTGGAAAGCATACTACTCCCTAAGTCAAAGGCATGGGAAGCTTGGATTCAAATCATCTTTGGCTTTTTAGTTTATTACCATTATTAAATTAATTTGGAGGTTCAGTCCTTCATTAACACAACTCAGGAAGAAAAGCAGCAGGCCTCTCAACAAGTTGTCTTTGACTTAGAGGAAAGTATTACGGAGGATTCTTGCTCCCACATCTCTGGCTCTTCTGGCCAAAAGAACAACTTTGGGAGGCATTACAAATTTAAGTGAAATTTCTTTTTTAAAGTACTTCTATGTGGAATTTCTTCATCCTACAGCAAAGGCAAAAGCAGCTGTAATAGTCCTGATGTTCTTAGACCTTTTACATTATGAGTTCAAGGTGGTGTCAGAATGATGTGAGTGTGAACGGAGTCATTTGGATGTCTGTGAACCTGAGCCAAGTGAGTCAACACTATATAGCACAAAAGTACAACAGAAAATTGTGGCTGTAGCCATTCTATTACCAGATTGCATTAAAAAATGAGTAGTTCTTTTTGACCTAGTGCAAAAATCCTGCCCTGTGAATTAGACATCCCACTTAGGGTCTAGAAGTTAATCAGTAAAGAAGTTCCTGGGGCATCTGCATTGCCTAAACCTGCACAGAAGTGGCCCTAGTTAAGATACAGATGTCACCTATGTGGAACTTCTGCATTTGATGGTGTGGATTCTTCAACAGATGACTAGAGATCAATATTTATCTGTACTTCACAGATGTAACTTAGTCCTTAACTTAAAATTGACACTTCTTGTCTTTCCATTTCCTCAGTTCTTTCAGCAACATTTGATAAAGGAAGCTTTACTAGTAACCTGTGTTGCATGTGAACTTTGTGCAATGAAAAAGTAAAAGCAGTTATGATTGAGTAAATAGCTCCATGAGAGACTGGAGAGAAAGCTTAGCAGTTAAAAGTGCTTTCTTGCTCTTCATCAGTTCTCAGCACCTATGTATTTTGGCTTACAGGCACCTATAACCCGATCTTCAAGGTGATGTCTAGCTGCAAGAGACCCAGTGCACTTGTCTGGTTTCTGTGGATACCACATTTATGTGCACATATCCACACTGAGGCACAATGCATAATGATATAATATAATATATGATATAATATAATATAATATAATATAATATAATATAATATATAATAAAAATAAAGAAAACATCTTTAAGAAAAGCTTCCTAGATTTTATGGTCTGAAAAATCAGAAACAGATCTTCTTGCACTGTATTTTCTGCTAACTCAATTCATTTAATAGGAGAGGTGATTTGAAAGAATATCTCATGTCTTGAACTCAGTTAGTTGAGTAGGAATTAAAGACTTGCCAAATGTCTAGGGATGTATCTCTCTGGCAGAGTGCTTGCCTAGCATATGCAAGGTCCTTGATTCCATGATCAGTGCCACAAAATAAAAAACATAAAAGAACTAAAATAACTTCTTAGAGATATACGCACCATTAATGATATATAAAGAAGAATTTTGATACACAAGAAGAAAGGACACTACGAAGACTCTTGAAAGCTTGCTTCAAGGTTGGCATTTTTTGAATGGCACCCAACTGGTCTGAGCAATTATAGCCAACCCTTTTCTCTTTTTTTCCTCCAAAGTTTATATTGTTTCTCTGAATCCTAATACCACTCAGAAGAGGTACTGGTATGTGTGGTTAGAGAGGTAAAAAAACATTCACAGAGAGGCTTACATTTGGATTGAGTTGATAGCTGAATCAGAGACCTCATTCATATTAGAGACAGCATTCAGGACATGATATCCAATGATAAATTTGCTCTTCTAAGTTGGCTCTGTTGTGAGACATCCCCAGGTCATACATCACCAAACCTAACAGGACATATGGAAAGATTTCCTAAGCATCCAAGGGAGCAGTGGTACAGCTTGATCTCAGACCTCTGGCGAGCAGACCTTCTCACCATGACACACCATTTTACCAGGAAGAAACTGATGTGAGAGATACTTCAGAGAGCAGAGGAGGCAAAGTCTGTGACTTACAATGAAATCAAACAAACATTCAGGCTCAAAAGGTTTAATGAGATCTTTAGAATCTTTTCCTTTGCTTTGGGCACAGTGTTGTTGAAAATTATCTTCAGCTGTTTGCTGATACATGTGGGTCTTTGTTAATTCTTGGTAGCTGGCATTGAGATAAACTAGGCAGCTGAATTGCTCTAGTAATTTAACATTTTGGCCAGCAGTTAAACACCTGCTTTTTGCTGACACTCTGATTATCTCTCTCTTTGTCTTTTCATCTCACTCTCCGTCTTGTTTTTCTTATAGGCTTTCTCCTGTGCTTTCTAGAGGAAACAAGGACTCTGAATGACCAAGGAAAAGGGATTCGATGGCAAGGACATATACCTTGGAAAAAATAAAGGCTGTATTCTCTGTAGGTTTCAGAGTCCACTTACAGACTGAGGGAAGCTACAGGTTGGACAGAGCTTCCCAGCTATGCAGTAGTAGTCCATAGAATGGGGCTCTCTCAGAGCTGAGGGTTCATATAGAAAAGTGAACTGTAATTGTCTACAACATGAATTGTGGATTTTGTCCAAATTGTATGCATGTGGTGCAAACACATACATATAGGAAAAACATCCATATGCATAAGCTGAAAATAAATACATCTTTACAAATTATGACTGTATGTGTGGGTATCTGTGCTGTCCAGAAGACAGCACTACATCCTCTGGAGCTGACATGACAGGAGACTGTGGCCAGACATGTATGTTGGATGCCAAACTCTAGTTTTTTGGAAAAGAAGGAAGAAATAAAAGCTACTGCTGCTTCTTCAGCCCTTCCAAGCCAGTTTTATATTATGGGGACATTTTTCATCACAGGAAGCCCAGTTATTGCAGCTACAATGGGATAGTAACATCTATATCACAAAGTAATTTTAAGTACTAAAATGAAAATAATTCTTAAGAAGGGCCACTATTAATGGTGAGGAGCACTTACTACAGAGACTATACAGGGTGTCTGGTTGAAGTGGCTTGACAGGCTTCTTCTTCTTGTGGAATTAGCTCATTCACCCTCTGGTCAGTATTTTCGTCATCCAACTCCCATATTCTTGTGTTCTCTAAGAACTCATGTCTTAGTTATTTTTTATTGCTACATTGACACACCATGGCCAAGGACAAGAGTTTATTTTGGCTTATGGTTCCATGGGAATGACAGCAAATTATGGAGCAGGGGAAGCAGGGCAGCAGAAGGCAAGTGTGGTGCAGAAGCTGAAGGCTGAGAGCTCACACTCTTAACTGCAGGGGAACAGGGGAGGCAGAGAGGAAGGGAGGGTTGGGGAGGTTAAGAATGTTAGAGAGTGGGAGGGAGAGAGGTGGAGAGAGACTCAAAACAAAAACAAAATGCTGCTGTAAGTAAGGAGAGACTGTGAACTCTCAAAGCCAGCTTCAAGTAACATACTTTATCACGCTCACAATTCCTTAACCTCTCCCAACAGTGCCAACAACTGGGGACCAAATAGTTCACATGCTTGAGCCTATGGGGGACATTACTCATTGCAACCCTCATATAGTACAATGTTATTACTACAGTATTGGTATCAGAGTTAGTTTTCAAAGGTGATAGTAATGAAAATAATGAGATTTGAATGTTTTGTCTAGCACAGTGTAGTGACACTTCTTATATACTGTGTTGTTTTCTAATGCATTATTCTGAACATCTCCAATGGGTAAACAATTCGAAAGACTTGTATAGCAAGCCAGTTCACCCATTCAGAAGTCTTCTGTTAATATTTTACTGTATTTGCCTCGTCACTTTACCTGGCAACCCATCTATCCCTGTAAGTGGTCATCAATCAAATCTTTGAACAAGTCAAAGTAAGTCATAGATACTAGCACAAATATGTCAGCATAGATAACATTAACATAACTCAATATTTTACAATGCTATTCTTTAGATAAATCTGCAGGAAAATGTACAGATCTGAGTTTTGACAAATGGTGCATGCCTGTGAAAATGCTCTCTAGTCTTCTTTAGCATCTATCTCTGTCTCTGTCTGTCTCTGTCTTTACATCTCTCTGTCTGTCTATCTTTTAGCCCCTCCCTGAAGCCAAATGCATTAAGACAGAGTTGCATATAGCAGGTGGTAGGATAAGGGTGAGAGTGGGAGGTTAACGGTGAGAGGTTGGAAGATAGAAGATGGAGGAGTAGGGAGTGATCATGTGGCTCTCCGTACTCCTCCACAGTCAAAATGCAGAAAATTGACATTGCTCTAGAAAGTTCCTTCCTGCATCTTCCAAGTCATATGCTTACTTCCACAGGCAATTCTTGATCTTGTGCTTAGTCCCTCAGAGATTAGTTCTAGAAACTACCTGTCAGTGGAACCATATGGTATATTTTCTTTTGTAAAATGATTCTTTAGTTAGCATGCATAGAACTTCTGAGTATATTTCTCCTCTTTGAATGTTATTTTATTGTATATTAACACCCTATATTCTTAAATAATTTTCATTAATAGACACCTGAGTTGCTCCGAGTTTATGGATAGCATAGCAGATCTATTAAGAACCTTTTCTTCTAAGCACTATGGAGAACATGATTGTAGAGATCTTGATATATATATATTTATATATCTTGATATATCTTGATATATAAATAATATATGTGAGTTCCTGTTGTTCACAAGCACTTCAACAACTGACACAATCTGTCTGTTTAACCTATCCATTCTGGTTTGAGGTCTACTATTTCACTCATGTTTCATATGCATTTCTATGAAGAATAATTATGAATAATTCTTAAATTAAAGAATAATTTAGCTACTTTTTGTATGATAATTAACCACTGTTTTCTTTTTGCTCAGAGTTCCATCTACTTTTAAGTTATTTGACTATTATCATTATAGGAATTCTTTATTTTTTGAGAAATATTGATATATTTGAGGAATTTGATATATTCTTAATATACATATATATGAATATTTTCTTTGAGTATTATTTACTTGAGGTTGTTTCTGATAAAAATATGATTTTGATGACATTTAATACATTTTTAATTATTGTGTTTGTATCTTGTTAAAGAAACATTTCTTTTTTTTTCTTTTATTGGGTATTTTCTTTATTTACATTTCAAATGTTATCCCTTTTTCAGGTTTCCCCACTGGAACCACCTCCCCCTGCTTATTTATTAGGTCTAAATGTTGGTATTATTACTTTTTGGAAGCCTTTTAATCCTATGATTCAAGTTTAGGCCTATAACCATCTCAAAGACAGTTGTGGATAAAGAGGGTTTAGGAGTCAGGAGGGTGTTTGTCACAAGCAGTGTGGTTACCAAAGCTGAAATAAAGGCTTTGTTCACCCTTTGTGATGTGATATCTTTTTCTGAAATCAAGTGATTATGTAGATATGACTCTGTCTCAGAGTCTCTGTCTTGATCTGTTGGACATTTAATTGGTTCTTTAGATGAAACCACACTATCCTGTATATTTGCAAAATGTTTGGGACTCATACTTGTGTTTCTAATTTATATTCCTTCTTTAAGAGCTCCTTTAGCTATTATAAGTCATTTTAGTATTCATTTTTATGTAAAATTTACAATTGTGTTCTTAATTTTAACAAATTTGGGTATTATGAGCATTACCTTGACCCTACTGATAAAATTTTCTAATTTTGGGGGAAAGTGACATCTAAGAGAAATTGAGGTTTCAAACTCATAAACATGATTTAACCTGCTATTTACTAAAGTCTTCAGTCACTCTGAGCAGAGTCTTGAAGTCTGACATGAAGAAGTCTTACAGGCATTTTTATAAATATATGCTCTAGAATGTATTTCAGATGCTGTTTTTGTAATTTAAGCTGTATATGTAAATTTTCCTTTATTGAGTTTTCCAACTTAGGTTAATAGTATATAGACATGTAATTGAATATTGACTTAAATGCTGCAAACTTACAAGATTTAACTATTAATTTTATTGTATTTTTTTTGAAGTAAGGCCCAGAGTAGTTTATGCAAAAGTAGTCATATCATTTTTTAAAAATACATATTATAGATTTACTTAAACAGTTTTTGTTTATTTTTCAATATTTTGCCAGTTCTTGCCTTATCCTCTATTTGGATACCTAGTGAAATGTTGATTAAGTATATTGAGGTCAGACATCCTTGCCTTGTTTTAAGTTTTGAGAAGAGAATCCTAAATGTTTTACTTTTATGTTTATTGCTTCTAGCAATTATAGATAATCATAAATTTATCTATATAATTATGTAGAGAATATATTATAGATGTCTTCTGTCAAGATATAATTGTATAACTCTTCAGATACCCTGAATACACATAAAACAGCAAATGTATTTTCTGTATCTTTTGAGATAACTATATAATTTTCTCTCTTATGTTACTGACATCTACATTATATTCATGCTTATATTTTCAACTCCTTTAGTATTCCTGGGATGTGTCCTTCTCTGTGGTGACTTTGTAGTGCCATTTTTATATGTCACTCAAATAGACTTGAAAATATCGTATTGTATATTTGTGACTTTGTTCCAAAACTTCTTTGAGAAAGAAAGCAGTTAAAGATAAGCAACAACATGCCATACAGTACTCATAATACAGAAAAAAGATCTTCATCATTTATTTGGTCTTGTATACACTACCTTGTTAGTTGTTATCTATTTGACTCATACATTTTTAGTTCTTTTTCCTTTTTCCTGCCTTCTTTTAGTGCCCCGTCCAGCAGGGCACTAAACAGGGGTCCAGGGAGGTCACCTGAAAGAGAGAATGGGGAAACAGGCAGACACAAAGAACGATAGCTTGTCTATAGGCTGATCAAACTGTAATTTTTACTTTTTTTCACACAGGGGTTATATACACAAAAAGGCAGGATGTGATGAAGATCTATTTTCTCTGTCTTTGCACATTACTTAACATGTCATGAAACAGCTGGTCAAACACTGAATGCAGAAATATAAAAGAGCAAGAGTGTGAGTTACTTACCCTCTTTAGGAGATGGAGCATTAGCTAGACCTTGAAGAGCATGTAGTCTATGTCAGGGAGAAGTATATGATTAACAACTTTCAGTGGAGTTCACTGACATATTAGTTTGGCCTAAGAGTGGACTGGGGGAGTATTGTCTAGTTTTATAAATTACAACATATCAGGAAAATGGATTGCATTATCTCTATAATTGAAATTACATACCTCCCTCAGAACACAGTTTAAATAGAACACAAATATTACCTAATAACAAGGTTGGAAAAAATATGGGGTGCTGAACTGTAGTCTTTTTGGTTTGCACAGCTTGTACTTTACCCCATGATCCACCTGCAGTCCCACATGGCTATCTTTAAAAATGCAATTCAATCGGCATTGTAATAAGCTCACTTAGCAGAATGAGCCACCATAAAACAAGAAATTTATTCCTAAAAACAAACAAACAAATAAACAAATCATAAAGAAGTTTCCATGCTGAAGTACGCTTAACCTGTGGTCATAAGGATAGATATTTAGAATGTAGCTAGGGATTATGTTGTTTAAAAGAGTGGTGGGTGTAGATTTTTATCCAAGATCCATAACCAGCACTGGATAGGTGGCACAAGTGTCAGTGCCAGGCATGAGTTCTCTCTTGTTGAGCAGATTTTAAGTCCTGTTAGAGAGCTAGTGGTTACCACCAAGATATGTGTGCCATTGCTGCACCCTAGGGGTTACAGTGCTATGCTGATCATGACTGTGAGTCGTAGATGGCATATCTGGGTAGGGACTGTTTGCTGTTTCCCTCCTTCAGAAGCTTGCATTGTGCCTTCTGGTACCATGCAAGTTAGACTTCAGGGCAGAGGCTTAAATTTACTTACATAAAAATTCAAAGTGTCAATAAAGTGAAAAGATGATAATGGTCTACGGAAACTGATTTTCAGTACTTAAGGCAAATGACTGAATTGCTCAATTCAGTAATTATTCATAAAAATCAGTACTAAAATGGTTTTTTTTTTTTAAAAAAAGAAACAAAGGATAGGAGAAAAATGGGAGTTATCAGAAAAAAAAACTCTAAGGAATTAAAAAAAACCCAAGCCTATGCAAATATGAAACTGTATTAAGAAAATGTAAATAATTAAAGATACCCAGAATTGGCAGTGAGAGCCTTTCTTTAAAATATTTTGTTTATTGATATGTTTTTATTCACCTGTATGTGTCTGTGTGAACATATGCCATATGTACTCATGCCCATGGAGACGAGAAGACAGCATTTGATCCCCTGTAGCTAGAATTACAAGCAGTTGTAAGATGCTAAGCTTGTGTTCTGGAACCACATCCAGGTCCTCTGGAAGATCCACAAGGACTCTTAGTCACTGAGCCCTCTTTTTAGGCACTAATGAGACCCTTTGCAGCTGGAACAGAGTGGTGCAACTTTACCGCGTGGGAATTAGTAATAATTATGAAGACAACTCTGCTTTAGTACTCTATTAGCTTGTTACTTAATTGATTGCTCTGTTTCTAAAACATTGATATGTTGCTGCAGTTTGTGTGCCCCACAGAAGTTCATGTAGTATAAGGTCTGGCTTCCTTCAGCTGTGGGACCACTCTTGTGTACACATTTCCATCATTGTGGTCCTCATTAAAACTGATGTTGTGCTGTCTAAACTTTTACCTACTGAAACTCTGACTAAATGAACTTTATCTTTGTTAGTAGCCTGCCTCACGTACTCTACTATATTAAAAAAGGGAAACTACACATCTTTCACAGGGGTCCTAGAGTCCTTCCTTTTATAATTTAGATCTTTACCAAGATTGACTCTGGCCTTTTCCTGACATCTCACTCACATCTTTTCAGATGTGTTAGAGAATCTCATCATAGGTCAGGATGGCCTCAAACTTGTGATATAGTCAAGGATGAGCTTAGATTATTCTGAGGCACCACCACACCCTTCAGACATATGATTTGTATCTTGAAAAGGTATACTTGACTGTGTATTTACATCACTGACCTCTACTCTTCTTTCTTTTGAGTTCTGTCTGCAAGAAGTGGCTTTTGCATTGTAATCCCCCTGACCGTGTGTGTGTGTGTGTGTGTGTGTGTGTGTGTGTGTGTGTGTGTGTGTGTGTGTACGCATGTACACATGCACATGCTCATACAATAAGTCCTTTCAGATTCACGGACCTTCTGAATCTGGAGTAAACATTATTGCTGACAAGTTCAAATTACATTTTCTAACATCAGCTTCTAAAGAACAATGACCTGGAGAGATAGTTCAGGAGTTAAGCTAGTTAACACTTATTTTTCTCACCAAGGACTCAGGACTCACATGGAACCCCACAATTGTCTGAAAATTTAATTCCAGGAAATCTGATATTTTCTTCTGCATGCACCAGGTTTGCACACATTACACATACATACATTTAGGTAGAAAAATCATATGAATAAAATAAAAAATAATAGAAATAGTATTTTTTTTCCTCAGTATATGTGGTGGTTTGGCCCAGGAAGTGTCACTATTTGTAGGAGTGCCTTGTTGGAGTAGGTAAGTGTGGCTTTGTTAGAGGAAGTGTGTCGCTATGTGCATGGGGTTTAAGACCCTCTTCCTTGGTGCCTGGAAGCCAGTCTTCTAATGGTCTTCAGATGCAGTTGTAGAACTCTCAGCTTCTCCTGCACCATGCCTGCCCGGATGCTGCATGCTTCCTGCCTTGATGATAACAGATTGAACCTCAGAACCTGTAAGCCAGCTCTGATTAAATGTTGTCCTTTGTAAGAGTTGCTGTGGTCATGGTGTCTTTACATCAGTCAAACCCTAACTAAGACAGTATACTTTGCTCTTATGTCTTTCGTCCTTGGCAGAGGACTAGTATAGGGAAAAAATGGTATCTTGAGAAATGTTATACTAAATGGAATTTTAGGTGTAAAATAATCATAAAGCTTTCAGGTTGCATAAATTGATGCCTTTGTATTGAGTAATGGAATATTTTTTATAGGCTCTACCTTGTCTTTACTGTTGCTAACTGGAAGGTTTTATGTCCTCTTTTATGTTTTACTCTTAACTTTAGCTATGACATCTTTGTCCACAGGGCAAAGGCTATTTTTGTACGGGCTCCACTAGCCTATGTAAGTGTTCTTGGGCATTAAAGAAGACATTAACAAACATGCCAGGCCCAACAGCTACATACATTCTCTGCTATAGCTCTCTAGAAAGCTAGCTTTGTGCTAGAGGGATCATCTTTGTAATAAACTTTGGCTTTCTTATAGCCGATATCAATTGGATGTCTGCTTGGAAGTTAGTGAGTGAAAGTCTGTAGAACACAGTGGATTCGCTTGGGAAGCAGAGAATAAATTAGCACTTACCAGAAGCCATAGTTCATTGAGTTATTTATGTGTCTGTAGTGGAACTAAGAATAGGGCCTAACATCTCATCTTCTCCTGTTATGGGCTATTCTTCCCATTATCCTTGCCTTTGCTTGTCAGAGCAAATAAAGATAAGACACTGTGGCTGTAATAACTTGTCAGCACTTTGATTCTGTTACTTGTTCTTTCTTAACTCTCCCCACCCCCACCTGCTGCCTCCTGCCTATCTCCTTTCTGATTTTTCCTAACTTTTCCCTTAAGCCATGCCTTATAGTTGACTGCTTGTCTTTTCTCTTTGAAGAGCTCAGAACTTCATAATAAAGGGGTTGGTATCAGTGATTAATATTTTGCTTTAGTTTTTATGGATTGAAATGCCATGGGAATTGGCTTTCATTTCTTACAATCCCTTAATAAATTCCAGTGCTCTGTACATCTAAGATAATATGCTGTGATTATTGGGTAGGTTTGTTTGTTTGCTTTTAAAGTCTTTCATGTATGTATACTCTAGTCACATCATTTCCTCTATCTCCTTTTTCCAACCCTTTCCACATCCCACCTCCACTCACCATGCTCACTCTCAGATCCACGGCCTTTTCCCATTGGTACTACTACTACTCTCTCTGTGTGTGTGTGTGTGTGTGTATGTGTGTGTGTGTGTGTATGTGTGTGTGTGTGTGTGTGTGAGAGAGAGAGAGAGAGAGAGAGAGAGAGAGAGAACAGATGCATGCATGTACAAACACAAGAATCCATGTCACAGTGTGCATGTAGGAAGCAATGAGTTTAATCGTTTCTCTCCTTTAATCTTCACAAGGGTTCCAGATATAGAACTCAGGTCACTGGACTTGCATACCAAATAATTCTATACCCCTTAAAATGCTAAAAGTGCTTAACCTTTAAGAAAACACACCTTAATTGTTATTATTAATATTATTATTATTAATTATTATTTTGTGTGTGTGTAGGTATATGTGCTATCATGTGCAGGTGAAAGTCAGAGGATAACTATATGGAGGCATTTTTTTCTTTCAACCTTTATTTGGGTTTGGAAGATCAAACTAGTTGGTCAATCTTACTGGACCAGTACCATTACCTGCTGAGCTGTCTCAGCAGTCTAGAAAGGAAATTTTAATTTCAATGTAATGTCACTCACCAGAAACTATTTTTGCTTCCCTACATTTTATTACCGAGAATTGTTTGGGTATTTATCTCATTATGAACTTACACTGGGTAAATTGTCTTGAATTCCTTTTCTACTTAAAATATTGCTATACAAATCGACATTTTATTGATTGCATAATTTTGTAGCATTACTATACGTTATAATCGCTGTAATAATGGTTTGTTTAGGGACATGGAATAATTTTGATTTTTCCCAATACTAAAAATATTTTTAAGTGTGGAACTTTTTGTTCTGTCACAATTGGAGGTTGAAACCATAGATCTTTGTCTAATTGATAATAGTCTGATTGATAATAGATGCTCAGTAAATGAATGTCATTGATTTGTTCCCTGACTCTTTCAGTTCCTTTGTCATTTGAATCACTACACAAGTTGTTATTCTATATTCCTTTGGTTAGCAACAAAATCTACAAATAACACTTAATATAAAACACCTTTGTCCCTATTTCTGATTTAAAACTTATTTGAGAAAGTTGAAGACACTGTAGTGAATTTGCTGAGACATTTACTTTTCTTTGGCAAGAGGCATAACACCTTCAAAACACATCTAGGGTTAGCTTCATAGGCTAAAACTTCATGCAGAAAATCGTGTAACCCAGTGATCTCATCTCTACACAAATGGCCAGCACAACAGTGTGTCCTCAAGTGCCTGTTGGTCCCTCTTGTATCTCTGCATACAGCTCAGCCTCCACTGTTCATTACAAATACAGTGGGAGTTTATCATGGGCTCACCAGGTTGTGCTCCTTTACAGAAATAATAGCAAACCATAAAACATAAGAGAAATGAAACAGAGTGTCTGACACTCATATAAAGACAGTTGTGATTTAAGAGACAGCAGATATGATTATGTGCTGCTATGTTCTTGCCCTGTCTTTGCAAGGGCATAGTGAACATAAAGTTTCTGTGCCCTATTGAGCCAATGCAAAGTCTTATTTTGCTTATGAGAGATGTCAGAAATCAAGCCTAACTACCACCTCTCCTGAGATTCCTGAGATTGTACTTTGGAAATAGTCATATATTGATCTGTGTACACACATACACACACACACAGACAGACAGACAGACAGACACACACACACACACACACACACACACACACACACACACACACACTGTAATTATTTCCATTCCTTGTATACCTTATATACCATATCTCTGAATAATCTCTCTTAAGCTTTTCACTTTGCTATGAATGGATATCAGTATTTATGCAACTTAGGGGCTAAAAGGTAAACTTAACTACCGATATGCCAAACATAATGAAAGAAACAGAATGGGAAAAGAAATAAAAAACACAGAATAACATGCTAGCTTGTTTCACATGTTAGTAACTGACATTGCTATCTTCCCACCATGATATTAGCTTTTTACATATCCCCTTCTTTTTTTGGCATCTTAGTCAAGGTTCTTTGCCTGGTACAGCAGCCAAAATATTTATTCTTAAAGGATGGCAAGTGATTCTATTGATGTTTAATCTGAGAATCTGCCCTCAAAGTGAATAATCAAGTTTTGTATGGCTTTGCAGGTGAGATGAGGAAGTGAAGGGTAAAGTGTTAGGTTATGGAAGCTTGCACTAAGGTTCTTGAAAGCTTCTGGACCTGTGTGTTACAGTGTTCCTGTGCAGAGTATATGAGAGATCATTGTGTGCAGGCTTAGATTTTTCAAAACCTACTTTAATTAGGGTTCTTAAACACTTCAACCTCCCTTCTAGTTCACTGACCAGATATAGCAGAGAAAAATGGTTATTAGGAAAAATGGGGTGTGGACCTGTGTAGAAGTAGTTCTTTGGGAAGATTCCAATCTTTATTGTCAGGATATCAGCAACCCAGTCCAATAGCAAACACCAAACATGAATCAGTAATAGTGGCTCAATCCAGCAGAAACCTCAAGGATCCACCTAATTGGCACAAGTCATCAGAAATGGTAAGAATCAGTCAGAATACTACAAGCTCATTGGTGTGTTTCTTTCTAAGAACTGAAGATGAACAAAGTGTTGCAAGGCATAGTAATGCAAGAGAATCCTCTTACTATCTGTGGGGGTATATTTATATTCTTTCTAAATCACATGACCTCTCAAGAATCTGCTCCAGCAAAACATCATAAGCCCTCACACATGTCTGCTTCAGCAAAATCCTGTTACAAAAGATCTAGAAAAACATTATGTGACACAACTGAGTTTCCAAAGAAACTAGAAATTTCCACTTCAATTGTGTGAATCAGAAAAGGGGAAACTTATGTTGCAAAGGTGCTCCAAGCTTCTTTGTCCATGCTACGACTGTGGAATGTTTGCTGAAGAATGCTGCAGACACAGAGTTAAAGCTGGCTCCAGAGAAGAGCTATGTGTGTTCCAGGCAGCAGAAATAGGGGAGTGGTTATTATTAAATAACCCAGTATTATTGAATCCTGGAAGCTTTCATCAGGAGACTCAAGTACCCAACATGAAGATGGAGGCTTTGGTGTTTACCCTGTTGGATTTCAGTCTTGCTCTGGCTGTATCTTTTACTTGATTCTGTTATGATTCATTCAATTTGAAATGTGAATGTTTAATCTGTGCTATTATTGGAAGTATGTGATTTGTTATTTCATTTATAGGAGTTCACAGTTAAGATATTGTCTCTGTAATAGAAGACACTTTTGACTTTTGACTTTCGAATAGAATTGAGAATGTTAAAGCCTATAGGGACTTATATGGTTGAAGTAAATGTGCTTTGCATTATGGGAATAAAAATAACACTTTAAGGGCAAGGGGTGAAATGTTATGATTTAAAGTGATAGGTTTAGGTATCAAGTTGACAAGAGCTAGATGTTTGATGGCTTGTACTCTATGTCAGCTTACTGGATTTAGAATTACCATGGAAACACATCTTTTGGAATGTGAATAAAAATGGTTCCTGAAAAGTTTAACTGAAGAAAGACCATGAGGTGACTGGCACCATCCTATGGGCTGGTATTGCAAGCAGAATAAGTGAGAGAAAGCAAGGTAAGAATAAACTTTAGTCTTTCTCTTCTTTCTGAATTATGAATTTATAGACATGAACATAGTCTTACTAAATATAGACACAGTGTAACTAGACACCTCACTGTTCAGTCATAATGGACTCTTTCCCCCTCTTAAATATGGATCAAAATTCATCTCACCTTCTTTAAACTTCTTTTGTCAGATATTCTTGCATAGTAATAAGAAAAGTAATAATACAGAGAGAATAAATGTGTGAGAGGAGGAGATCGTAGTAAAGCAGGGGGAAGCCAGGAGAGAATTTTGTCACAGAAACCAATGTGAAAGATATGTGAAGAATTGAGTGTGGTCAGAATGTAAAATTCAGGTGAGAAGTAAATGTAGGTGAGGTTTGGACGTCCTATGGATTGCATGTGAGAAGCTCTGACAATCTTTATCAATAGCTTCTATGAGGAAGAGTTATGGGTGCACAAGACATCATGGGAAGAGAAAAATCACCAGTTACTTGTTGATGAGGAAAGATACTAGATGCTGATGAGGACTGTGTGTTAGTGGATAGTGTTCTAATAGGCATTTGTGAGAATGGCTATGGACAGAACACATTTACTGAAATAACAGTATGATAAAATTGAGGTCAGTAGGACATGCTACAGCACTTTCACTGTGTCCAGTTGAGGGTGGATATGAAAATGTGAGGACTTAGGTACTTACTAACAGAAAACTGAAGGATTGTCATGCCAGATGTAGAGGAATTTTAATCCAGTAACATGACTGCTTTGGCAAGGGATCACATCCAAACACCCTCTAGGTCTGTGTGATCCTGCTTGAATGACAAACCTTTAACCACTTTTGATTGAATCAGTCAGCTTGGAGAGGAGTTTTGTGCCAGAACAACTGAGCTGAACCAGCCAGCCAGAGTTCAGAAAGAACTAGGAATGGTAAGCTGATTCATTAGTAAGCTTCTGAGAGGACAATTATATCTCCTTGTTTAGTTGTCCCCTGAGAGGCTATGCCAGAGCCTGACTGATACAGATGCAGATGCACTCAGCCAACTATCAGACTGAGCATGGGGACTCCAATGGAGGAGTTAAGGAAAGACTGAAGGAGCTGAAGGGACTTGCAACCCCATAGGAAGAACAACAATATTAACCAATCAGAGCCTCCAGAGCTCACAGGGGCTAAACCACCAACCAAAAGAGTACACATGGAGGGACCCATGGCTCTAGCTGCACATGTAACAGAGGATTGCTTTATCTGACATCAGTGGGATTGGAGGCCCTTGGTCCTGTAGAGGCTCAATACCTCACAGTAGGGAAATGCTAGGGTGGTGAGGTGGGAGTGGGTGGGTAGGCGGAGGAATGCATAGAAGCAGGGAGGGACAGGTGGTTTGTGGAGCGGAAACTGGAAAGGGGGAGGAAATCATTTGAAATGTAAATAAATAAAATAACCAATAAAAAGTTACTTTTACACTAGGACTGTGGAATGGCTGCTAGTGATGTAGTGTTAGAGATGACACTGGAAAGTGCAAGTTCTCTATTGAGAGTGGAGAATAATGCAGAAAGGACTGGATATTTGAAAGGACTTGTAGAGTTGCCCTGAAAGAGAACAGGGTGATATTCAAAATGAACAAAATCCAAAAAGAACAGTGACAGTGCTTATGTATTTATAGAACTAAACAAACATGCAGCCTGGGGCAGGGGTAGGGTGGTTTCTGATTGATAGCTAGACTCAAATATAATTTTATGGGTCAGTGATTCTCAGACTGTGTGTAGCAGGCCTTTGTTAAACATTGAAGTCATAAATAGGCACCTTTCTTAAAAAGAACAACATGGGGAAAAACACCTCAGGAATTCTGTCTCTTTACTTTGAATTGCGTTTATTTCATTGTATTCCACACGCGTGAGAAGTCTTTGATGGGCAGAATTGTTCAATTTTATTTAATACAATTTCCATGAAAGAGTTCTTTAAAACTTGAATTTATTGGGCCGTCCTTTTCCTCACTCTCCTGGACTATTAATATGTCTTCAAAATACCCAACACTTTTCTTCATGTGCTTTGCACAGAATGTTTCCTCAGCTTGGACTACCCTTTTCTCTGTTCATTTTTCTTATGACTGTATCTAGAGAGAAACCACCTATCCAAGAAAGCCTTCCTTGACTCATCCCAGCTTTGTGTCACATGTCTGCATAGATACTTTTTCCTGTTTGATATTCACAATACTTTCATTCCATGTTTGCTTGTCTCTTTTCTCTACTGTAGTGTAAGTGATGCAAAGCCAGTGGATGAGCCACACTGCATCCCTAATTCTAGAACAGAGTTGGAACAAGACCATGTACCATAGCTTGCAGCTAAGTGAGAGCGAACGGCACTTTTTCCTTTCACTGAGTGAAAGATGCAAGAGGAAGAGGTAACTGCAGCAAAAATTGCAGCAGGTATGCACTGGGCCTCAGGTGAAGACTCAAAGTCAACAATATGTGTTAGCTAGAGCTAATTTTTTGTCATTGTATGATCACTTAATTACATGTGCTCAGATATATATCCTTAATGCACACGTGTCTATGCACACACATATAGGCACACAGAATTTGCCTTTCCTATTTTCTCAGGTTTTACTTCCATCTCCTCTGACTACATCAGATTCCTAATGGATTTATGGTTCTTTTCACATTCTTCACGTTCATCTTGATCTGTCTCCCCATATAACACTTCTCATACCCATTCCTCTGGACTTGTTAGCCTTTCATTTTGTCTTTTATTTCTTCACCGTTTTCCAGGCTGCACAAGGCTACTCCCACAAGACTTTGAATAGAAACAGAGAGGCTTACTTCAGCAGTGTAGATGTTATACAATGGCAATGCTCCATTTTTATTTTATTTTATTTCTTTTACTGCATGGACTAGATGCACGTGTTTCATTGCTGGTTCTTTGTAACACTACTGCATAGGCAAAGTGTTAATCAATTATAGCAGCAGAACTAATTAAAAGACATACATTATACATCTTGTGGACACTGTCTTAATTAGCATACACTCTCCACATTACAAATTCATGTCAGAGGGAATTAAGAGGAGAAACTTAAAAATGCAAAGACTTACACTAAGAGGCCCAGAAATTTGTTTTCCCAAAACTTTTGCAGAGTGAATCCTTTAATATTTGTGTGACTTTAAAAGAAAATTCTCATCTTTATTTCTTTTTTTAAAAATACAACCAGTCTTAAGATAATCAAGCTAATCCTATTCCCTACCAAATTTCAGATCATAATCAATGGGCAGGTTTCTATAAATGGAAACACTTAATTGTATCCTTTCCTTATATCCTCTATTAAGCCTTTGACGGTAAATACAACAGCCAGTTCTTTTATTTTAGCAATTCTGCTCTTTTCAATTCAGTTCTTACTCCATACCTATTTCAGTTAAGTGCCATGGGGTCAAGGACATGTCTTCTTTCCTTAATCTCCACTAAGTTATTTGATTTCTTTCTGGGGAAGATGACTCAGACCCAGCAGAATCATAGTGTTTTGTGTGTGCTGAAAGATTCACACATGTGTTAGTGATTCTTATAACTTGATCTCTAGACACAACCACATGGAAACAAAGTTCAGGACAGAAATGATCAGGAGGTGACTAGACATCCATTAGTCCCTGATCCACATGACACAGGGATTAGTTTTTGCATCTAACCCTGAGTATTCATTTGCAATACTACTTATCTTTTTTGTATTCTACCAAACTGAATAAAAAAGCCTAACTACTTTTCTGCTCACATATGAAATTAAGATTTACCTCTCCCTTTTCTGCTCTTGACTTTCAGTCTATTCTCTATAAAGGGACTTGGGGAACCATCATCAGACTGAGGAATGGGGCGAGATCCCTGATAAATAGATGGAGAGACAGAATGACAGGCAAAAGATAGGTAACCAAAATGGCAAACTTCCAGCTTCTTCCTCATACTTCAAACCAGCCAGCAACAAATGCGTAAAGGCAAATTAGACTTTTTCTTTTGACAAAATGGCTTCCCTGCCATCAGAACAGGCCAGTCAAGCTCAGGACTGGACATGTTCACCCTAATGTTGTTAGCTTCTCAGCCTTCCTGTCCTTGTTGAAATGGAGCATCCCTAAGGGAGGAAAACACCACAGAGACTCTTAAAACTCCCAGCTCTCAAGAAGAGACTGGTTTATAGCTCCCATGTCCATGTGCTTTGCTGTGTATGTTTCAACACATCTAACTAAAATGTTTCTTTTTTTTAACGGGTTTATATTCCTCTTTTTATTGGATATTTTATTTATTTACAATACAGATGTCATCCCCTTTCCCCATTTCCTCTCCCTAGGACCCCCTATCCCATTCTTCTTTCTCCTTTCTCCGTTTGTACCATTTTGATTACATGCATGTATTAAGGTCAGTTCTAGGTTGAGAGTCTAGCAATACAATAGATGCAAATAGTCAAGGAACAAGCAATACAATAAACACAAATAGTCAAAGAACAAGCAAGGCATTAAACTCAATTACATGAACACTCTGGTGATCACTGTTTCTAAGGACTTATCAGAGTGACCAAAGTATCTGAGCCTAATTCTCTGTCCTAGCCCAAAGTCATTTTCATGTCTGAAGCCTACTTCCTTGTTCTAGCCTAAAATTTAGATTCCTGCCTGAGATTACTTCTTTGTTCTAGCCTCAGATTGAGATTCCTACCTGAAATTATTTCTTTGTTCTAGCCTAATGTCAGTTTGCTGACTGAAGCCTACTTCCTTGGCCTTTGCCAATGTCATATTCCTGCCAAGCAGTCCATTTCCTTGTTCTTGGCCCATGTCAGATTCTTGCCAAGCAGCCCCAAAGGCTCTCTGCCATCTCTCCTTTTTTTTTAAATCATTAACAAGACAGAGCCTGTCTTAGGTCATTCTGACAAGAATGCCTTCCTTATTCGTCATGGAATATGCATTATCAAAAGCAATGCACTATGTCTTAGGTTGGTAAGGCTCTGTGCAGAATCTTACCCGTCCTTGGCTTGCCAGCCTGTCAATTTAATAACTCTGTCTGAGGGCTCATTTTCAGCAGTGGTAAGACATTTATTCACTGGTTGATTTTGCTTCTCTAAGATTTCCCCTACTTGTTGTGTTTGAGATCTTCCTGCATGACTTCAAATGATTTAACCTGCAGAGAAAATTAACCCAATCAAGGCCCCTAGACTGTAAGAAGATCATACAACATTTCTTCTCAAAACCATTAAATGCTTCTCATCACATAAAGGAAAATTCCACATTCTCTAAAGAGCTGATCAGACCCTCCTCAATTGCCCATTCTCTTCATCTTCACTTTTTACACTGTTGTGAATCTCTCCAGCTTTGCTGGGAAGACATTGTTGGTGTTCTTCCCAGTCTTTGCATACATCAAGCTTATATCTTTTCAGGATCCTTGCATTAGCTCTTCCTTCATTGTAAAACTCTCCTACTCCTGATATAATCAACACACTGAGTTCATACACCTGTACCTGTTCATATCCTCTGATGTTACATCTCTAACTAGCCCATCTAGAATACTATATAGCTATGGTTGCATGATACAGTGTATATTTATGTGTATATCTCCTCTTCAGTCTCCTAGCAAATGTAAACTTCTGACAGCTAGGAGTTTTATCCACTTTAGTGTTTCAAAGCAGTGTCTAGAAGAACAACTGTTACATTGAAGGTATCCAATTTGTACTAATTGAATAAAAGAATTTCTGATTTCTGAATATTCTTTTCTATTGTAATTGACTAAAGCAAAGGTGGAGGTATTAGGTGCATGTCTCAGAAGGACAGGACTTTGGTAGGGAATGTTATAGCACATTGAAAACATTAAAGTCTAGTATTTTGAGATAATGACATAGGCTCAGGTAGATTCTATCTGAGTTACACCAAAAAGGACAAAATGACAGTACTTATCTGATTGGAGATACTTAAATTTTGAATCTAGAACTGTTCTGTAAGGCTGAAGGAAAAGGGCCCCTTTAGAAATCAGTCATTAATTTGTACATTAGTTAAGTTACACACTAATAGATTAATCCATTACTATTTACTAAAAGCATATATGCTTTTATTAATGTTGATCTAGTAATTATAATTCCAATAATCTCTCTCTTTTTTCTCTATTTTATTTATTCTTATTTTTATTTTGCTTTTTTTTATTGGATGTTTTATTTACATTTCCTATGTTGTCCCCTTACCCCATCCCCCACCTACCCAGGAACCCCCTATCCCCTCACTCCTCCTCCTTCTTCTCTGCAGATGTAACCCCTACCTACCCCCCCAACTCCCACCTCCCCACCCTCAAAATTCCCACCCACTGGGGCATCCAGCCTTCATGAGGTCAAGGATCTCTTCTTCCACCTATGCCCAGCAGGGCCCTCCACTCTTACGTATTCAGCTGAAGCCCTGGATCCCTCCCTAAGTGCTCCCAGGCTGGTGGTTTAGACCCTGGGAGCTGTGGTTGGTTGGTATTGTTGCTCTCCTCATGGGGCCACAAACCCTTTCAGCTCCAATGTCCTTCACTCTGACTCCTCCATTGGGAACCCCATTATTAGTTCAATGGCTAGTTGTGAGCATCTGCCTCTGAATATGTCAGACTCTTGAAGACCTATGAGGAGACATCCATATCAGGATCTTATCAGCATGCACTACCTGACTTCCATATCAGCATCTACCTTTGGTGACTGCACATGGGAAGGATACTCAGGTGGAATGGTCTTCAGACGGCCCCTCCTTCAGTTTCTGTCCCTCACTTTGTCTCCATATTTGCTCCATTGAGTATTTTGTTGCTCCTTCTAAGAAGGACCGAATCACCCCCACTTGGTCTTCCTTCTTCATGAGCTTCATGTGGCCTGTGAGTTGCACCTTGGGCATTTCAAGGTTCTGGGCTAATATCCAATAATCGGTGAGTGAATACCATGTGTGTTCTTTTGTGATTGGCTTACTTCACTCAGGATAATAATTTCTAGTTCCATCCATTTACCTAGGAACCTCTCGAATTCATTGTTTTTAATAGCTGAGTAATACTCCATTGTGTAAATATACCACATTTTTTGAATCCATTCTTCAGTTGAAGGACATATGGGTTCTTTCCAGCTCCTGGCTATTATAAATAAGGCTCCTATGAAGATTGTTGAGCATATGTCCTTGTTATACGTTAGAGCATCTTCTGGGTATATGCCTAGGAGTGGTATAGCTGGATCCTCAGGTAATGCTATGTCCAATTTTCTGAGGAACTGCCAGACTGATTTCCAAAGTGGTTGAACCATCTTGCAGTCCCACCAACAATGGAGGAGTGTTCCTCTTTCTCCACACCCTCACCAGCATCTACTATCAACTGAGTTTTCAATCTTAGCCAATCTTACTGGTGTGAGATGGAATCTCAGGGTTGTTTTGATTTGCATTTCCCTGACAACTAAGGATACTGAACATTTCTTTAGGTGCTTCTCAGCCATTCGAGTTTCCTCAGTTTGAAAATTCTTTGTTAAGCTCTATACCCTATTTTTTAATAGGGTTATTTGGTTGTCTGGAGTCTAATTTCTTGAGTTCTTTGTATATATTGGATATTAGCCCTCTATCAGATGTAGGATTGATAAAGATCTTTTCCCAATTTGTTGGTTGTCGTTTTGTCCTATTGACAGTGTCCTTTGCCTTACAGAAACTTTGCAATTTCATGAAGTCCCATTTGTCAATTCTTGATCTTAGAGCATATGCCATTGGTGTTCTGTTCCGGAAGTTTTTCCCTGTGCCCAAGTATTCGAAGCTCTTCCCCACCTTCTCTTCTATTAGTTTCAGTGTATCTGGTTTTATGTGGAGGTCCTTTATCCACTTAGACTTGAGCTTTGTACAAGGAGATAAGAATGGATCAATTTTCATTCTCCTACATGTTGTCTTCTGAGATCTTCTTCAATTTCTTTCTTCAGGGACTTGAAGTTCTTGTCATACAGGACTTTCACTTGCTTGGTTAGATTCACACCAAGGTATTTTATATTATTTGCGACTATTGTGAAGGGTGTCATTTCCCTAATTTCTCTTTCAGTCTGTTTATCTTTCATGTAGAGGAAGGCTACTGATTTGTTTGAGTTGATTTTATAACCAGCCACTTTGCTGAAGTTGTTTATCAGGTTTAGGAGTTCTCTGGTGGAAGTTTGGAGGTCACTTAAGTATACTACCATATCATCTGCAAATAGTGATATTTTCACTTTTTCCTTTCCTATTTGTATCCCTTTGACTTCTTTTTGTTGTCTAATTGCTCTGGCTAGGACTTCCAGTACTATATTGAATAGGTAGGGGGAGTGTGGGCAGCCTTGTCTAGTCCCTGATCTTAGTGGGATTGCTTGAAGTTTCTCTCCATTTAGTTTGATGTTGGCTACTGGTTTGCTGTAAATTGCTTTTACTATGTTTAGGTAGGAGCCTTGAATTCCTGATCTTTCCAAGACTTTTATCATGAAGGGATGTTGAATTTTGTCAAATGCTTTCTCAGCATCTAGTGAGATGATCATTTGTTTTTTTTTCTTTGAGTTTGTTTATATAGTGGATTACATTGATGGATTTCCGAATATTGAACCATCCCTACATTCCTGGGATAAAACCTACTTGATCATGATGGATGATTGTTTTGATGTGTTCTTGGATTCGGTTTGCTTGAATTTTATTGAGTATTTTTGCATCGATGTTATAAGGGAGATTGATCTGAAGTTCTCTTTTGTTGTCGGGTCTTTGTGGGGTTTGGGTATGAGTGTAATTGTAGCTTCATAGAACGAATTGGGTATTTTCCTTCTGTTTCTATTTTTTGGAATAGTTTGAAGAGAATTGGTATTAGGTCTTCCTTGAAGGTCTGATAGAATTCAGCACTAAAACCATCTGGTCCGGGGCTTTTTTTGGTGGGGAGACTTTTAATGACTGCTGCTATTTCCTTAGGGGTTATGGGACTATTTAGATGGCTTATCTGCTCCTGATTTAACTTTGGTACCTGGTATTTGTCTAGGAAATTGTCCATTTCATCCAGGTTTTCCAGTTTTGTTGAGTATAGGCCTTTGTAGTAGGATCTGATGATTTTTTGAATTTCTTGTTTCTGTTGTTATGTCTCCCTTTTCAGTTCTGATTTTATTAATTTGGATACTGTCTCTGTGCCCTCTGGTTAATCTGGCTAACGATTTGTCTATCTTGTTGATTTTCTCAAAGAACCAGCTCCTGGTTTTGTTGATATTTTATATTGTTCTTTCTGTTTCTATTTGGTTGATTTCAGCCCTGAGTTTGATTATTTCCTGCCTTCTACTCCTCCTGGGTGTATTTGCTTCTTTTTGTTCTAGAGCTTTTAGTTGTGCAGTCAAGTTGTTAGTGTATGCTCTCTCCAGTTTCTTTTTGTAGGCACTTAGATCTATGAGTTTTCCTCTTAGCACTGCCTTCATGGAGTCCCACAAGTTTTGGTATGATGTGTCCTCATTTTCATTGAATTCTAAAAAGTCTTTAATTTCTTTCTTTATTTTTTCCTTGACCATTTTATCATTGAGTAGAGAGTTGTTCAGTTTCCATGTACACGTGGGTTTTCCATTGGTTTTGTCATTATTAAACACCAGTCTTAGTCCCTGGTGATCTGATAAGATGCAAGGGATTATTTCAATCTTTTTGTATCTGTAGAGGCCTGTTTTGTGACCAATTATATGGTCTATTTTGGAGAAGGTACCTTGAGGTGCTGAGAAAAAGGTATATTCTTTTGTTTTAGGATGAAGTGTTCTATAGATGTCTGTTAAGTCCATTTGGTTCATAACTTCTGTTAATGTCAAAGTGTCTCGGTTTAGTTTCTGTTTCCATGATCTGTCCATTGCTGAGAGTGGGGTGTTGAAATCCCCCACTATTATTGTGTGAGGTATAATGTGTGTTTTGAGCTTTAGTAAAGTTTCTTTTATGTATGTAGGTGCCCTTGCATTTGGAGCATAGATGTTCAGAATTGAGAGTTCACCTTGGTAGATTTTTCCTTTGATGAGTATGAAGTTTCCTTCCTTATCTTGTTTGATTAATTTTGGATGAAAGTCGATTTTATTTGATATTAGAATGGCTACTCCAGCTTGTTTCTTGAGACCATTGGCTTGGAAAATTGTTTTCCACCCTTTTATTCTGAGGTAGTGTCTGTCCTTGTCACTGAGGTGGGTTTCTTGTATGCAGCAAAATTCTGGGTCTTGTTTGTTTATCCAGTCTGATAGTGTGCGTCTTTTTATTGGGGAATTGAGACCATTGATGTTAAGAGATATTAAGGAAAAATGATTGTGGCTTCCTGTTATTTTTGTTATTAGAGGTAGAATTATGTTTGTATAGTTATCTTCTTTTGGGGTTGTTGGAAGATTACTTCCTTGCTTTTTCTAGGTTGTAGTTACCCTCCTTGTGTTGGCATTTTCCATCAATTATCCTTTGAAGTGCTGGGTTTGTGGGAAGATATTGTGCAAATTTGGTTTTGTCATGTAATATCTTGGTTTCATCATCTATAGTGATTGAGAGTTTTGCTGGGTATAGTAATCTGGGTTGGCAATTGTGTTCTCTTAGGGTCTGTATGATTTCAGTCCAGGCTCTTCTGGCTTTTATAGTCCCTGATGAGAAGTCTGGTGTAATTCTTATAGGTCTGCCTTTATATGTTACTTGACTTTTTCCCTTACTGCTTTTAGTATTTTTTCTTTGTTTTGTGCATCTGATGTTTGATTATTATGTGATGGGAGGTATTTCTTTTCTATTCTAGTCTATTTGGTTTTCTGTAGCTTCTTGTATGTTTATGGGCATCTTGTTCTTTAGGTTAGGGAAGTTTTCCTCAATAATTTTGTTGAAGATATTTACTGGCCCTTTAAGTTGGGAATCTTCCTTCTCATCTATACCTATTATCCTTAGGTTTGGTCTTCTCATTGTGTCCTGGATTCCTGGATGTTTTGAGTTAGGAGTTTTTTGCATTTTGCTTTTTCTTTTATAGCTGTGTCAATGTTTTCCACGGTATCTTCTGCACATGAGATTCTCTCTTCTATCTCTTGTATTCGGTTGGTGATGCTTGTGTCTATGACTCCTGATCTCTTTCTTAGGTTTTCTGTCTCTATGGTTGTCTCCCCTTGAGCTTTCTTTATTGTTTCTATTTCCATTTTCAGATCCTGAATGTTTTTCTTTAATTCCTTCTTTGTGTTTTCTTGCATTTCGTTAAGGGATTTCTGTGATTCCTCTTTAAGGGCTTCTATCTGTTTACTTGTACTCTCCTGTATTTCTTTAAGGGAGTTACTTATGTCCTTCTTATAATCCTCTATCATCATCATGAGAAGTGATTTTAATTCTGAATCCTGCTTTTCTGGTGTGATGGGGTGTCCAGGGCATGCTATATTGGGAGAACTGGGTACTGATGATGCCAAGAAACTTTGGTTTCTGTTGCTTATGTTCCTGCGCTTGCCTTTCACCATCTGGTTAACTCTAGTGCTACCTGCCCTCACTGTGTAAGACTGGAGTCTGTATTTCCAGTTATTGTGGTTGTGTCAGAGCTCCGTAGAGTCCAGATGTCTCTGTGGTCTTATGATCCTAATCTCCTGGGTGGAAGAACTCCTGGGACTCAGGCCACCTCTTGAATCTGGAAATCCTTCTGCTCTGAGTGCAGTGGTTCCTCTAGGATAGCTCAGGATAGGATGTCTCCCAAGTGCAAACCACCTTGGTGTCTGCTCCTCTGAGTGCAGTGGCTCCTCGGCTGCTCTAAGTACAGTGGCTCCTCTAGGATGGCTCAGGATTCAGTATCTCCACAGGAGCAGACCAACTCTTTGTCTGTCCCAGCCAAAAGGACCAGGCAGGGGTGGAATGGAAGTGGAATTCCATAGGGGCAGGGTTTGTGTAGCTGGTGTGTCCTGAATGTCCCTGGCTCCCAGATGTATCTCTGGGGCTTAGGGAGTGAGATGGAGTTCTTACTGGCTGCTCTGAGTGCAGTGGGTCCTCTAGGATGGCTCAGGATTCAGTATCTACACAGGAGCAGACCAAATCTGTGTCTGCCCCAGCCCAAAGGACCAGGCAGGGGTGGAAGGGAAGTGGAATTCCGTAGGGGCAGGGTTTGTGTAGCTGGTGTGTCCTGAATGTCCCTGGCTCCCAGATGTATCTCTGGGGCTTAGGGAGTGAGATGGAGTTCTTACTGGCTGCTGTGAGTTCAGTGGCTCCTCTAGGATGGCTCAGGATTCAGTATCTCCACAGGAGCAGATCAACTCTGTGTTGGCTGCTCTGAGTGCAGTGGCTCCTCTAGGATGGCTCAGGATTCAGTATCTCTACAGGAGCAGACCAATTCTGTGTCTGCCCCAGCCCGAAAGCTCCAATAATCTCTTAAGTAAATAATTCTAAGCATAAACAAAGACTTAATTTCAAAGTTATCATGTGACAGAGTACAGTTATTTATTATTAGAAATAGTAGCCATCTAAATAAATTACAGTAAGTGTTTAGTTAGAACTACATTGTAGTTCTATTAAGCAACAGAATATGGTGCAGTTGTTTATAAAAGAGACTTCCAATAAATTGCTAGGAAAAAATGCATATGAAACAAAATGTATTTAGTAAAATATGTGTCTAGAAATAAAGGCGTATGTTTATGTCAACTTAAGTATTTGAGTGTTAACAATAATTGTTTCTTCATGTGCAGATTACTAGAAATTGTACTTTTTGGTTTTGTTTTGTCATCAGTTCATATAATGATTCTATAATAAATATATAATTTATGTAATTAAACTGTGCAGTAGTAAGCTTCACAACCAAGTGTACTGAGACTCTTCCTATATAAAAGCATTTAAGGCTCATCTACCACTATGATTCTGCTTTGCAGATATACTTGCTGAGCATCTAGTATGTGCAGAGCATCTGAATGAATGGTTTGCAAGAGGCCAGGCATCTATATATTTCTTCCTAAGCTCACTAGAAGCACCTGAGAGCAAGTCTGCTTATCTATATTTTTCCATATCCAACCCAGAAATGTGTGAAAATATAGGGAATTTGGGAAGGGTGCTTTGTATGTTATAAATCTGACAAATGGATGCAGGCTGTGGCAAACTGATGAGAGATGAGAGGGAACATAAATGTGACTTGCTGCCCTGTAAAGATTGCCAGAGCTTGCAAGGACAACCAGCCTTCATTCTGTTTAATAATAAGGGGGCATTTAATTAAAACCCTCAATGATATATTAAGTTTCATGTTCTGGAATTACTCTGTGCCTTCCTGCTTATCTGTCCCTGAGTGAGGTGATTTTCAGCAGTGTGCTCAAACTGCATTATTCAGTCCCAACTAATAGCAGTGCATTATAGATGAATACGGGTATTCATCCTGGTATACGGGGACCTGCATGTGACAGAGTACAATTGCCACCCTCTGTCTGCCTGTAACACTAATCCTGATAAGGGCAGTAACATTTATTTCTCTTTTCCAATTAACAGGGATTCTCAGTGTTACTCAATTGACAGTGGATCCTAATTAAGCTAATGTGTTCAATCCTTACTTCCTCCAAAAGTCTTCCTCTTCCACTAGAAACTGAAGTTTTATAGAAGAGGCAGAAATGCTCCCATGTAAACAGCAGAGGACGTATAGCTTAATTTATTTCTTCTTTTTCTTCATTTCTAGTCAAACAATTTCTTCATGAAGAAAGTCACATTAAAAGAAAAACACAGACTGATTTTTTTATATTTAAGAGCCCTAAGCAACTTTCCAAGCTATGTCATAAAAATGGGGATTATTACAAGGGTGGAAGAATTTTGAAAGCTATAAAGAGTCCCCAATGTGATAGCAATTATAAGACAGTAATTTTAGGGAAGAATAGTATCGTTTTGAGGCAGTTGATAGGCTTTTGAAACTCAGGAAACCAAGCCGTATACCATAGTACGGTTGTTAATTAATATTAAATTATAATTATAGTTTTAAAGTATCCTATGTTAGATTCATATTACTAGTAAGCAGATTTACTTGGGTGGTATTGCTGCAAAAAAAGAAAATACCTGAGAACAAATAGTAAGACTCATGACTGATGTTAGGGAAATTCCAAAAATGAAGAAATGAGCCTCAACTAATAGCAAAAGCAGGGTTGGAAGATGAAACTTTCAGAGATCATAGAAGCCCCTCTGTGCAATGATTTAAAGGTTTACCCCACTTAGGAAAGTAAGAGGTAGGTGTCTAGTGGCCAAGTGGGAAAACAAGGGGATTTGGAGTTAGAAAGTTGTAGATAAAGGTAGTATAACAGTGATGTGTGTGTCAACCTGTGTATCACGACCCTTGGGGGGCAGTTAAATTACTCTTTCACAGAGGTCACATGTTAGATATTATGCATATCATATATTTACATTTAGATTAATCACAGTAGCAAAATTATGGTTATGAAGTAGTGACAAAAATAATTTTGTTGTTGGGGTTACCACAACATGTATTAAAGGATCACAGCATTCGGAAGATCAAGAGTCATTGCGGTATATGACAATGAGAAAATAAATGGAGATTATAAGCCCACTTGGGAGACTAATTTATCTGCTTTTGACTAAGTAAGTGTTCAGTAGCTGGTAGCTATTACTGCTTCCTTTGGGTCTGCAAATCTCAAAGACACCCTAGAAGACTGCTTGAGGAAGAACACCTTTTCAATGCACATTTAAGGACACAACTCGTGTGATGATCACTGTAGATTTTCATAGACATAGAGTCTTTTCTGAGACTCTGGATAAAAACATAGGCAGGTTTTTTCTGGTAAGAGAAAAAAAAGTACTTTGATGGTAGTTCACAAGTCTTAGGAATGTTTCTCACAGAAGGTTAGATTAAAGAGAAGGGTCCTACAGCAGTCCTGGAGGGGATGGGAAAAACAGCACATCTCTACTGTATAACACCTTACTATCGTGAAAGGATCAGTAGATATTGTTCCCCAGTAGTAGCTGATTGCTTCTGAAAGAAGGGCATAGAAAAGATCTTTTCACAATCTCTGTGCATTTTCTAAATTGGGCAAGTAGAAATTACTATTATAATTAGAAAAACTACAATGGGTTTTTCTGTCCTTACTAGAGTATTGAGTCTTTTTTAAAGTACTACTGACAGAATGTTTGAAGAGCTGACCAGTAGTCAAGTGTGTAAAAATCAGATGGTGATGCTCAGAAACCTAAGTTCCTCTCATAAAAATTACCATAGACAAGGAAGACATGTATCTTTAACTCCTTTAATGTTCATAAGGCACAGGAGAAGTTGTCTCATGTGAGAAGTCTAGCTTAGTACAGATAAATCTAATCTTAAAAAATTAAAGTTTTGGTACTTCACTAAATTTCTGACTCTTTTATTGTATTATATGAGAAAAAGTCTAGACCATGCTCCCTGGGAACTTCAGTATATGTACATACATTTGACATAATGCTGGCCTACCAGACTGAGGCCAGCACTCGGTTTTCTACCATCTACAAAATGGCTAGGACCAACTCTGGGGGCTTTTATGCAGCATGATTGACTTTTCCTTTAGGGGGTTGTCTCTTTGATGCAAATAGTTCAGGTCTTGTCCTGTCAGTCATGAGGACTCTTTGACAGCTAACAAATAATCTTAGCCAACCAGTAAATGCTGTGTTGTTGGTATTTATTCATGAACACATTGATTGACATTTTTAGGCCCGACTACATAAGCAAATGGCCTGTCACCTAGCACCCACAGATGTGCCCATCACCCTACTGAAATTAGCTAGTTGACCAGGATTTGGAATAAACCTTAGGTTATGTATGATAAGAGAATGCAGAATTTGTTTTTCTTTGTGCAAAGTTTTCTTTAGCCAATGGAGGGAAGCATAATAAAGGGAAACTTGATATGACTGGAAGAATTGGCAGAAGAATGACTTCTTCCAGAAAGAAGTTAACTAATAATATTAGGCAAGAAAAGACATTTAAGTGGTTAAATTTTAGGAAAATGTTAATAGGACTCTGAGGTGTATAGTGAGAAATGAGAAAGTACAATTCTTTAAGGACCTTAGTAATTATAGTGAGAAATCATAGTGTCTCTTCACAGCATTAGAACTTCTGTCTTAGGCAATGTTCTATTGATGTGTAGAGACACATGATGATTGTAGAAAATTGGTGAGTCAAGAATATAGCAAATAAATAAAATATAGAGGAATATTTGCTAGTGTTGAAAATCCTTTCCTATTCTGACTTTACTTGTATATACTTGCTTTCTTACTTTGCCTTCCTAATATATATCATTTCCCATCTTAAATAAAGAGAATAAATGTCTATCTATGTTCAATAGCAATTGCTGTGGACTAAATTGTTTGTCTACCCCCAATCTACATGATGCCAGTTCTACCCCGAATGTGACTATATTTGGAAACAGAGTTGCAAAAAGTTAATTAGAAATAGATGAGGTTGTATGAATAATGTGGTGGTTAATGCCCTTTGCCAACTGGTGAACTGAGCATGACTTAGGATATTGAAGATCCCTCTGGATCACCCTCTGAATGTGGTTAGTAAAGGCAAGAGTTGAAATGTTGGACTCGTGGAATCATGCCACGAAATGAAGGCTTAGGAGGAAGAAAAAAGGAAAAAAGAACAAGCCAGCAAAATTCTAGCATTTCCTATTCTGTTTCCTGGCTTACTGTGATGTGAATGGCGGTGCTACATCTTCCAAACCATGATGGTCTGAATCTACTGAAACCATGATATAAAATAAGTTCATCCTCTGTTTATACTGTTTGGCCTGACATTTTTATCATAGTGACAAGAAAGGTAAGTGACAGAATGAGGGTCCTGATCTGACAGAAATGGTGGCTTTATGGCAAGATTTTTCTGCTCCTCTGTCTTGATGTACACTCTATGTGCAGGTGTGTACTTACATTTAGATACATTATAAAACACAATGTAAACAGGCGTATATTTACATGTACATATATTATAAAAGACAATGTAAGCACGGAGAAGGCAGTCACATGTGACCTGTGGTAATAGTCCTACCCAGTGTATTGGCACCTGATCTTGGACTTACCAGCTGCTCACAATGTGAGAAAATAAATTCCTATTGTAGAAGCCACTAGTGTGGCATTTTGTTATGGTAGCCAAAGGTGAATATGACATCAATTATGTTAAAGATACTTGCTTTTGTTGTTTTAAGTTGCATTAAATTATTATGGCAGAGTTTGGCACAGAACCTTTTTAGGTATGCGTTTATATGTTACTGTGTGTGGATGCATGCATATGTGTGTGTGTGTGTGTGTGTGTGTGTGTGTGTGTGTGTGAAACCCAGGGACTGATGTTGGCATCTCTTCTTTGATTTATTTTTGCTTTAAAAAGGATATCTTGGTGAGTGTGGAGCTTGCAAATTCAGTTAGACTTCCTGGCCAGCAGGCACCAGGGTTCCTCCTGTCTCTTGTTCTTTAGGGATGAGGTTTTAGGTACCACATTAAAATGGGTGTTTGGGATTGAGCCTAAGGTACTACTAACAGCCAACTGACTGAGCCATCTTTACAGCCCCAGAGTTTTTAAAAGTTAACATTAGTTTCTCTTTTCTTTCAAATAACATTTCTTAACATTTCCTAATAGAAATATTTGTTGCTCATTTCCTATCACTTTTGGTGACATATTCCATTGGTAGTGGTGATGGAATAGAAAACAATCACTATATATCTTGAAAGGCTTATTTCTTTACACCAATCTGTCTAACACAACACATGGTTTGACATCAAATATGCAGCCTTTCCTCAATACTACATCTCAAATGTTTGCATTCTATGCTTGCCCAGTTTCTGTAACAAAAGACTAAGGTATGTGATTGGATATAGAAGCTGAAGCTATTATAACTTATGGCTAATAATAGAACAGTACTAACTAAAAATGAAAAAGAAAAGGCATAACTACCATTTTTGAATATTCAAGAACAAAAACCAGATACAATTTTAGGAAAGTATTTTATTTTTGTTTCAACAGATGAAATCCATAAGTTTGTTTTCTGATAAGACAATTCAGACATACAAATCAGTTACAACAATGTACTTATCAGATCCCCCCTTCCCTATATTTTAAAGCAACTGACAATTTTGAAGGACACTAAGACAATGTGGCAATTAAAATATGGCCCTGTAAGAAAATAATTACAACAGTTTTTGAAAAGAACTTGTCCTTTGATCAAAACAGACTGCAAAGAGTCATTATGAAAGTAGAATTGCAGCTTCCTTTTCAATTAGAAGGAAAGAGGGTGTGTAGTGAAACAGAAATCTGGGGAGTCAGACTGAAAAGAAAAGAAAGCCCTAGGAAAAAGTTTCACCAATAAAATGTGTCCCCTTGAAGATACATATTCAATCACTCATTCCATATCGAACTGAACACCTGTTTCTCCATCTCCAGCACCTGGGAGTGAATCACTTCTGTTCTTCTTGTTTAAAACCAATAACATTTCATAGTCAGCAGCTCTTAATGAGAGAAGAGAGTTTTAAAATGAATTTTTGCAGAAGCCAGTGATGTTACAGATAAGACAAGCTACAGAGGCTAGAGAGATACCTTCAGAGACTTGGGGACTCATGGGGATATAGGGATAAGGGAAGGGATTCTCACTGCTTTGTCCTAATCTAAATCCCATAGCACCTTTATGACAGGTTTGCAGTTGTACACAGTGTCTCGCATGCTGTTCCCAGTAAGCCTCACAGCACCTTTGTGAGGTAGGTAGTATTAGACTCATTTAAGTCAGGGATTCAGAGATGTTCAATATTTTGCCCAGAAAGAAAAATGAATCCAGAGACGGAACCACGGGGACTCTCACTCTAGATCTATATCTTTTAAATACATAACTATTCTGACTCCCTGAGAGTGGATCATTAAAGATGGTAGATCCAATAATGCCAGACTCCTGCCTGGTCAGTTGGACACTGGAGCCTATCTCCAAACCACATAGTTTGGATTCTGGAATGAGAAAGAGATGGTAAGCAGCATGGAAGCCAAAGGACTGATTTGTACTCACATTTGAAGCACAATTTGACGAAGATTTTATTTACTGATGTTCAGTGATTTTGCTTATGGATACTCAGCAGATACTACATGAGTAAGGAGATTCTGCTTGGATAGTGTGAAATTAAATTTTCTACATTTCTTAAAACAGAAGGTGGCAAAACTGGTGATATCCAAACAAAGTTGAGTAGGAATTAAGTTGTTTCCTTAACTTTCTGTGAGAATCTGAGCTAATATTGGCACCATTTGAAAGTAAATAAGTGTAACAATTGAAATTGTATTTTAACACAGAATGTGTCTATTTATGGTTTGGAACCCAAACTATGAGTGCTGCTGTAAGAGGCAGTATAGCATTCATGACATCATTGATTTTCTTCTGTAGTTCGAATCTCCTACATCTGCTTATTCACTCATGACCTTAGTTGAAAGGTTTGTACCTCTCAGTTTACAAGGCTGTTCTGAGAAGACACTGAACTGCCTAAACAGTGAACTACTGTTATCTCTCCTCACCAGCCAGGAGACAGTTTCCAGTTATTTTCCATTTCTCTGAACCCATTTATTTATTTCAGAGGATTCTGGGCAAAATGTGCTTTATATTGAATCTAGTCCTGCATAATATCAGCAAGTTCTTATGTTAGTGCCAAGTAGGACTCTCGAGGCCACTGAAGCACAGGCAACTGGATTCTTCGGGTGTTGCTAAAATGAAAGAGCTTATATAAATCAAGGTGGTGGGGCTGACCCCATAATCTCTTTGTATTACGTGTTTGTTCTGTGCTCAGTGGGTTAATTCCTAATAGGGTGTTTTAACTGATAGAGTGGGAGATTTAAGGAAATCTGCTATAGTATTCTCTCTCTGTCTCTCTCTCTGTCTTTGTCTCTCTGTCTGTCTCTGTCTCTCTCCTCTCCTCTCCTCTCCTCTCCTCTCCTCTCCTCTCCTCTCCTCTCCTCTCCTCCCCTCCCCTCCCCTCCCCTCCCCTCTCCTCTCCTCTCCTCTCTTCTTTTCTACTCTTTCTCTCCTCCTTTTCCCTCTCCTCCCCCAACTCATGTGTGTGTTTAAAGAAATGTTTAACTTTCATCGGAACTCTGTATATATGTAATGGATGCAAACTATTTGTCATTTGTACATGCAGCTAATAGCCAGTGGCTAAAGGAGTAGATTAGAAATAGTGAACTGCCTCTGTGCTGTGGTACTGGCATCTTGATCTCTTGTGGTGAGGAATAATACGCCCAGTGAGGCTGCAGTTAGAGAAAAGTTCACATAAATGTTACTTCTGCCTTGGAGGGATAGCTGGTAAACAGATTTGTCTCCTAATGTGACAATAAATACCTATTTTGCAATTGCACACAAGATTTAGGGTCTTTCTGTCACAGACATTCACTACTTAGTGGCATGTGGTTCTAATTTCAGACTATCACTCCTGGAAGATTCTCATCTTAATTATATTTATTGGTGTCCAAATAAGATAATGACATTCTTCAGGCAGGACATAATCTCTCAAATACAATGTCCTTTTCCTTATCTTTTCCTGTGAAATGGTACTGAGTAATATTGGTGTGTGTGTGTGTGTGTATACATGTGTGTGTTAATTGCCTTTAAAATTCATGTAATATTTAGAGGTTTTTTTTGCGTGTTCTGGTTTATTCTATTCAGAGTATTATGGAAAGAAACAAGGGCTGTGTAGTTGTAAGAAGGGACTTTATTATCAATGCAAGGTTTTTGACAAAGGTTTATAGCTTTTGCATTGAATTATTTGTAACATTTGATGAAAGGCACTGAGTGGCAAGCCCTTGAAGCTAGTTGAAGCTAGTGTTTTCAGGTTTCCACCAGTGGTGGAAATGTGAGGTGAATTCACCCTCAAGTTCTCACCACTGTATCCTTAATTTGGCTTTGTTACACACTGATCTGCAAGCTCTGTTTTGGGTCTGACAATGAAAAATTAAGAAAAAAATGTAGGGTCATGGAATAGGCTTATCTACCTTAAAGGAAATAGATAGGTTCTCATAACTCTTATGTCCACTGTAGCATGATGTGGAATTAACAAAAACAGAACAGTATTCTCAGGAGCGAGAATGGGAAGTTAGACAGAATGAAAACAGAAGCACAAACATATGATGACCTTCTAGTTTATAAAGTAGTACATAACCAGAGAATCCTTAGAAATATGGGGTGAGAAGCCAGTAACTGCACTCAAAAATCTGTTTGGAGTGCATTTAGTAATTAGGTTTCATGGCAACATATCTTGCTCGATGCCTAAGAGCAAGTTCTGAAGCAGTGAGTTCATCATATCCTTGATGGTATTCCCTGGACAAGTCCGTTTGTGTTGGTAGAGATGTGTGCAGCCCATCCTAAACCGTGCTATGGGAAAGGAGGTTTTGTTTTCATTGTACAAAGTGATACTGTGACGCTGTGACTACTTTCTGACCAGCTCTGGCAGTCTTGAGAAAAAATTCTTCAAGGATAAAGAAATCACATGGCAAGCTTTCCATTTCGAAATGAAAGAATAGCTAACTATGTTTTTTCTTTAGCATCCACAGAATTTTTGCATTTGCAGTGGCCTGGCAGTGAGTCCTAGCTTTATTGTCTTCCTTCAACATGATATCTTGGATGTCAGAAAATGAGCAACATCAGGTAAACACAATGCCACAGCAGGACATCTATTGAGCTTGTCTCTGTAAGTCTATTCCTGAAGGTACACAACCAAAGAACTTACTTTAGTCAGAAAGATTGCTCAAGAAGAATTTTCAATATATTCTTTCCTTAACACTAGAAAAAATTTCTCTCTTTTTGCATTAGCAATATAATTACATACCAGAGTCCTTTTAATTTATTACTTTGTGCATTTTTATTTTACAATATATCTTGGATTATGAAAATCCAGTTGAGCAAAGGCTTATAAACAGATGATTCTATTGTGTGTATGGCTTGCTGGATGCTTAAAGGTCAAATGATTTTTGATAATTTCATAAGCAATGCAGGACCTATTTTCACTAAAATATAATATCTTTACAGTACAGCTGATTATATGTAGACTTCAGTGTCCAGCAGGTAATTTCATGACCCCTTAGTAATATTTAAGATTAGAAAACCTGACAGCCTGGCCTCTCTATTATCCTTAATAATTCCATCATCAGAAGAATATTCAATAGGATACACATCTTCCTTCACAGTCAATAAGAGTTCTTTCTCTGTCTGGTGCTTATGACCTTTCTGACAAAACTGATATTGCTTGTGAAGTTCTTATGACCTACCTCTCTCAAGAATAAAATGTTTCCCAGATGATTCAAATTGCTTTTTTTAAAAAAATTACATATTTCATTTTAAAATAATACCAGAACAGATTTAACTGAGATATAATATGCATAAGCCCTTTTCTTCAGCAAACAGAACATATTTTCCTACTTATTTCATGTTGATAAGTTAACTTGTTTATACATGTAAAAAAAATCCCAATGCACCCATGATAATTACCCAGTAATAATAGGTAACAATATACAAATCTAGATGAAGAGCCTTTTGTCTTTAGCACTAATTTCCATTAAGGGCAAAAACAGGCTTTCAGGCTTCTGGAGAAAAAAATGTTAGGTTTCTGGTTAGTAATATCCAATGATGGTTCAGTTTCTTGGGTTTTGATTAAAAAAAAATAACCTTAAGGGAAATACAGACATAAATTGTTTCATTTTTACCTTTCCTGTTCAAGCTTACTAACTTTTTAAAGAGTTACATTTTACATACTTAAAAAAGCCACCCTCTTCATATATACAAACAAATGACAGCTTTGCCTTTGATTATGAGGTGGGTCACTTCCTACTTTATAGATGCAGCATGTGAAGACAAGAACATTGGTATAAATGGCCCAGGTAGACATGGAGAACCTGATTTTATAGCTGAGGAACAAAGGAGGATGTTTCCTTTCGGGTACCCACTACACAATCTGTATTTTCCCCTCAAGTCAATTCCACTCGTCTGTATTTTCCCCTCAAGTCAGTTCCACTCGTCACATGGTATGTGTACACAGGTGAGAGTGTGCATGAACATGCTGATGTAAGGAATGGGATACATTTTCACAAATCAGTGCTAAATCTTCTGTCTCCTTATTATTTCTTGGCATACCGCTTGCAGATTTTTGTCAATGATTTTGCAGAGTAGAATAAGGATGTTAAAGCAATTTCAAATGGGAGGAGTGCATCACTATAAAAAAAGCCAACATGCAGACAACGTCTGCTTCTTTTTGGCCCTTCTCGGTCAGGGACAAAATGTATAGGTCCATTTTTGGCATGGGCAGTTATCTTTTGAACAGTACTGGAATTAAAAAGTAGTTAACCAATGTAAAAAACACAGTTGCAGTTTTGTACTTTTCCTAAAGCATTTTAGCATATTACAGGAAGAGCCTTTCTTAAAATATTAAGTGTTCTCCTGATTATGCCAGTTTATTTCTTTTTGCTCAGGCTATAAATATTCTATTTATAGTTGGCTTTTTATTAGCCCACCTGCTTCTAGGCAAGAGATAGATAGATAGATAGATAGATAGATAGATAGATAGATAGATAGACAGTTAGATGATAGAGAAATTCAACCTCCAGATCACTGTCAGATTGACACTACATGAATGGGAAGCCTTAACTTCTAAAGTGTTATGTGAGAAAGACTGGAGGGTTCCTCTTTCTTTTTTCTTTTTCCTTTGCAGCAATTTCCAGTTGAACAATTACACAAGAATTTCTGATATCTAATGAAAGAAGATTCCTTTCTGGAGAGATCCTTCATTGATGAGGCATGGCAGTAACTTACAGTTGTCAGTGATGGATAGGCAAGTATACAAGGAGCTATCATTTCAATTGTGGCCTCCACAAAGGAGGCAGGAACATAAGGGATTGTGTAGACTCTCTGCAGCCTGTAGACTTACTACCACAGTCAACTTCCTAATGAAAGTTGAAATATATTACTGTTGTTTTTCTAGCTTATTATTAGTGCTGCTAAACTTTTACTGTGCCTGATTTGTAAATTAAATCTTGCCAATAGGTAGGTGTGCACAGGGTAAAATATAGAATGCATAGGATTTGATTCTGGCTGAAATATCACCACTGTTGGCCTAGGGAACCTTGGGATCTAGTCTATTATAGCAGGGGCATCAACTGCACACACTGCTGCTTCCTCATTTCTTCCTCTCTGGATGTCTAGCAGGGAGTGTGGAGAAGTGGTATTGAGACAAAATGAAAGACAGAAGTCTGGAGCTCACGTGAACTTATCTTGGTCAGATTTCTATATTTAGAAAGAGAAGCATCTGTCTACTTTGTGCTTTAAGCCTTCTTGCACATATTTTAAGCACGTCTTTGGTTGTTTTGGTTGTTTCTGTCACCAGGGCTTCATCTTGGCCATCTGTTGAGAAGCTGAGTGTAGATGAGCAGTTCCAGTCTCCTGTCCACTTCTGGAGGAAACGCACAGCTACATTTACTGCTCTCTAAGTGGACAAGGTAATTTCATATTAAAAAGTTATATCATAAATTGTTTACTTATGTCATTATTTCTTAGCTAGCTGTGTAAGCATAGATTTAGGCCCCATGCTCCAACTTAGTCAAAGACCACAGCAAAACAGCACTCATCTCTCTTCTCGATGACCTGTGTTGGGAGGAGTTCTTTTCCCAATAATCATAGTTTTGCTGGCTCAAATATGAGGAGGCTCTCATGGGGATGGCCTTTGAAGGTAGAAAGGGAGAGGGATCCATATTAAGAGTTTGCTAGTTATCAAGATACAGCTTCTGTCCCCTATCCAAATAAAAAACTTAAAAGCCAATGTCAAATGATATTTTATTGTCCAACCTTTTCTATAAAGGCAGAATAACTTAAAAAATTTAATCAAAAAAATCATGGATATTAGACCAAAGAGATTGAATAGAGGAAGGTCAATGGAAGTAACTGGTCCTCTGATAAATTATTCTACAAGGAAATGTTCATTTCAGTAATAAAAATGATACATCTTTACTCTAAATACCAAATAGAATGAATGGCTTTGTTCTCAAAGGATTGCTGTTGTTGTTTCTCTTTGTTTTATTTTTTTTTGTTGTTGTTGTTTTGTTTTATCTTGGTTCACACCCCACAGAATCCATGTGCAACTTCATGTGCACGACAGATGGCCAGAACTAAGAGAAGAAGCTAAAAAGCCATGAAAGTTTAAACAGAAGCACAATCACCGATTCTTCTTCAGTCGGGAGAGAACTATAAAAATGAGCAATAAAGGAAATAGAATTTAAATAGATCCCGTGTCTCCCTCCAGCCTTTCTTTAAATTCTTGATGTCTTTTCTGTCAGGTCTGAGTCTTCTCAGTTGAAAATGATCAATTTTTTTCTTTTCTACCAAGCCTCAAGACACATTCTGTGTTGTTTCACAGTTCTGTGCACAGCCCCTGAAGATAAAAGAAATGCTTTGACAGAGAGATGAAGAAAGACCCTGTAAGTAAAAGTTAATTTACACGGGGCTCTATGCAATTTTACTTCTCTAAGATCATACCCTCTCTTTTTCGTGCCTCTCGTACAGAAATATATCTGTTCCTGCTGCAGGAATGGAATGTGACATAAGCCAGGCTTCAGTGGAGATGAGATTTAAATAATCCCTTTTAAAGAACCATAGAGGAGTGTGACCCTTGAACTTCCTATGTGAACCAAGAACAAATTCTCTGACAGAACACTGAGAAAAGAACAAATTCTGAATGTATGCACTGGAAGAGAGCTGTTGTTGATAAGCAAAATCACCAAGAAGGCTGACCAAGCCCAGTTTTCACAAATGTCCCTGTGAACGTGGAGGCTTAGAAATTTCTGTATTGTATGATCAGAATTTGAAAATACTTGAAAAGCACATGATTATAGATGCTGTGGAAATGAAAAGAGACTGGAAAAGAAAATAAGACAAGGATTTCCGCAAAGTAGAATCTGCTTACCAGCACACCAAACTCATATTGTTAATAGTTAAGTTTTTTTTTTCTAGGAATTTGTTTACCAACATTGGGGTTGATGAATAAACCTCGAGGATTAGGGTTCTGGCCAGGAAGTTCTCTTATATTTAATGCTAGAAAGAGTAAGCATTTCTTTGAAAATGCTTACTAATGTACAGATTACTGGTCAACTTAGAACAACATGCTGAGACAAATAGCTGTGTTGCTTCATAGAACACATTAAGGACCACTCGTTAAAGATGGAACTCAGAGACAAGTGGTCTAGAACACTGTTCTGACCAGTTTTTCTTTACAATGGTCTTGCTTAATCTAACAGAGAAGTGACTGTAAAGAAAAGTTCATGCAACCCTTTTGTAAAACTGTACAGAAAAGTTCAAACGCTGTTTTCAGTGAAATTCCAGAGCTTTGCAAATCCCAATGATTAGTGCCAATAATGAGGAAATGGGAAGCTAGATGCCCATTTTAAAAATAAATCTTTTAGTACACTGCTTTATGCAGGAAGTTGCCAATTCCCCTGGAAAAATCTGGTAAATATGCTTTCATGGTCTCAATTGTTATTACAATAATTGTACTCTTAACATAAAATGTCCAGTTAAGATAATTTCTGGAGGGGTATTGTTCTAAAGCTGACCACTTGGGAGTTATATGGAACTCCACTTTGGGGAGATGCTAAAAGTTAAGTAGGAAAAGTGGTACTTCATGCTTAAAACATGTAAGAAATATCCAAGGGTGAAATATATTAAAGATGGGACTTTACAAAGGTTTATTAGAATTACATAAATTTATTTGAACTTGTAAGTGAAGGCTATAGAATGCACCATATTTTCAATTTATTAGTTAGTGGGTTTTCATTTTGGATTGTTTATCAGTATCTTAACTATTTTATGGGTCAGAGTATAAATCCCTGGGAGAATGGAATCACTCTTCTTTTGACAGAATAAACATACAAACCTTTGAAATCTTTGAACTAAGTATTTCATCTTTTAACTTAAATCCAATTTCATTTTCCTTAGGAGGATTTAGTCAACTTTTATGATTTTTGACAGAAAATAGTGGAATAACAAAACCCTTTTTTAGGTCAATAGCTCATCTCTCTGTTTCTCTGTCTCTGTCTCTCTCTGTCTCTGTCTCTCTTACACACACACACACACACACAATTTGTCCAGTACACACATTTTAGTGTGTTTCAAAATTAAAAGGAAGTAGATTCTCTTTTGTAAGACTATCTTTCCACTTTAACTTTCTTCATTGTAAGAACATAGCATTTAATTTTTTCAAGAATTGAAGTTGTGATAGAATTTAGCTTAGGTTGATGCAAATTGTTAGAAATGAATTAGTCTGTAAATAAAAATTGAATTTGTAAGATGTTTGTGATGATAACCAGGATAATTAAATGAAATCTAACTCAAGTAGGCGATTATTCAATCACAGACACACACATACACACACACACATGAACACACACACACACACACACACACACACACACACACACACACCACACATCCACAACTCAGTTTCTACCCCGATGTATTGCCACCCAGTTTGCAAAACAATCTGTGAAACTTTTAGAAATAAAGGCCAATTTAATAGTATTAAAATTCTTTATATTTTCAAAATATCTTTTGAAGTTAGGCTTTTGAGGGTCAGACCCACAATACTAAATGGAAGAAATCTCAGAATCCTTCTACATATCTTAAAACATAACCTAGAGGAGACCTTCTTCAAGATCTTCCCAAAATGTGAAAAATGTAGAACCATTGTTTATATTGATTAAATACATGTCATCTCAGGAATATAGTATGCATCCAATATTTTTCAGGCCATATGGATATATGCTTTGAAGGTTATCCAGGATTCAGACAAACGGAATTATGCTTCCTTAAACCAGGTCACTCACTTATGATAATAATGCTATTTTCTTTCTTCCTTTTTCTTTCTTTCCTTTTCTCTTTCTCTTTCTTTCTTTCTTTCTTTCTTTCTTTCTTTCTTTTCTTTTCTTTTTTCTTTTTTTCTGGTTTTGTTTTGGAGTGGTAACATTAATACTGGCTTAATTAGGCAAATATGCTTAGGTCAAGAAGGTAAAAGAATTGGCACAACATGCCATATTTGTAGAACTATAAGCTTAGCTCTTCCCCAGTGAAGGAACAGAACATTGTTTTTTAGGTCTATGTTGGTTTTTCTTTCACTACTTCACACAGAATGTATTCCTCTTATCTATGTAGTATAGTTGTCAATATGAAACTAAAAATCTTGATCAGGAAGTAGGAAAATATCCTGAAGTTGCCTAATTGTGGTTCAACTATGTATACAGTACTTGGATAGAAGTTGGGATGTCATGTGCTGTGTGTTCCCTTTGATTTGTAGCCAACTGGCAGGCAGCTACCACATCTGAAAGAGATCATTGGCTGAATCCCTGTTGTGATGTGCTTGTCTCACACTACTTCCTATTGACTTCTGAAACCTCCTTATTCAGAGAGCTTGTAGACAACGGAATTATTGATATTAGCTATTGGTGAATATTGCCAAATAACTCTATATAGTCAATATTCTCTTTTCCATTGGTCCTTAACCCATTAGCAGTGACTGGTGAAAGTAAAACTAAGCTGTAGCTACATGGATTACTTTTATGAGTGACACCTACCTTGCATTCTACAGGTACATCTAGTGATGTACCACCTTCTGGAGAAACCAAGGGCTTCTGTTACAGTAAACTGGTCCAGGTTGGTAGTGTATGTATAAAAAATATTCCATTCTGTATCAAAACTAGGCACATGCCTTTATTTATAGTAACAGAAGTTAACAGAGTAGAGCAGTTTTAACTTGGGTCTTGTTTCTTGGCATCCTACACCAGACATACACATCTCAACACATCTCTGTCTATTATTCCAGGGATCTATTCTCAGGTTTATCTGTGGGTAAAAGGAAGGTGAGACCACACTTGGATCTACACTGGTGAGTAACTAAAAGCACAACCTCTCATTCATATTGCTTTAAAACATATACAGCATATATGTTTCAAAAAAAGAATATATTGATCTCTTTTTGGTGCTGAACCAACAGTATTGTATGATGCAAGGATTTAACAAATGATAATAAATACAAATTTTGCTGTAGAGTATGTTTTAGACAAATGTGTCTTTTTAATATGTAAATCCTACACTGTAGGTTGTTCTTTTTAATTTTTTTCTTTTATATTTGCAGTGGTAGAAAATGTTGGATTATTGTCCATCAGCATGAGCCAAAAGTTCAGGTTCATTACTGAGATCCCCAGAACGCCAATATTTGCAATGCAAACAATTAGTATCCCACTGTGTGAAGGGCTCTGACACATGCCTGCCTGCCTCTAATCGGCCGGTCTCCATGAGAAGTCTTTCTGCTTCCATGGACCCTGCTTTGACACAGGGGCAACTGCATCAAGCTGCCTGATAACCTTATGATCGATTCACTATACCAGATGTCTTACTCATGACCAACAGTAAAACAGAGAGTAGTGTGTGATGGGCCCTTATATCATTTTCATGTTGAACCTCCTGGGTCCAGCCACCTCCCCTTCCACAACAGCACCATTGTTTTTTCGGGGAACATACTCAAGGTCAATGCTGTTTTTATGCTTGCCTTTTCCTCGGCTCCACACAAAAAGAAGGAGAAAACAAAATAAAACCACTCCCAGGAATGTGAAACAGCCCATGGCTGTAGATACCAGTATTGTTTTTAGGTCCAGGGAGAAAGTATTGGCATTAGTGCCATTGGAAACGGTGTCGTTGGAGTCAGTCATGTACATAGGGGTCCTGTTTGCGTAAAGGAAGCGGTCTGAAGTGAATCCCTTCACAGTGAGAGACGCTGTGAAGGTATCGTTCCCAGCAGCATTGCTAGCGATGCAAACGTACATCCCACTGTCTTGATCCTGGGCGAAACGGATTTCCAAGGTGCCATCACCCAACACAGTGGCCCTTCCGTTGGACTTGGTGGTGATAAACCGCCTTCGAGGTGTCACCCAAGAAATTACGGGCTGTGGATCTCCATCAGCATTGCACTCCAGCTGGACCGTCTGTCCTTCGTCCACGAGTAGATGCTGTAATTTCTTTTCACGGATTTTGGGTTTTTTGCAGGTAAAATAAAAAGAAAGAGCAGTGCTATGGAAATCCTTAAATGACCTCTCACGAATGGTGTCTGGCCCAGCACACATGGGCTGTTGGCCCCCAAACTGCAAGGTGGGCTGTCGCTGCAGGAGCCAGAGGAGTCGGCAGTCGCAGGCTAGTGGGTTGTTGTTAATGCTCAGGACCTCCAAAGCCCTAGGGGAGGAGAAGACGTTCTCTTCCAATGTTTCCAGCAGGTTCTGAGATACATTGAGCACACGGAGGAAGCGGAGCCCTTGGAAGGAGTGAGGCTCAATAGTGCGGAGCTGAGCCCCCACTATATGAAGCTCCTGTAGGCGGATCAGGTCAGAGAACATGCCTGCTTCAATAGTGCTGATGGGATTGTAGGAGAGGTTAAGGTGGGTCAGGTATACAAGGTGTTTAAAGGCGAGGAAGGGGACGGTGGACAGGTTGGTGTTAGTGATTGAAAGGGATGTGAGGTTGAGACCATAGAGGCTATTGGCTGGCATTATATCCAACAAAGGCCAATAGTCGATCTCTAGGGTTTTCAGGTGGAACAATCTTTTAAAGGCATACACAGGCATATTGTTGATATTGAGATGCTTCAGATGCAGAGTGATGAGACTGCGGAGATGGGAAAGGGCTTCTGTTGGTACCGCTGTCAAGTTGCACTTCTCCAGGGTGAGCTGCTCCAAACTAAGTAGTCCGCTGAAGGCTCTGTGTGATATATAAACCAAATCATTGTCCCCTACTTCTAGAGACTTCAGGTTATGCAGATCCTGGAACATGTAGTCCAGCAAAATGACAATCTTATTCTCACTAATGTCAAGCTTGGTGAGGTTGGACAGTCCAGTGAATACTCCCAAAGGGACCAACTTAAGGCGATTGCCTTTTAGGCGGAGAGAACGCAGGTTAAAGAGATTGTTAAATGCCCCGGGCTCCACATTGGCGATGATGTTGTCACTCAAGTCTATCTCCTCCAACAGAGGATATGAGATGAATTCTTCGGGGTTTATGCTCTTTAGTCGATTTTTGCTCAGGTCCAAGATTTTAGTCTCAATGGGAATGCCTTCTGGGATCGCAAGCAAGCGTCTTCTATGGCAGCTAACAGATTTGTTCTGGGCGGAACACTCACAGCGAGCAGGACAGCCAATGGTGGATCCCATGAAGAGTAACACCATAGCCAGACCCAGGAATGGCTGCCAGCATGGTATAGCCGTGTGAAGCATGACTCCACTTCTTAGTCTACACCTTGGTTATGGGCCTGCATGGTTGGGAAAAGAGAAGGTGAAAAAGACCCATTAGGATAAAGACAGGAGCATAATTAAGAAACAAAGTTATATCACAAAGGTACGGGATTTGTTTGCAAACAGAGCTGGGGTTATACACAAAGGTTCACATATTATCTACATTATCTTGGGCAGGTTATTTCATCTCTGTACTTAGGTACAAATGATTATTAAGTGGGAATAATGAAGGTGGAAAGTAAAAAAAGAAATAAAAGGGAAAGGACATGCCAGCTCCTAAGTATGGTGGAGGTTTATTGTAGATAAAATGAGAGCATAGTCAGAGACAGGGACCTGCCAAAGTCCAGAGTGGCTACATAAGCCATATGGGGGAGGGGGATGGAGAGGGGAGAGCAGCTTTGAACTAAGAGCAATGAACTAAGAGCTTTGAACTAAGGGCCAAAAGACTGGCCAAGAAAGTAGAAGAAAGGGCCAAGTAACCAAAATGGCTGGCCTATATAGGGATGGGCAGCTAGGAGAATGCAGTCCAGCCCCTGGTTTAGAAAACTTTAGGTTAGCAGGAGGAGTATGCCAGCCAGAAGGGCCCTACAACAGGTAAGGACTGAAGAATGCAGGGAGAACCTGGCAGCCAGCCTCTGCTTTGATATGTTAACGGGCACCTCAGCCATTTGTCCTGGGTTTCAAACCTAACAGATGGTAACTATCAGAACTTGCAAGATGTCTAATTCAGTATTGGAAAAGTAGAAAGAGAAGTTTAGCGTCTGACAAAGACTAAGAAAACAGCATATATTTCACACACAATAGAATTTTTAAAATTCAAAATAAAGAAACAGAGGTCAGTGGCTAAGAGGACACTAATTCTGGTGAACGAACATCTGCATGTCTCCTGTTAGGGAGATCATCCTCCATTACAGATGGAGCTAGTTAAAGTTTCAACAACAGGCCTTGCATCTTATATTCAAATCTATTAACACGAATGGCAAAGTGTTGAGAACTTTTTCTTCATGTGTATATTGTATTAAAAATAGCTTTTTAATTTTAAGGAAATTCTCTGCCAGAATTCGGTAAGCCTTGGCTGAGGAAACATTTTTTTTTT
>NW_021604576.1:21015900-21019863 GCF_004785775.1 Grammomys surdaster
CTCTCTCTCTCTCTCTCTCTCTCTCTCTCTCTCTCTCTCTCTCTCTCCTTTACAGAAGAAATTATGTTATCTTGTCCATATGCCTATCACTAAAGCTACAAATAGAAGTTTCTGATATATACGTACTGTAAAGTAGCGATCATGAAAACTATAGAGCACAGAAAAATAAATGATGCATCAAAAAGATGAATCTCAAAGACGTTAGAGGGGAGCGGCCATCTTCTGGGACTTCAGACATTCAAGGGTATAGGAGGAGCTAATGTGGGAGGAGTAAGGAGAGGAAGAGCAGGAGTAGGAAGAGGAAAGGGAAGAGGAGGAGTAAGAGAGAGAGAGATGTAGGAGCGATGGAGGCGGATGTTCACGTGTCTGTAGCAGTCAAAGGTAGTTGGTATATCTAGGTTGGGTATTGGGTTACACTTCTGATTGTATGGGCCTCTTGTTACTGATCATTACCAAATATATAAGCTTTCGGATAATTTAAGCATTAGAGTCTCATTTTCCTACTGGGCCCAGCCTTGCGGAAATAGTGTGAGAGATTGGCAGAGCTGTCTCCCACTCTGGCATCTCGTGTGTGGCAGGGCTGGTGTTTCTGGCAGGCCTTTCTAGCTGCAGCGCGCAAGTGGCCTCTGGCCAAGAAACATGGCAGCTGAGCTAGGCAGAGCCGCTGCAGCATAGATAGTCGACTGACCAGTGGTTTGATTTTAAATAATTACTTCTACAGAGGGTGGCACAAAATAAGCTACAATGATTAAAGTGAGAATAACAGAGTTGGAAAACAAGTGCATTCATATGTTGTCATTCACTGGGTCTTGCACTTTACATACCACAGGCTATGTCTATGTTTAGAAATCCATAAAAAATAATAGAATTGACAAAACTGTACCAATCGACAGGAAGATGAACACACAAAGTATTCATGCCATCATCATTATGTATTTGAATATCAAAGTTAATTTTGATCCATAGGCAATAGAAAAATCCATGAGGATTTCTAGTTCACAGTTTTTAAAACTGAAATTTAAAATCATCAAGATAGATAATTTTTGAAGTATATTATATAGCACAGGACTGCCAGGCCTTGACTCAACGAGGGAAGATGAACCTAATCCTCAAGAGACTTGAGGCCCCAGGGAGTGGGGAGTTCTGGTGGGGTGGGGGTGAGGGTTGGGACATACTCTTGGGGACTGGCATGGTGGGCAGAGGGGGAGGAAATATGGGATGTGGAACAGTCAGAGGGTGGACCAGGAGGGGGAAAAGACTGGACTGTAAAACAAAGATTAAAGAATTTTTTAAAAAATGCTGCTCTTATGACTTTAGCTTATATATCGAGGATGGGGAATATGCAGTTGTAAGAAAACAAAAGTTTTATAATAAACAGTAAGAAAAATTAGCATGTTACAAAATAAATACTTTTTTATGTTGTGAAACTTATTTCAGTCAACAGCATTACTGAATAATATAAATTCCTTAGAATAAACTTGACAAGCCATTTTCAGAACTATTTTCACAACTATTGATCAGTCCAAATTCAACTTACTGAATAGATAAATTGCATTTAGATAAAAGAGCAAATGTTATAAGCATACTCTCAATAAGACAGATTACAAAAGTATTTTTGAAATTAAAACATAATTCTAAGGTTGAAATAATTGAAGCAGTATGTATAGATAACTTAAGTAAATTTTAATTGATTTTTAGTAGAGTTTAATAATTGACATTAGTTCTATGTATTTCTTACATTTTAGTTCTTTTCTGATTTCTCTGTTACAGAGGAAATTTAGAACTCTGTAAATGTCAGAGCTCAGTTATACTACTATATAGCTATATGGTAAATACCATGTCAGAAATGCATTGCAAAATTATATTTTCAAGATAAACACACATGATAAAACAATTAGAAACATTAAAACTAAAAGTAACAATAACAGTACTAGATAAAGATTTGAGATTATAATGAGACACTGTGGTATATAAAGATTTGAGATTATAATGAGACACTGTGATATTGACATTAAAATATGAATGCTAGACAAGGAATTATTTTGAAATCTACTTGAGAGTGAGAATCAGTTTATATTGTTGATATTTAAGATGCAGTGAGGAAGATTATAAGTAATTGGAAATATATACTTAGAAGAAAATTCAATTTAATATTAGAATTAAGAAATATTTTTATGAACCACACTAGAAGCAGGGAATGAAAAAGATAATTATATTTCATAAATTTCCAATTATTATAGCAGACAAACATACACATACACACACACACACACACACACACACACACACACACACACAAAACTTATTACCTGGAGAATATACTTTAAACTCATATGAGAGCATATGTCTATGTCATGAGGATGTTCCTCTGGATGGTCCTCTAGACATTTCACTTTGACCTTTTACTCTTAGGTTTATCATTCATTCTTTTTTTACTTTTTGTATGTTATGGTGCAAATATCTAGGTATCAGAAGACACCTAAAGGTTTCCAGCCTGAGTATCACTTTTAATCCACACTTGGTTTAGGTTCTTAATGGCCTTGTGGCACTGTCAAAAGTCATCTGATGAATATGTACATGTGCATTTCCAGAGTGCATTCTATTTTATGGACTTGTCTATCCAGTCACTAAAACCACTATTTATAGTTACTATTCATAGTAACCTCTGAATATTGAAAATGTCAATCCCAGTTTTTTTTATCTTCTTTCAGAGAATCCCGTAGCTCTTTTAGATATATGAAACTACATATATCCACATCAATTTGATAACTGGCAACGAATATCTAGCCAGATAATAACATAATTGTGCTGACTGTAGATGAATTTGTAAAGAATTAGTAGCGTAATAACACTGAGTTTTCTAATCTAAGATAGTAATCTCTTTATCTAGAACTTTTCACTTCTTTTGCTTTGATATCCATAACTAGAGTATTAACTTTTTAAAGTTTATCATGTATACTTATTTGTATCTTTTTTCACCCAATCAATATAATGATCTTTAACTTTGAATGTTTATAAATGGTTTTCATTATGGTGAGCAAGATCACTGCTTTGATAACAAGAATTTATATTTTAATGTAAGTATTGAGTTTTGAAAATTTAGTTTTGTATCTATGGAAATAATCTTATTGATCTTCTTTAGTATTGTTTTAACATGGTAAATAATATTAATTACAATTGAATGTTAAATCAAGAATGTACTTACAGGTTATACCATTCTGCATAATTAAATAATATATTGTAGTTTAAAAATTTTGCTTGATTTCTGTTGCTAATACTTGGCTAATGATTTTTCTACTATGAGAATTCCTTACTTTTAGTTTCATTATCATATATTTGCATAACTGTAGGATGTGAGTAATACAAGTCATTTGGAAAATATTCCTAAATTTGGGGAAAAATTTCTAAAATATTTGAGAGAAATTATCGGTGAAACAAATAATCTGGAACTTTCTTTCTGGTAATGGTTAGAAGACTGAAGTCAGGTCTTTAGAGAATTTGTATTTTCTATTTCTCTTGGTGTCAGTTTCATCATTTCATCATGGAATTTTTCTATTTTTGTCTATATATCAAATTTATTTGTCTAAGGTTTTTATAAAATTACATTATTCCTCTAATGTCAGAAAGGCCCATATAAGCCATGTCTGTAATTTTGGTCGGTGAAAACCAACTTTTCTGATAATCTATAAGGTTGTCAATTTCATTGAATTTTCTAAGAAATAGTATTACTTATACTGATTTTTTTCTCTTTGATGTCATTTTGTCTTATTAATCATTTTTCTTACTCTTTGTGTTTCTGAGTTTTAGTTTACTTTGCACTAATTTGTTCCCTTGAATTTTTTAAAATCTTCCTGCAGTTTAGACCTAGCTCAAAGATTGAGGACCTTTTAAATATATACCATATATTTATATATTATATTATATTATATTATATTATATTATATTATATTATATTATATTATA
>NW_021604576.1:21019873-21022932 GCF_004785775.1 Grammomys surdaster
TATTATATTATATTATATTATATTATATTATATTATATTATATTATAAATAATATTCTAGCAACACAGACTATTCCCATGTTTCTCTTTGGCAGCCAAAAAAAAAAAAAAACCAAACTAAAACACAACAAAACAAAAAAATTCAAATCATTCCAAACCAAACCAAACCAAACCAAACTAAATCAAACCAAACCAAACCAAACCTAACCCAACCCACCCCAACCCAACCAAACCAAAAAACAAAACAAAACAAAATGTTGCAGGATAATTTTTAGCTTTTTTGGGGTGTGTGTGTTTTGTTGTTGACTTATCAATTATTAACTTGGTATTCACATACCTCTATTTCTGTGGGTACCTTATATTGGTCTATCTTCCTGTCTGTCTATCTGTCCCCTCTCTCTCTCTCTCTCTCTCTCTCTCTCTCTCTCTCTCTCTCTCCCCTTTTCTCTTTCCATCTGTCTATATCTCAGTGACTATTTTGTATTCACTAGTGATTGATGTGTCTTTACATTTGGGGGTAGATTAGTCTCTAAAGTCATTATAAATTATTTTATTTATCTTTTTCAAATACAATACTTTTAATAATTATTTGGAAATTTTATACAATGCTCTCCAATCACACTTGCTTCCTGTTACTTCCAGGTCCACCCTCCTACCCTTGATCTCTTCACAAGACAAAAACAAAAACAAAAACACACAACAATAACAAACCCACCAAGTCCAATTTTGTTGCTTATACCCTCATTAGAGCATGATCAAGTTCCAAGTGATTATTCCTCCCCAAAACAACCTGAGTCTTGTCCTGTCTTTGCCACCTCCACCCTCTGCCAACTGTGAGAAGCTACACTTCAGTATCCCTATCACAATTTTTAAAGATTTCCTGTCTTGACTGTTTCTTTTTGAGGGAGGGGGACTGGTATCATAGAAGCCTTCAATGTCTCTCATTCTCAGTTATGAGTCTGTAGTCATCAGCACAAACCATAGATATCAACATGGTCTTCAGCAGCAACACTGACCTCAGACATCAATATGGCTTCTGGCACACCAACATGGAGAACACTGACATCATCAAGGTCTCCCTCAGTGACAAAGACAACGCACATTAACCTTGTTTCTTGGTGCAGCACAGACAATGGAAATCCCTGAAACTCAATCCAGAAAATGAACTGATTTTCATCTTGGTCATTCTGCTACTGATCAGAATCAGCATGTCATGGAGAGTGCCTGCAGGAGCTCCAGGCTCCTGATCCTTGGCATGAGCCTTATATCAGCAGCCTGTGGGCAGTTATGCAGCTCATGGTTTTCTCCATTCAGCAGGGCAAGCACCATGGACAGCAGCAGCATTAGCTTTGGCTCTATGCTACAAGCTGGGCCTGCATGGGCAGGGCGGTGACAGGGTGAGGCAGGTTGTGCCATGTTTTTGAATTACGTAATACTATGGAATTTTAAGAGCATACAATATAGTCTCCAGGCTCACCTCTGCTACCTTATCCCCCTGCAAAGCCATTTTGGGGTCCTTGAACTGTCCTGTCCATGCTAATGCTGGTGGTCACTGCCATCTTGAATGTAACTCCTTTATAATTTGTACAGTTGGTTTTGCTGTTTATCTCTTATAAACAATATTTTTTCAATGTCACTCAATCAGTTACTAGGAGATGTGCATTAAAATCCCCCAAACATGAGTTAGATGTGGTAGTACAAACTTTTAATCCCAGCTCTTAGGAGACAGAGGGAGGCGTATATCTAAGTTTAAGGCCAGTCTAGTCTGTAGTTTCAGGACATCCAGAGCTACACAGAGAAACTTTGTCCTGAAAAACTAGAAAATAAATAAATAAATAAATAAATAAATAAATACCTTAAATATGAATAGCTTTTTTCTTTCTCTAAATTCTATAGTTCCATTTCTCTCATATGTTGAAGCTCTGTTCTTATGCAAACATTTAGTTTGGGTATATATTTTTTTGTGGTTGGGAAGAGTCCATATTTACCTTAATTAAAAATCCTTGTCCTGAGTTTTTTAATTTAGCTATTAATTTTGGCTATATTTCATTTTGGATTAGTTCATTTCAATTTTTAGAAATGAAATTTCACTAGCTGTATAAAAAATAATACTGAAAACAATCTAACATGTCAACCAAATAAAACTAGGAGAAAAATAACTCAAATTTAGCTTTTTCTGGAGGTCAAAGTTCAAGTCAAAATAGTTATTAAAAATAGGCTCTGAGAAATATATACTAGCAATTATTTGCTTTATCAATCATTCTATATGTTGAGACAGTACCTTCCCTCGGTATTATCCTTTGTCTGGGCTCAAAGATCAGGTTTATGTGAGTTTTCTTGATCTGCTAAGGTTATCACTGAGAACAGACAAAATGTGGTGTGACATTTCGAATGCCAGAGCAGCTCTTGCTTGTACAAATGTAAAGGTTTTCAGAGTATTGATTTTTCATACTTTTGTCATGTTTGCATTTTAGCATTTAGCTGACCTCTGTTGTAGCATACAGTGAGTTCTTGTTGTCTGATGGACTTAGTCCTTTTAAACTTAATAATCATTGATACATTGCATTTAGGAATGACATTTTGACATTAAGTACCTGACTCTTGCTTTTGTCTTTTATTTTAACTTTCTTAATGCTCATTCGCTACTTTTTAACAAGCAGATTGCCACCATTGTTTTGTTGCTGAAGTGAGTACACTAAACATTTTTATTTTATCACAGTCTATTTAGATTAGACATTTGTTATTGTTTGGGTCTTAGGTGTGCCAAAAAGAGTTTGATTTCCAGCCATGCATGCTCTGCAGATGGAGTGCAACATTTAGAAGGTAGGCCCCTTAGGGAAAAGAAGTTAGGTGTGTATACATATATGTGTCTGTGCAAATATATGTATGTAACAACAACAAATAAAAAAAGCCATGAACTTTAAAAAGAACAAGGAGAAGTGTAAGAAGTGTAGGGAGGGCTTAGATGAAGGAAAAGAAAGATTGAAATAATGTATTTATATTATATTCTCATAAAACATAAAAATTAGTGAAGAATTAGTATTTTCATGTATATAAATA
>NW_021604576.1:21023332-21064245 GCF_004785775.1 Grammomys surdaster
GTAGGATATTTCTTTTGTAGGATGGATAAATCTGTACTATAATTATGTGTCTCTGGCTTTCTGTGGAAGACAAAAATTTTATTATATGATTAGTTTAGTACTTCTAAGTTTCTTTCAAACTGATGGTAAGGAACATACCATCATTCTTTATTTAAATTCTGCTGGAGCATGTTATTATATGTGACAGAGTTTGCTCAATATATAAATAACCAGTTAGATAAAAAGATAACTGGCATGATATTATCATTTACTTCAATAATGATTTAGGGAAAGGGTCTTTATTGGATCTATTAATATAGATGAGAGAACTTACTATGGAAAAAACACTATGTAACATGATCCTGAATGGAGATCTTGGATTATACCTAAACATTTGTTCTTTTTTGTTGTGTATTTTGTTTTTATCAGGGTCTTACTATATAGCAAGACTGGCTTTAGAGTTAGTCTTTGTCAGCTTCCCATTTGTTTCATGTAGAGATGTATGCCTCCATAAAAAGCAGTAATCTTTTTCTAAATGGAATTTTTTTGGCTCTAGTAAAACATCCTTTCAAAAAAGATATGCAGTCAGATGCCAAAAAACATACACTGCAGAAAAGACAGCCTTTTCAACAAATGATGTTGGGCAAATTGAGTATCAGTTTTCACAAGAAAAGCTAGAACTTTTTCTCTCACTCTGTACAAAAATTATATCATCATGGATCAATGACTTAATGTAATCTAGAATGCAAAAATTTTTACAGGAACCATGGAGAAACTCTTAGGCAAAGTTGTCCTTCCAATAGCTTGGAAAACAATGGCAAGAATTGACAGATGGGATTGTATACAATTCAAAAACTTTCCCATAGGTAAGGAAACAACTATTATGTGAGGGGAAAAGCTATGGAAATGGGAGAAAACAAGACAAAGAAAACTTTTGTTAGTTGTATGTCTGCTAGAGGGTTAATACCTAGACCATATTAAGAACCAAAACAGGGAGAAAACAAACATCCTAATCAACAATTGATCTGAAAAACAGATATTTTTCCTAAGATGAAGTATAAAATGACCAAGAAACTGGAAACAAGTGTTCAGTATTACTAGGCCTAAGGAAAATGCAAATGAAGGCAACATGTATTTTTCAGCTCATCCCAGACACAATGGTTGTCAACTGAAAACAGAATAACAAATGTTGGTGAGAAGGTGATCAGAGCACTGTTATGTGCTACTGGTAGGAATACAGATGGTCTGTTCCCCATGGAACTTAGGTTAGTGTTTTCTCATAGAGCTAGCATATGACACAGCTATACTGATCCTAGGTATGTAGTCAAAGGACTGTTAAGTTAACATGACACAGATAGAGTTAAACTTATTGAAGCACTATTATGAATACTTATATTATGGGATATGCCTAGGTAGCCATCAAGATAAATGAGTGGGAGATATATATTGAAATTTTATTTGGCCATAAAAGAATGAAATTATGTAGTAGGCTAGAATATTTATACATTTGGGGATATCATATTGAGCAGAAAAGCCATACATATAAAAATAGATAATGCATTTTGATTTGGGGGAATTAGAATTCTTATATAAGCACATATACACGATATAAAAATGTAAGGGAGACTTGAGGAAGAAAGGGACCTAACAGGAAATGCAGACTAGGAAGATGAAACTAAGGCAAATATAATTAAAATACATGATTTGTTTGAAAGAAATTATCTTTGTGAAGCATAATACTATATATAATGAATATAAGCAAGCAAACAAACAAACAAACAAGCAAAAAAGCAAAAACATCAACAACAAAACAATCAGAAAGCAGAAAATAGCCAGGTTGCTTCAGATCCGGAACTGCATGGCCATTTTACTGATGGCAAAAGTAGAAAATCTGGACCGACATCTCAGACAAATACAGCTTAGAAACTACAGAGGAAGGTGTTCCCCTCACAAATACTTCCCTGTTTTAGTCTAGAAGGGCTAACTGCTAACTCCATTTAGCTCTCACTGTCAGCAGAAGTCTTTTACAATCAAAGTTTGCTCATAATGTCCAACTGTGACCAAGGTTTGACAAGATGAACTTTGTTTTGTTAAGAATAAAGCAAGAAAGTAAAATCCACAGGGAACTTACTAGGTTCTTTCCACTAATTCTGATCAAAGGGTCTCTTTAAAGCACCATGATCAGTGCCTTTTAAAACTTAGTGAAGTTGGGAATTTTCATAGTTATATTTTCTCTATGCTGACTGTTTACTTACCACTTATTCTTAAATTAGATAAACACAAATGCAAGCACCAAAAAGAATGTAAAAAAAAAAATCAGTGTACAAGAATAGAAGAAGCAAGTGGCTGGGCTCACTTACATAGCTCAGGTTCTGATTCAGGTATTTGCTGCTGACAGAACATGGATGATGATATCTCTGCTTCTTACTATCTCCCCTGTTGACATCTTGTTAAGAAATAGAAAACTGAGCACTAATGGTAGATATACTCAGTGCCTAGTATGTTAGTAGTGATCACCATAGCCATTAATAGGAGATAATGATTTGGCTTATTGAGACTCTGCTTGTCAGAAGAGAGATCAAGACTAAGGCTCTCCTTGGAGGTTAGAAGGAGACTGCAAGAAGTCTTCTAATGGCTGGCAGAGCAGTCAGGGGATGTGCACAGATTATACAATGGAGAAGGAGAAAAGATGAGTTTTAAACAGATGTGATCTTTAAAAAGACAAGAGAGGAGAGGGGTGAGAGCTTCTGTTGTGGGAAAGGAAGGTTGAAGGGACCAGCTACATGGATGGTAAAGTAGGGATACAGGAATGATAAACAGTGTAAGCTGGAAATTCTATGCTTAGTTTTCTGGCAACTCAACAAGGGCTTAAAACAATAAATGAGCAGCATGTTAATCTCTATAAAAATCTTATGTTAGAGAATGATTATATTTTCTCCCAATAGAGCTTTTCGCCAAATGGAGAAGTAACCTGTGGGGTACTGAAGAAAGAAAGTGAAGGATTTGATGAATAAGGTGCACAGAGTAAATCTGGAGTCGTCATACAACAGATTAAACATTCCAGATGTTGAAAATCATCAATCAAAAATCTCATTGTCTGTATAAATCAGATAATACAGAGTTGGGGAACTTGTATGAAGCATTTGTTTTAGTTTTAAAGGACCCAAGTGAACTCGAGATGAAAGACCAAAGCCTCAAACCCGACAGGAAGCACAGCATACGCTTTTACATAATCTCCGGTTATCATACGAAGCATTATATTTCCAGCTCCATTCCTTTATTTAGATTTGGTTGGACAGTTTGGATACTGAAATTTGGAGAATGCTCAAGAAGAAAAGATGATTGCCACTATGAAAGTCACACTGGAAGATCATCCAGTGTGCTTTGTGTTATAAAATAATGATTAATGTCAACCATAAAGGGTAAGGGTAAGTGGCACTCAGGGGAAACAGGTGCTCACCATCTACAAAGGTATTTCTCAACCATATTACACACTGTTTCTCCAAACACCTAAACGTGGTACAGGATATACTGTAACTTGAATAATGACTATTAGATATTTAGACTTCATTATTTGGTTCTAAGCCAACATATATAACACAGATTCACTCATCTGTCTGCAGATGAGCTCCTAATGACCCACTGCAATAAAGTATATAAAAATTGATATAAAATGAATACAAAATTGGTATTGGACATGTAGTCAGATAACATCTTAGTTTTGTCCCTCTATTTTTAATAGTTTATCTAGGAGAGGTCAGAAGATTAACACAGTTCTTACTGATCTGGAAACATATAATCATATAATATAATCATATAATCATAGTTAATGTTCTCTGCAGCTGATAGATTTTAAAATGTCATTTGGAGTGGTGGTTTAATGACTTTTCTGAATCTGCAGTCAAAAGATATCTCAGACATAGGTTTCTTTGACCTGGAGGAGTGAATTTGCCTGTTAAATAGTCATTCTATAATCTCTGGGGTATTATACTGTGAGTTCCCAGGACCCTTCTAGGCAGCAGCAGTGTGCTAGGACAGCAGGCAACCATGGTCCTAACTTTCTCATGTATGCTGTATTTAGGAGATGGTGGAAAATGCTCCCTCACTGAAAAAGGACCCTGGAAGTGCAAAAAGAATCCAAATAGCCAGCCACAGGAAAACATAGCAGTTTACTATTAAACTGCTGCAAGGGAAACTACTAAAGATTTCACACAATCCCCTCTCAACTTGCCTCACGATTTTACAGTGAAGTCACCCCTTTTCTGACATCTCATTTGCCTGAGGTTGCAGCCTAAGTATTGGAGAAAATACATTTATCCTCCTTTCCTGACTCCTGAAGTTTTCCCTTTGTTGTTGTTTATATTTTATTCATTCATTTACTTTTTGGCCAGGTTATTTTGAGTCTTCTATGTATACTTCTCTTGTTCTCTTTTATAAATTATTGAGTAAAACTTTTTATTAAAGTATCCTATATTATATCTCTATCCATATGTTTTTGAGCATGATGGGCTATGCTTGGCTTTTTCTATCACCATAGGAAAAAGACCAAATCTATTTCAAAACATGAGATCATCTTGTATTCAGGTAAATGACTAACAGCAAAGATTGTCCTAAGCCATTAATGAATACTTTTGTTTAATCTCTCCTTTGCAGTGGGAGAGCTCCCTGTTCTGGTGTTTACTTTGATCTCTTTGAAATGGAAATAATTGCTCGTCTCAAAACAATTTCAAATCTCCTTTTTGCCTAAATAGAGAGATATTTGTACATATAGATATCTCTATTCAACCTAAGTCTTCTACAAATGCAAGTGGGCCTGTCTAAGGTTTACTTCCCATTGAAATTAATATTACTAATCAAAAGACAGTCAGTCCAAAATGTTTAGTAGCCCCCTCAGTGTGATTCGAGGTTCCCACAAACTATAAGACAACATTTAATCACAGCCTAGAACACAGATCTTCCTCAAAGCTTGAAACTGTCTTATTCTCAGTTTTCTTACTGAAAGTGGAGTCATAGTAACAAGTCTACAGGAGCAGGGTGAAAATAAAATATGATATTGCAGCTAAAGTAAAGGAGAAAGTTGCAAATATGTCAGTCACCAAATACCTCAATGCAGTCAAGTGCTTTATTGATGTGATTAGTTGCCGACTTAAAATAGATTAAGGTAAGCAGAACCCATGGCATTTTTTTTTTCTAAGAAATGAGTTACATCTTTCTAAAGATAGACAAAAGATGCTCTGAGATGTGTATTTCTGTTATTTGGAGAGAAGAAAAGAATGTTTGGCTGCTTCTGCTGACTGAGTATTAGTCTTAAGATGCACCTCAGCCGATCTGTGTGATGCATGTGGCCACAGAGGACAGCAGCTCCTTTAGAGGGTTATTAAAGTTTACTTGAGAAAGTGAGATCAAATGGAAGAGAATACTGTTAGGCAGTTTTCCTTTTAGATTCCTGAGTTTTAGCTACTGTTCCATAAAGAACCAGAATCTTTGAAATGCAATCCTCATGAACAAAGGAACATCTCTCTGGAGGTTACCTGATTTAATTAGTCTGGGCTAAATGCACCTAGGCATTTTAGCTTCATTCTTGTTAAAAGCTGTTAAGATAAGATAGCTGCTTTAAATTCCTTCTGGATCACTCTGCAAATGAAACAAATATAAATTTATACCAGCTTCTGTGTCTGATAAACCCTGGAATCTTAGTGGCTTAAACTGTAGAAGTGTCTTACTTCTTCTCCATGAAGTCACCGAGGGATTTGGGCTCTTGTCTGGTTTCCCCCTTTTTCTGCCTAGTTGAAAAGGGTCTATAATTTGAGGGTTTTATGAATGAGATTTGATGATTATAGCCCATTTCCCGCAACTCAGACAAGTAAGCACATAGTTCAATAGGGGTTTGGAGAGGTCCGGTATTATATGTGATCATTAGAAATAATAAAGGAATTAGTGGCAACTGATTTTACTGTTAACTTATTTTGTATGCCCTGTTGTGTATTTCTGTGCTTATGTTATTCTATAATATGCTTAAGCATCTGTAAACAGTCATCTCATCTAAAAATATCATTAACTTTGTACTTAATTTATTTTTTCATATTTTCACACATTGGAAATGCAAGCACATCTTACCACAGTAAGGTTCAATTTGGGGCTTTAGTTGATGTAACTATCTTTGTTGGAATCCATGCTGAATCTAAATTCCTATCAGAGTACCTACTCAATTTATTTTTATTTTTGAATCATTTTATAAATAGATAAGAAATAATTTACCCTCAGTAACTTTAATTCTATGGAAAGATTTTGGTTTGAACAACAAAGTCCTTCCTTAATTATATTGGCTTATGTACTGTAAATGTGAAATAAACTTGAACACAAGAAATAATGCCACAACCCCCATCCTAAAAAGTACACGCACAGAATCTCTGAAATACAACCTGGACTGCTTGTCATTTCTTCTGAAGACACACTAATGTTATACAAATAGAAAGATTATCTTGATAGTCACGAATGCTAGAAATTATTAGACAGGGGAAAAAGGAAGTAGTTTCCTGTCAACATAATGACATAGAACATAACAAATGAGGTGTCTCTTCTTATCTCATAACAATAGGAATTCTTTTATTTTTATAGTTAATATTTGGAGGAGACAACAAAGGCAAAATTGAACCTTTTAGAAAACTGCACAGCACTTAAGCAGTGGTGGAACATCTACTTCTTTACATTCTCAGTGTCTGGCTCTAACTTGAGGAGATACATGAGAACTTTTATGCAACTGAGAGTTGTCAATTTACTGCATGAATTCTAAGCACAAAAATTGGAGCTGTGGGCATAGTTTAATAGCAAAGTCCTTGCCTAGCAAGCTGGGCTCTGAAAAGCAGTCAAGTAAGGAAGTTTAACTAAAGTCAATACTGGGTAATGTCTACGTGCAAGACAGAAAGCATTGGACACAGTACAGTGAAATGTAATTCATATTCTCAAACAGCTTACGGTCATTAGGAAAGCTCTGATGACAAGTTAATGATGTTAAATGTTTTTCCTAAATTTAAATCAATTATAACTGTAACAAGGATACAATTTGTTACAGTGTTAAATATACCAAATTATTGCAAAACTTATGCATATCCTATAGAAATCACTATATTTATTATTATTATGTTTAGTTTAATAGAATTAAAAACATGAGAGGTTTATGGGAAAAGTTCAGGTTCTTCTAAATAAAAAAGAAGGAACGATTCTATGTCTTATGGTTAGTATAATTAAGGAAAACTATTTATGCATCAAAAACTGGAAAGAGTGCAGTATATGAGAGCTTCCAGATTGTAGATCAGTGTGTATTCACTCTATGAATTTTTTTTTTTTTAGAGTCAGGCATGAGGAATGAAGAGTGTAAACTCAGCTTTTCAGAGAATGAGGTAGGATGGTGATTTTAAGGCTAACACGGGCTGCATAGTAAGACACTGTCTTAAAATAAAAAGAAAAGGATAAAAGAAATGTTTTTACTGACCATAGAGTTCATCATGTACTTTTATACATATATATTATATGTATTATATAATATATATTATTATAGTATAATTTTAATATATATTTAATATATATTTTAATATAAATTTAACATATGTATATTAAAATAGATAGTTGGTCTCTGAAAAAAATTATAGTTTAAAGAAGTGTGAAAATTATGCCATTATATATATATGTACCATGCTTTTATTCAATTAATTGCCCACATTGGCAGGTTAGGATAGAAAGATAGAAGAGAAGTTTGTGTTTTGGTTGCTATTTCTATTTTTTCTGTTAATGTTTTCCAAGTTCATCTCTCTCTCAAGGCTCTTTTCCATGTGTTTTTTTTTTATACACATGGCTTATTAGTTCTACCATAACCTTACATCCTATAAGTTGGTGTCTTTTTTTCTTCTTAGAATAATAGTTCTGAACAGTGGCACCCCTAACTTTAAGTACAGAGTAGTCAGTTGGAATGCTTCAAAAAGATGTATTCATGGATTTCAGTTAGCTGGTCTGCTCAGAAACTTCCTATTTCATCATTTATTTGAGTTTCACAGGAAGAAAGAAAGGTCGGATTTTGTTCTTAGTTGAGGTAATTACTTAAAACTGGCCTCTGGTTCAGGCGGACTATCTAAGCTGCAGCGACTCTGCCTAGCCCAGCCGCCATGTTTTTCGGCTGGAGGCCACGTGCTCGCAGCAGCTAGAACCAGCCCACCAGAAACACCAGCCCTGCCAGCATGAGAGATGGCTCTGCCAATCTTCCACACTGTCTCCTCAAGGCAGGGCATTGCCCAGACCATTCCACCATCCATGCAGGCCCAGTAAGAGAATGAGCTTCTAATTCTTAGAGATTAATCAAAGGCTTTATATGTTTGGTAAACCTCAATAACAATATGCTCATACAGAGAGTTGTTTCTCAATTATCTAACCTAAATAAAAGTAGTTACCCGCACAGCTCTCCATACCTGCGTGGCTTTCCATACTCCTACCTCTCTGCTCTCTCCAGCTCCTCCTCTTCCTTTTCTTCCTCTCCTCCTTACTCCTCCTCTTCCTCTCCTAACTCCTCCCACCTTAGCTCCTCCTACAGCTCTTGAGCTTAACAGGAATGTATACAAGATTAGCAGCAATTGGCTTCCAACATAACAAAAATCATATCACGTTTCTCAACACCAGATGCTTTCTACTTATGTCATGAGTTTTGTCTAATGTATGTTATCTCCACTGGTTGCTACATAGTTTTACATAAACTCAGTTAAATAATAAATACTATAAAATTATAATTCAGAATGGAAAAATGGAAATTCACAGTATGTATATGTTAGAAATTAACTTACAGTTTATCTAAAGCTTATGTTTCAAGGCTTTAAAATAAATAGTTGGTCTCTGGAAAAAATTTAAAGTCTAAAGAAGTGTGAAAATTATGCTATTTTCCTCATTACACCCAGAAGATTAACAGTAAACTTGAAAAGAGATGATTATGTCCTCTTTGATTTTTATCAAGTTAAATACTTTGTACCTAAAATCTAGGATACCACATGGCACTCAAAATACCTTGAAGATATAAATGGCTTGTATATCTATTACTCTTTCTAGATATGGGTGAAAATATGAAGACAGAAAGGGCATTTCTGAGAAGTCAAATATTTAACAAATGGTAGAATGGAGACTTCCCCTCATGCTTTCTGCTTTCTCAGCTTTCTCAGCTTTCTACCATTCCCCATCTCATCCCTCAAAAGCTCTCCCTTTTTGATACAATTTTCTTCATTTCATTGGTTGGAATGAATTGCTATCGATAGGGCAATAACAAGCACTCTTTTTTGATACATTATTCCTAAGTAGTTAACAGGAAAGTCATGTTTAGATGGAGGGCTTGATTTATTTAGGTTGAAAATATACATATGACTGAGAAGTTTAATTTATATATGTGTATGTCTGAGGAACAGTATATTACACACATAGTAATTGAAAGAAAAACAAATATGTATACTTTCAAGTTTATTTAATTTGGGTAAAGATTTCTTGGATCATTGGGATTTAGATTATCTTGAATATTATGTTTACCTTCATTCAACATATATGCTAATTATCCTCATCTGGATAAATTGTCTTTAAAGAAAAACCGATATATATATACATATATATGTGAAAACCAGATACAGCATGAAAGAGCTCAAAGACAGCATCAAACAATGTACACAGAAATGAATCCTGGCAATTTAGCGCCACTTCAGAGGAAACTGTCTTTCGAGGATGTAACTCAGCCACATTACGAGTATAACTCATGGGTTGTTTATATGAAATCTTCACTTGAGTATTTAAAAGCAGGTGAGTATTTAAAATCCAGGTTTAGTTATGAAAAGAGAAAAATGTTATTTTAAGCAGGTCTGTTAGTACCTAATTATCTGACTAGAAGAAAAAAGTATAGTGTTAACCAACAAATTCTGGCACAAATCACAGGGTTCATAAAATTTCAAAATAATGATAATGAAAACCTGGCATGGCTACCTGGTATGCCTTTTCTTTTCTGTTCTTCAATAACTTACAAATGTTGGAATAGTTCTCATTGCCAATTTACAAGTGGGAAAGCTGGGTGGCTGGGTTAGATTTATTTTACAAGATCATATGACAATAAGCCATAGAAATAGGACCAAACTCTGGGATCTTTACTATTCCCATCTCTTAACAGAACATGTAGTTGAGTATCAGGTTATCGGAGTAACCAGTTGAAGGCAGTTTAAGTTAAAGGCGGAGCTACAGCTCCAAACATCTTACATTTTTTTTTTTATTAACTTACCCGAACTTCCTCTACCTTTGAAAAACAGACAGATCCGCCATAGCAAAGAGAAGCCAGTGCTCTCATTATATTCTGTCTATTAGATAGACATCATTTATTGTCATGATTCTCGACTTTCTAAAGGTGTGACCAATTAATACAGCTTCTCATGTTGTGATGACCCCAATCATAAAATTATTTCATTGCTACTTCATAACTATAATTTTACTACCATTAGGAGTCATAATGCAAATATTTGTATTTTCCTATCATCTTAGGTGACCCTATGAAAGGGTTGTTTGACTTCCAAAGTGGTCACAAACTCACAGGTTGAGAATCACTAGTTTACATCATAAATGATTGATGTTTACATCATAATTGATCTGTTTTAACTTCATTAAAGTCTCATAATACTGTATCAGTATCATGTTCATGGCATGAAAAAAATTCAAGATGTGAAGGAGTTCTATTTATATCTCTTCTGCTGAGCTATGTCTCCTATGAGTACAGTGACTGAAGGTTATGGCACACAGACTACGACACTATTCATTAAAATGATGAGCCAAAGGAGAAAATGTGGCCATCATACTGAGGCAGATAGCATTTTCCTCTGACAGTCATAGGCTGTTGTTTTTGTTGGGAACTTGGGAGCAGTACAAGTAATCTTGTTCTAGATATTGCTTTTAAAACCATTTGATGCTTTCAACATAAATGTGAACAAAAATACATTTGACTTGAATCGAACTAGTTTTTAGTAAAGAAAATGAGATGAAGCATGAGGTTTAAGAGTGGAATTCAGTAAATTCTGCTATTTGGGGGTGAGTGGGTGAGTCATCTTTAAAGCTGAAAGGCTGTTAAGAGAAGGGGGTTCACATTTTAATGAAAGGTAATCAACACTGACTCCTGTGTCATTTTTTTCTTTGGGAAGAATAATGTTCAATGAATTCTCGTAATTATTGTCCTTGACGTTCAATCCTTTTAACTCTAATGTGAGAATTTTTTGTATACTAGACTTTTTTTGTACCCATGATAGTATGGTTGACTGAATTCATGGTCAACGACAGAGTGAGCTGGTTGCCATAACATAATATTTCACAGATACAAAATGGAACCATGAAAAGGGACAGCATAGAAAGGGAGCAGGATACTTTGGGACTGTCAAATGTAGGTCCAATTTCTGTTTCTTGGTTACTTGTTAATTAAGCATGAGTGGAATCATATAACTTCGTTCTCTATGAGGTGTAGCCAATTTCTCTATCTCCCAGATATTTGTTCTGATAGAAAAGTGTGTTTGAGTGCAGGAAGCAGCTTAGATAGAGAGGCATTAGTAAAACTTTTCTCCTTCCCTTTTCACTGAAACTAGCAAAATCTGATTTATGTTCTGTAACTACACTCTGTATTGATATTTTTTTACAATAGTTATGCAGAATGCCAGTCTTTTTCTTCCTTGCCTTTCCACCTTGTCTTCCCTTTGTAACTCTTCAGTTTTCATCTTGTTTCCTTATCCATTGCTGCTCCTGCTCTCCTTACCTCTAATCTTTCCTTCTTAATTCAGAGAAGATAGCCAAAGAATTATAAAACACATAAACTGCACATGAAAATAAAATTAGAGAGACTTAGAAATGGGAAAACAATTAGGCACAAGACAGGTTTGTTTGTATTTTCTCACTATGTCTTTTACTAATGTATTACTCAAGGAAAATGCAAAGTCCCAATGAGCTTCGCCGCCCTGCCCCCTGCCCTCCCTTTAGAGGATGAAGCTCTTTGCAGAACAATTACAGGTATGACAGTCTTCAAAACTATTTCTTGAAACCAAATAAAAATACTGGATAATTCCCATTACTGTAAGATGTTTATGGAATCTTTATTTTTTTTTATTATCAAATACCTTAATGTGTATATATTTTTTCTTTTTTTTCTTTTTTTTATTGGATGTTTCATTTACATTTCATATGTTATCCCCTTACCCCATCCCTTTAAAACTCTCCATGTGACTTCCATATTAGGTCATAAAATTGAATCAGGCCATACATGGATTGAAAGATAGTAGATAAAAAGGCTGAAGAGAAACAAACTGAGAAACTCTTCCTTTGTCTTGTTTCAGGCTGTGTTGAGGGCATCTAAGGATATATTGTATGGGTTAGGCTTTGGGTATTTCTTAGGATCAGCAGCTGGGTCCAGTAATTTAAAGCTGATTACTGTCTAAAGGAGTGAAAATGGCTGTTAATTAGATAAAATTGTCTGAGAAGAGTAGCAACATTTTAGAAACCTGGGATATAAGAATATATTTTCTGAAATGTTTAAAGAACATCAATGTCCTGTTCACTTGAGGCAGAAGACCAGAGAGGAAATAGAAACCAAGGAACAAAACACCCACCTAACAAAGACAACTCAAAAATTGACATCTAGACCTATAATCACTCCAAACACAGATACCTAGAGGCCAGCATAAGAACAAAATCAACAAGAGCCAGGGTAATATGTTACCATCAGATCTCTGCCATCCTAGTACAGCAAATTCTGAATATTCCAACTCACCTGAAGCACTAGAAAACCCAACTTTATAGAGATAAAAGAAGTTCTTAAAGAGGAAATAAATAAGCCCCTTACAGAAATCTAAGAAAGCTAAGAAAAAAACAAACAGTTGAAGGAAATGAATAAAGCTATTCAAGACCTGAAAATAGAAATAGAAGCAATAAAGAACACAGAAACTGAGGGAATTCTGGAAGTGGAAAATCTAGGTAAACAAACAGGAACCATAGACAGAAGCATCACAATACAAGAGATGAAAGAGAGAATCTCAGGCATTGACGATATGATAGAAGAAATAGATACATCAATCAAAGAAAATGTTAAATCAAAAATTTTCTGACACAAAACATTAAGAAAATTTGGAACACTGGGGGAGGGGAAACAAAAAATAATGAGCATGGGACCCCAATGGGGAATTTAGGGCAATGACTCTAGGAGCTGAAGGGGTTTGCAACCTCACAGGAAGAACAACAATATCAACCAACCATAACCTCCAGAGATTCCAGGGACTAAAGAGTACACAGGGGGTATGCATGGCTCCAGCTGGATATATAGCAGAGGATTGCCTTATCTGGCATCACTGGGAGGGTAGCCCCTTGGTCTTGTGGAGGCTTGATGACCCAGAACAGGAGAATACTAGGTTGCTGAGGAAGGAGTGAGTGGGCAGGTGGAAGTGCACCCTCATAGAGGCAAGGGGGAGGGAGGAGAGAGAGGATAAGGGGCTTGTAAGGGGAAACTTGGATGGGGGATAACATTTGAAATGTAAATAAATAGAATAACCAATAAAAAAGAATAACGGGAATAGAAAAAGAAGAATCCTAGCTCAAAGGCCAGAAAATATTTTTAACAAAATGATAGGAGAAAATTTCCCAACCTTAACAGTAGTATGTTTGTAAAGGCACAAGAATCTTAAAGAGTGCCAAACAGATTAGACCAGAAAAGAATGTCCCCTTGCCACATAAAAACTAAAAACATTAAACACACAGAATAAAGAAAGAATATTAAAAGTAGCTAAGGAAAAATCCCAGGAATATATAAAGGCAGACTTATTAGAATTATCATCTTTAACAAATGATGCTTATTTAACTGGATGTCAGCATGTAGAGCAATGCAAATAGAGCTATCAGCCTGCACAAAACTCAAGGCCAAGTAGATCAAAGACCAGATATACTGAGCCTGATAGAAGAGATAGAGGGGAATATCCTTGAACACATTGTCACAGGAGACAAATTCATGAACTGTACACCAATAGCACAGGCTCTACAATCAACAAGAAATGGGACCTCATGAAACTTAAAATCTTCATTAAGGCTAAGGATACAACCAATGGGACAAAATGGTAATCTAGAGAAGGAGAAAAGATTTTTACCTACTCCACATTTGAGAGAGGGCTAATCTTCAAAAATTATAAAACACTCAAGAAACAAGACAAACCAATATAAACATCAAGAAACCTAATAATCTGATTTAAAATGGGGTATAGATATAAACAGAATTTTCAAGAGGGGAATCTCAAATGACTGAGACAACACTTAAAGAGTTGTTCAACATCCTGAGCCATCATAAAAATGCTAATCAAAACAACTCTGAGATTCCATCTTATATCTGTCAGAACTGCTAAGATCAAAAACACAAGCGACACCTCACGCTGGTGAGGATTTGGAGCAAGGAGACTCCTCTATTGCTGGTGGGACTGTAAATTTATACAGCCACTTTGGAAATTAATATGGCAGTTTTTCAGAATATTGTGACTGCAAGACCCAGTACATACTCAGTTGAGGGAGCCTACACTTGACACTGTCTGGAGGGCTGAGAATCAGAGTCTGGATAGCCCAGAGACCTAGGATAGAGCCAAGCTGGGCCAGAAAAAAAAAGTCAATGCAGTGATTCCAATGATACTCTTTTATACTCATAGACTGAAGCCTACGAGAAATTGTCATTAGAGAGGCTTCATTGCTAAACATTGGGCAAAGCATCTGGAATCCAGTGGAAGAGGAATGAGGAAGAGGATTGTAGGATAGAGAAGTCAAGGACACCACAAGAAAGCAGCCAAGAGAATCAACTAACCAGGGTTCATAGGATCTCACAGAGACTGAACCAACAACTAGGGAGCTTGTATGTGTCTGACCTAAGGTCCTTTGCATATATGTTATGGTTGTGTAACTTGGTATTCTTGTGGGATTGCTATCAGTGGAAGTAGGGGCTATATCTGACTAGGCTGTTTTTCCTCCTACTGGGCTGCCTAATTCAGCATTAATATGAGTGAATGAGCTTAGTCTTATTATAACTTGATTTGCCATGTATGGTTGATATCTCTGAGGGTCAGGAGGTCTGAATATGGGTAGAGGGGAGGTAGGGGAATGGACTGGGAGGAAAGGAGGGAGAGGGAGCTGCAGTTGGGGTGTAACATATGAGAGAAAAGTAAAAAACAAAAAAGAAAAAAGAAAAGAAAAAACCTAAACATGAAATCTAAACCCTTGAAATTGCTAGAAGAAAACATGAAAGATACTCAATGTTATATACATATAGGAAAGGACTTCCTGAATATGACTCCATCTTCCCTGGACATAAGGACAATGGTTAACAAGTGGACCTGATAAAACTAAAAAGCTTCTGCACAACTAAATAAATGGACAGTTGCACAAAGAGGAAATCCATGAATAAGGAGTCTTTGTCAGTTATACAGGTAACAGGATTAATATCCAGAATATACAACAAACTCAAAAGACAAAGAGTCATGAATCTAAATGATCAACTCAACCACAGATAAATGTAGCTCATATCTTTTAAAATAAATTTTTATTTTCACCAGATGAACACCATTACAGAAAACCATCAAAATGCAGGGCTCAAGGGATTGTAGGCTTCTTAGACCCACTTGATACAGCTACAACACAAATTCTATACCCATGAGTCAGGGAATATTGTGGAAGAGACCTGAAAGAGTTTAAGACCCAGGGGATCAGTACATTTTCTGTGAAGAAGATTATGTCTTCTACAATGGCAATGAAGTTTCACCCATGATACAGCAACAATATGGCTGCCTAAACAAGACCTGAAGAAATACAACATAATAACATGGAAGGGAGAATCATACAGGACTCCATCCTCAGACAAATAGCTACAGGCAACCAAGAAATGCTGCTGAAGGAGGGAGAAAAAGTTTTCCCCAGTAACGAGCTCCTAATTGGTTTTTCAGTACCAAATGATAATCCCTGCAATTTGGTATTTGGTTTGTATGGTTGGATTTGTGCATGTGTGTGTGTGTGTGTGTGTGTGTGTGTGTGTGTGTTGTGTATGTATGAATGCATGAATGTATACAATCATGTACATATGAAAGAAGTGGATATGAATTTGAAAGAATTGAAGGGTATAAAGAGGGTAGGGGGAATATAGAGAGGAAATAATATAGTTATAGTATAATTAAAAAATAATTCCAAGGACAAAAGCAGTATTCCTTTAGACTGTTAAATGGAAGCTTTGACTACTAATACTTGGAAACACAAGGAGTAGGCAGTAATTAAATGCCATTCACAGCATTTTCAATTAGAAAATTAACACTGTTTTCCTCACTAGAGTGAAGCGTTTCTTACACAGAGTCATAAAGGAAAATACAAGAATAACTTCAACCTAACTGGTGAATTCAAAGCCAGTCTATTCTAGAAAATTCAGATATTATGTTTGACATTAGTAAACATTTGCCGCAAGGGTCAAACATGAAAATTCATGTAGACTAAGCAAACTTACCAAACCTTCTGCTATGAACACACTCCAGGGTTTTCATTCTGTTGCCAGAGACGTTCTTAGCAATCTAGACTTCTGATTTGCAATGAGAGACCACCAGAGAACCTGGTGATGTGTTTTCCTTGAATGCATTCAGCTCGGAGATATTTGGAGAAATGATGGCGTAAGAATTTATTGGAAAGGGGTAAGAGAAATTCTGTAATTCACATTTTTTTGGTTATTGAAAAGTGATTAAAGGTAAGAAGTCATTACTGTGATTATCATTTTATTCAATGTGCCAGTTTAATAATGTAATATTTAAAATATGTGACATCTAATAAGTCCATGCTACGGAGAATGTATTTAATTATTGGGGGAGTCAGTTCCTACTGAAGTAATGGAAGGCTGGTAAAAAATTAATGTTGGGCACTGGAAAGGGTGTAAGAATGTCCCATTTCATATGATTTGTTAGAATTTTCATGATTTAATTCTGATGCTACCACCATAGCCAAATTCTACCTGCATTTATATCAACATATTTACAAAGCTTGTGTAAAATTAACCATTGATCATTCCAAAAGTGGTACAAGAAAGGTTTTGTAGACACAGTAACTGGACTTTTCTCCTTTGAATTGAGTCGATCCATATATGCTATGGCAATGTTTTATATGCTGGATATAACTCTCTGTAAAACATTATAATGCTGCTAAATTGTAAGATATTTAGAAATCAAGCTGCAAAATTTCTTTCTAATGCCTAGCTCATGTCTCAGGTGGTACTAGCATGCTGGGAGAAAAAGACATTAGTGGCTTTATTCAGCTGTGCATCCTATGAACTATAGTATCAACCTGCCAGGAAAATGTGTTCACCTGTGGAATAGTGATATCATGGGAGTAGGGAAACTGATCATTCTCTGATTGGATATGAGGATAGTTTCAAAGTATCAAATCTATGCCTGCTCTGTAAATCTAATCAAAACCCCATGCCTAGAGGGTTTGTATGTCCTAGGGGGTGGGGAACTAACTACTACTGTTCAGCTAAGTTGACATATCATTCAACTGCCTTGTAAGTATGTATGCATATATCCAAAGACAAATACTACTCTAATCCTTAATCAGAGAAACCTTTCTTCACAGTGAACAGTGATGAATGCCATGACTCATGGATGTCCAGGTGCTTTGAGAAAGTGATATTTGCAGTGTCAGTAATACACAAGACATTAGTACTACTTCGCTAAGATTTAGGAAACATTACTGAAGAACGAGTGGAAAGAATTTAGAGCTGGAAGATAGGAAGAAGGTCTGTGGAATGTTATATTCTAGGCATGACACAGACATTACACAATGACAAGCTCAAAGCAGCTACAGTTTCCTGTGTAGTACTGGCCATCATCAATCAGTCAGTCATAGATAAAGGCCTTATGAAACACTATTCCTTTTTCCTGAATTATTATTTTATGATAAATTATCTTCAGCTATTGATCTATGCGTTTATCCATCAGTCTCAAAAGCCTTATTCCAAACTCATGATTACATAGTCGTCCCTGTTTTAACTCTACAGACACACACACACACACACACTCACACACACACACACACACACACACACACAAATCCATAAATACGCTAAATATATGAATATAAAAGAAGTCTATAGGGAGGGGAATTGGAGTAGTGAAAAGGATAATTGCCAGAGGTAGGAAAGAAAAAGATGGGAGACAGAATAATTATATACATCATGAAATTGTCAAATTTAGTTAATATCTTTGTGAGAAAAATTTAACAATAAATCCATTGTAATGTTGGAAACTTACAATTGGGTTTAAGATACTGGCATATCTCATTTTACAACTGTTACTGAAGAGCTGGGAGAGAGGTATACATTTATCAAATATGAGATACATCAAGATAGTGACTGTAATATGATTCCATAGTGATCATTTACCTTCTGACACTTTAATCTGCATAGCTATTGATGTTCCAAAATATTGTCATAAGAACTAAACAAGAAGGGGAAACACCATGGTGTCTGCTTTCAATACAGCGAAATCAAAAGACACAATGAAGAAGTCAGGGAGAAGACAGTTAGCCATGCCATCTCTTTCTTGACTGTTAGCATTCTAGCATGGGGCAAACATCTGCTTGAGGATGGGAGAGAAAATGTAGTACAACTTTCCCTGGGAATCAAGAACTAGACCTGCCACGTGGAAAACTAGTGACCAGTGTGCACCAATATTCAAGAATGATAGAACAACGGAAAGATAGAGATCTTATTCAAACAAATTATAGGCAGTTCTTAAACCTGGAAGATACAAATACGCAAGGACTTTCTTACCAGTCAAGTATAACCCATCCAAGTGTACATCAAAATGTCTGATATCTGAACTGTCAAAGGTAAAAAGAAAGAAGATTCTCAGGATTCAAGAGAAAAGACAGACAGAAAGTTGTCCCTGTTAGACTGGCAGTGTGCTTCTCAGCAGTGCTGTTTCAAGGCCAGAGTTGTCAGTGCTGAATGGAAAATAGCTGTCAACTGAAAGCTGACATTCTTTAGAAATGAAGGAGAATTAGAAACGTCCTTAGACACAATCACCAAATAGAGCCTACAAGAGTTGCCACGGGAAGTTTTCTAACTAGAAGGAGACATTCATGAAGTTATAAAACCCATAGTTAAGCTACAAAAAATTTAGAATATCTAATTGTATAAGACATGTGCAAGTACTATTTCTATCAATAAAATAATTTAAAAATCACCACAGTGATATTTTGAGAGCCAATTTAGAGAATGTCAAATGGGATATCAAAATTTTTAATGAAGAGAGGGATGTATTGAAGTGTTAAGGTTTTTACTGGTTTTGAAATTGTTTTTCTTGTTATCATTTCAGATTAGCTTGTCAATAACAAAAGATGTTTTCACAAGCCTCATAGCAATCACAAAGCAAACATTTAGAATAAATAAAGGAAAAATAAGTAAAGAACCAAAAGACACTGTTAGTGTAATGGTTTGGCCACGTAAGAATTTTACAAAAAAAGGGAAAAGGAATAAATGAATAGAAATTCAAAGAAAGGTCTAGCTAGAATTAACTTACTACAAGGAAAAGTTAGTTAATAGAATTCCACATGTCTTCAGGATTAAAATTATGAATAAATTTCTAATAAAATCATATACCTTTAAATAATAATTCAGCAACTAGCCTCATTATGTTGTGAATACATCTATGCTGCCATGCTATTGCAGCATGATTTACCATAGCCTAGAAATAAACAACCAGTGTCCATCAAGTTATGGATTAAGAAAATTGTTGACCCATGAAGGATGACATCTTCTCAACATCTATAACATAGATGAAATAGAATACCATTAGGTTGAAATAATTCAGAAAGACAGAAAGACAGTACTCCAAAACCTCATTTTTGTGGAAGCTAAACAGTTAATTTCTCAGATGTTAAGAATAGAATGGAATTGTCAGAATTTTGAGAGATTAAATAAAAATAAAGGGAAGTTGATCATTAGAAACTATATTATATTCAGATAGAAGATAAATTCTTATGCACTATCACAAATATATTAGGGTGAGTAGATATTAAATAATACACTATGTATCTTAAAAACCTAGAAATATGTTGTAATTTTAACATGATGAATTTTGGGGATCTTTAAAAATTTATCTAAATATTATATAATATCTATGCATTTAAATATGATATTAATTTTGTATATATGTTCTTAGTACATATATATTCATTATATCTTTTTATATATTGGTTTCTTATGTAAATTATAAGAATTGATGAAAAATGTGGTAGAAATTTTCTCAAACCCATCCAGGAGAAAGCTACAAAAGGGTAGTGATTGGCATGCATCAAAATGACAACGTTTTTTCTGTTTAAAATGTACATAATCTGTATTTGTGTATTATACTTTTCACATTTGAGTGAAGCTAACAGTTTGAAGGCAAATGTGTTTTTGCCTACCTGTGGCGGAGTGGAAGTCTATGCAGACTGATGTTGAAGCATATGAGAATTACAAGTTGGTTCTATCCCTTATCACCTGTGTGCATAAAACAGAGTTATTTATCCAACTTCTCTTAATTTTTCCATTGTACAGTGGGATAAAAACACCTCATAGAGTTATTATAGTACATGTATAATGCTTAGAGTGATGCTTGCCTCCCAGTTAGTATCCCATGTAGATATTTCTAAGGCAACTTATAATATACTGAGGAAGATAATGAAATTAAGCCCTAAGAATAGAACTTAAGAATATCGACTCACTGTTAGTTGCTAGGCAAGGGAGAGCCAGAACTTAGCTTTGCTAAGTCAATTATTCTCTACTGGAAGGCCATGTGTCAACATTATTTGGATAATACAAATAGATCTTGCATGACTAAACTTGGGTATAAGGTTATATTTGAATTTTTTAAAATGGTTGCAAAATTGGGAAAAGGGGAAAATGAAAAGTGGGATTTGGGAAGCACTGGGGGATAAATCCGATCAAAATATATTTTATGAAATTCCTAAAGAATAAAGGCTCTTTTAAAATAGAAAAAAGTATCTCCTCATGTATTTCTCATAGTAAGGAGACCAAGAATTTTATATTTGATAGATATATGCACGCAAAACCTATGTGTGCTAGAGCCTGAGAGCCATTCAGAACACTGTACGAACTCCTATAAAATTAAAAAAGGAGTCAATGTTCTTTTCCAAGAGTTAACTGATATTGTGTATAGTGCCTATATTAGAATTGTCTATAGATCTTGTTATAAAACAAAATTTTAATTTCTATGAAATATGAAAAGATACTTAGCATACCATTGCCATGGATAACATCAAATTTTGTAGATCATAAGAATAATACTATTTTTTTGATGATAATTGGATAGATGGGGAAACATTTGGAAAATGTCTTTCATTGCTTCTTATTGTATTTCATTTAAACTTTAAAAAATGTGTAATTTAAGAGTCTTAAATATAAAGTTAAAATATATAAATAGCACACATAATTATTAGATATTAATGATAGGAAAAAGGGAAATACCTGTGGGTTTCATAGCATGCTCAATCAAAACACAATATAGAAGCTGAAAAATCAGAATCCATTAGCTATGCTCTCAGAATCCTCACAGAGTTGTCATGGTAGTCAGGTGTAGGAATGTGTGCAGATTCTTCCAGTTATGAGAAAGATTGCTTTTTTTGTGGCTTGAACTGTTCTCTTCATTGGGGAACAAAATCCTGGATATATTTTTATATGTGAAATGCATGATGGATGCAAGACATCATCATGGATTTTATCTCCTGTAAAGTCATTACATTTTGGAATCATTGACATTGTTAAGTGGGGTTGGTGGGTTCTAACCTGACCCTGTCATGGAGTAACCCTGGGTAAGTTTATTAATATTTCTGTTCCTTAGCCTTCTTATCTTTCAAATGGGAACTTTAATAACTGTCTTGGTCAAGTTGGACAAGATCTGAAACTATTTCAAAAGCAAAAAGTTAATGTAAAAGGTAATTAAATCTGGCTTTGACAGATTGATTGTACATTTATGACATTTTAATGACATTTTAGATTTCATTAGGACAGAAGTCTAATGAAGTTTTTTAGAAGTTTTTTTAGAAACCTATATCCCAATTGCTATATAAGTAATTTTAAACCTGGACTAAACTGAGGACTAAAAATGTCTTTTCCTCCTGATAAGGAACAGTAGAGAATGTTAATTGCCTGTCTTTGAGTTCATTCAAGTCGTTCAAAGTGTGCTTTTAGTATTTCTAATACCAGGGAGAAGTTGACTTAAGTTAGTCTACCATGCCCTTGCTGAAGAAACACAACTTTATCTGAGTTGTAAGCTGTTCACAGGCTGTAGAATTGCTGTATAAATGTGACAGTGAGGTGACACAACTCAAGTACAGATCTTTTTCTTTCTCTGACCAAGTTTACAGGTGAGGTAGTGATCTGTGACCAAGAGCAAGTTACCCAGAGAGCACTTCTTGCCTTCCCACAGTCGATGAAGACTCATCCTTGCCTGAAAGTTGGCTTTTGGCAAGGAGCATGGGTATTTTCAGAGCAGAGTGCCTCTTTTATTTGCAACAGAACCATGTGATTACCAAGTCAAACTAAGAGACCATTTGGACCTAGGTAAGTCTAGAACTTCATTTTTTTTTTTACATTATAGTTTTAAGATCATTTAACATAAAAAACTGCTTAATAAAAAAATATTCGGTATAGCTTAAATTCCAGGAAGAAATCTGGGTCCTCTCTGGGCATTCTAAAGATTAATTCCTCCCAACTCCATGGAGGAGGTATGGCAAGAATCTTGTTTTATAAATGAGGGAACTGATTTTCAGAGCCCTTAGGAGTGTTCTTCATGTCTCCACGTGAACAGCCTGGCTCTGTCTTTTACACTCTGAACCAGTCTACCTCTGGGCTCATTCTTCTGAAAGGCAACTTTTTAAAGATTTCACTCCTAGCTTTAGAGTGATTAAGCTTTAAAAGTGTGGTTCTTTAATGCATAGGAATGTGCATGTGTGAATACTATCCCCTATATGTGTAAGAGAAAGCTACACTGGCAGTCAGCCTAGCTTGAAAGTGTTATTTGTGTGGCAGGAATTCTCAATGAGCTGGACCACTCCCATGGCATTTTGCAGAATCGTCTGTATATAGTTTTGATCTGAGTTTGGTTCCAAGAGCATAAATATCTGTGAGAAATCCTGTGAGATAACTCCAGCAAGGCAGCAACAAAACCTCCTGTTTCAATCGACTTTTTATGCAAATGGAAAGGGATGAACTAGAAGCAAATACCTGAAAATTCATAAGATACTATCCATCAATAATTATGCAATATTCATGGAAGTGTACTTAGATAGTGTACTAAGTTCTGGACTTCACATTTGTATTTTCTCAGCTAAAAATGTGGAAAAACAGGAAGGAGAGAAGAGGCCAACAACTAGAGCACAGAGACAATTATGGGATGAGGTATTTTCATATCTTTCCTCACAATGAGCACATGAAATGAAAATTCCCAGACAGCATAATTCACTGATGGGAAGAAGATTCATAACTTGGATATCTAATTTATTATTTTAGAAGAAAATAAAATTCTAATCTTTATTGGGGGAGGGGATAAAGGCATTGTGAGTCAAATAAACAGTTCCTACATCTTTGTGCACATGCTAAATATTTCATTTCTGTATTAGTGAAATATTTAGAGCAATTTGTGAGCTGTTTCCCAGACACATGGGAGCCTAGGTCACAGAGCTGCAGGAGAGTCTAACAATGTCATGGTGGCTTTCCAGGAAAAATGAATATGCCAAAGAATGACAACTACTTTTACTTTTAATGGGCGAGAAACACATCTAAATAAAAAAGATACTAAGACTAGGCATTCAGAGTTTCTTCAGGCTCTGTATTCCAGACTCAGGCTCTTTAAACAGCCTTAGTAAATCTTGATGAAAATATCACTTTTGATTTGGCTCTGTGAGTACCTGAATGCTTTTAGTTCCCTCTGCCTGGTTGGTGACAGTGGAGAGGACTTTTAATAAAGAAACCTGAGGCATGGTTGCAATGTGTAGGTGGCCTGCACTTTGGTCCCTTTGCTCCTGGGGTGAAATGTAAGAACACCTCATGTCCAAATTCACCCTTGGAATTGATTCAATACTAAATTCTAAAGACTTGCCAAGCTTTTTAAGGCTCAAAATGAGCCATCTTCAAGAGAACTGCAATTTTATTCAGCAGCAGATGCCTGAGGGGACAGCTTATTGGGTGTATTTTCACCCACATGTTCTAACATATAGAATTATTTCTAGATGGAGTCTCGTTGTACAATAAATATTTCTATCTTGCCAACATTTAAGTGTTAAATCCTAAGTTTCAATGTATGCTCTGAAGACAATCTTTGGGAGGAAATTGGGATTCGTATCCATGTAAAAGAAACCGCAGAGATCTGTTTTTCCCTTCCAGCAGGTTAGGACATAGAAAGATTCTATAGAAGAATAACACTGAGTCTACTGATGACTTTATCCTGGACTTCCAATTCTCCAGAATTGTAAGAAATATATTTCTATTGTTTATGAATCATCCAACCCATGGTGTTCTGTTCTACCAGTCTGAATGAATTCAAAGCCTTCCTAGATGGATTTCCATTTCTCTTTAGGTTATTATATTGCACCAAAGTCTGTGATACTTCCGAGAAGCTCTGTGAACTCTTCACACAGATTTGACTAAATTGAGTATTACAGAATTGAAAAAACAGAGAATGTTTATACCTATAGATTTGTACTGCTCTCAAACTTGTTCCAGGGAGTCAACCCCCACTCAGTGAAGAGATTAATAAGTGGTCAAAATCTTAGAACAGGGGGCTGTGAGTGCCCAGCCCTCTGTGGGACATCTTTTTCAACCTCCTTCCAATGCGGAGGGAATATGGAAGAAGGGGCAGAGAGAATGCAAGAGTTGGAAGATGGAAAAAGTTCCCTGAAATGATATGGATGTTGCATTCATGAACTCATAATCATAGTAATTAAATTATGGATTCCCACACAAGATTGGCACAAGATCAAACCCTCCTAAATTTCAACGTGGACAGACAGGGAAGAAGCTCATGAGGTCCTATCCCTCGCTGAAGAATTAATAGCAGTGTATAGTTACTAGGAGTGAGAATTATTCTTTTGAGATGTGTATACCATGGCCACTGGTAGGCAGTAGATGGCTCTACCTTCCTGCATATGGAGATCAATTTAATGGGTTATTAAAAGGAGAGAGAGAGACAGAAAGAGAGGAAGTTGGGAGAGGATTGTATTGGGTGTCATCTAGAGACAGTTAGAGGGGAAAATGAGGAGTGTGTGTCACTATATTTCATTCTACACTTGTATGAAATAATCAAAGAATAATTTTTAAGGTAAATAAATAACTTTTTACAAAACATAAAAAAAAGTGAGTGATGCTTTTGGATCATTGGAGCAATACTTCTTACTGAGAACTCACTGCTTCATGTACTGTTTTAGGTATATTATATCCATGTCATATAATAATCCTGACCTTATATGATATTGAATTATATAATTTTATATATTATGTAGTGTCTGAGCTGAAATTAGAGCTATCTTATTTAGTATAGAAGTGTACTTTGTGCAAACATTATAATGCTGATTAATTCATTATAAGCCTGTGATTTCAACTGCTAAGAAATGAGAAATCTACTTTGCAGCATGTACCAGCTATAACCATGACTTGTTGGGTAGAAGAAGCTTCTAAGGCTGAGGCTGAGGCCCACCCAGATCAGAAGGATTTTGTCAATGAGCACAGGGATAGTGGCTGATCATGTACAAGGATTTGCCATCCTGTTATTTTTCATTTTCACTGCTACTTATCTCCACTTTCTATTTTAATTTTCTAAAAGAACAATCTATATGGGAAGGTAATGTAGTAAAGTGGAAGTCTGGCTCCAAACTCCTGAATTCCAGTGGCACTCCAGCCTCTACCTTTTATACACCTAAGACTACAAGAACATGCCACCGTACACAACTCTCCAGCCTCCGGTTCATTGGATCATCTCTGAAACAATGTTTGTCAGACATGGCTTGGCTATAGCACACATGGATTCACAGGGGCTATCACTGCATGTATAATGCTGGCACAAGATCAAGTCAGTCGAAATCTCAGCATGGCTGGGAGATGGCTTCATGAAGTCCCACCTCTATCTGAGAACCTGTTTGCAACTGGTTGCTGCTCTGGGAAGGAGCGTTAGTTAATTTACATAGATGTGGTCCCTGTGATTCCATGTTTTTATAGATGTACATGGTGCTGTTTCTATGCACTTATAGACAGTTCTAAGTTGGGAGGAAAAAGTAGTGAGCATAAAGAAAGACTAGAAAGTAGGAAATGGGGATAGATTTGATCAAAACACATTATATGAACATATAACATTCTTAAGCAATAGAAAGATATTAAAACTGTATATATAATGCATATTCTATTTATTTATTTATTTATTTATTTATTTATTTATTCACTTTACATCTCACTCACTGACCCCTCCCAGTCACCCACTCCCAGAATCCTCTCTTTTATCCCCCCTCTCCTTTTTCTCTTTCGAGAGGGTGGGTCCTCTCTTGGGTATCCTCCCACCCTGACACATTAAGTCTCTGTGGGGCTAGATGTATCTTCTTCTACTGAGGCCAGACAAGACATCCTAGCAAGAAGAACATACCCCATTTTAAATAATGTTACTAATTAATTATTTAAAATTATCTTGTCCATTTTATTTTATATTGTTGAATGTTGTCATTTCATTATCCATTTATCAGAGTGGAAAATGGACATATAATAGGATAACTGATATTTACATTAAGATAATTGATATTTATATCAAGCTCTAGCTTTTTACCCTTGAGCTCACTTCTATGATGGCATCTAAATTTGGAGGGCCATTTCACACTAATCTTGTCATATGAAACACAATAAAAAAAAAACAAGAAATGTAATAATATAATAAATTTAGCAAACTATATCTTTAATGTTAATTAAAGCCAGTGTCATTTTATGCTTTGAAAACAAAGCATCTGACTTTATAGGAGTAATCTTTACTTCTTAGGAAAAGGGAGGCAGGCTCCTAGTCCTAGTCTATATTGACACAGGGAACCACACCTGAGGTACACATAAAGTATTTCTGCTTTTGAGAAATTTTAGCTTGAACTTCTGTTAAGAGTAAGACTATTGAGAAATATGGAAATGCGAAGGTACTCAGTGTAGGTTTCTATTTAGACAAGATAAACAAAGCATGTGTGGCAATGAAGCCACTCTGAAACACAGATGGAGAAAGGCAGAGGCATAACAAAAAGGCCATCCGAGTAGCAGGATGCTAAGAAATGGGAAATCTGCTTCCATCTATGTGCCCTTTTATGCCAGACATTCATTTCATTCTCTCACAATGAACTAGCAAAGAAAATACCTAATTAACAATATATTTTCTGGGTAAATCTAAAATCCTTCAAAAGGATACTTACTCTATGAGACATATCAAGACACATGAAGAAAACTTTATAAAATGGCATGTCTATATGTTTAAAAACCATGTTTCACATTTTATTTCAAATGCAAGTGGCAGAATGTGCTGTCATTACTTTTAAAGGAAATAAATTTGAAGTTTTGACCACCACTAATCCAATGATAAGTATTTAGCTATCTTTATATAACAACATATGCTTGCTTTGGCATTTCTCCAGCCCTTACGTTTTGGAGCCTAATATTTCCTTTTATCGCTGGTGTATTATTCATTTCTGGTCCTCAATGAGGGAGCTTGAGTTTCAGCCATAAGGGGCTCTTTTCTCTGAGATTCTTTAGTTCTTTCACAGGTTTTATATGAGGTTCATGCAGTATTAGGGAAACGAAGCAATTGGAGAAGTGCCTAAGAGGTACTTTCTCTCAATAAAGATGCTGTGTTCATGTTTAGCTTCTAATGTGACATAATGAATCATGAACTAAGGGTAATTGGAAAATTTGTGCCCCCCTCAGAGTTGAACAGCAGTTTAATGTATGAAAGCAAACCATTGGTCAATTAGAAGACTTGATCAATATTTATATTGCTCTTTAATGAAAGGAAATAACGCTGATAGATTTTCTCTGGATTTGTTGATGAGTGTGTATTAGTAGACAACAAGCAGGGTATTCATGGATCATAGTCAAATTAAACTTTTAGTAACAAGTCAGACGCCCATGTAATTTTTTCCAGAAATTTGCACTATTTTTAAAAGCCTCACTTATCTCTCATAATTAACACAAAAATACTATGTACGAAACATATGTTTTTCATATATTACTTCATCCTTGCTTCCCAGAAACATTGCAGGATGTTACTTGCACTTACAAATTAGGACATTGACGCAGAGAGACCAAGACAACTTGTCCATTATGATATAGGAAGTGTAAAGCAAATTGAGATAAATTTTATTTAAGAATGAAGTGAAATTTAAATTTAAAGCAAATCTAGTAGATTTGTTTGTTTGCTTTTTCTATAGAAGGTCATGTTATTTCTGAAAGCCTACATTGTTTCCCAGAGGGAATGTGGGAGTTGTTTTGTTGCACACCTTGTTTGAATGGAGATGAGAGAGGATGATAAGACATGGTCCCTGTATGCTGTGTAAAGGAATAGTTTGAACCCATCCAGATGGACCCTGGGCTGCTGCTCTGCTGACTTCTAAGAGCAAGGCCTCTGATCATCTAATTAGTGAAGGGCCAGAAAGTCAATTGCGATACCTACAAGTCAAGTCATAGGATTTAGCACATGGGGCCTGAAAGCCTTCTGAGACCCAGTTTCATCTCTTGTTTTCTAGTAGCTTCTCAGCAAAGACAGCAGCAGTTGGAAGTTTTCTTCTCTATACTTACTGAGTATCCTCATTTGGTTCAAAGGCTGATTTTAAGCATCCAGGCAATACGCATCACCTTCGAGAGTTCGAGGTTTAGTCAATAAAATTGACTGGGAAATAACTCAAAAGCCATGACTCCTCATTCCATATCATAGACTGGGCAGATACTGTCTCTTCTTGTATTTGATCTTGAGTATCTCTGAAAATGTTCACTCTTTTTTCCTTCTTGAAATTTTAACTACAAGCCTGCATTATATTCAGTGGACAAAAGGGTTCCTGTCGTAATCAGCTTCTTGACACATGAAGATTTTTTTATGAGAAACATTTAATGATGAAAACACTAGAGGTCAAAGTCTTGTCAGTTCCTGCTCTCCATATTGGAACCCTGTTCATGAATAGGTTTGTGCATATTTTCTTTCTCCTCATGAATATACTGCGCTCTATTATCTCAGATAGTGGAAACTGCCTCTTCTGTAAACAGGGAATGAAATGTACGTCAAAGGCTAATGTGTAAGAAATTTCTGGGAATGTGAGAAACATTTCAGGGTTTTGAATATGTACAGGCATATACGAGCACACAAAGCCAAATACTGTGCTTCCTAAATGCTAGGATTTCTTCCAAGAACGTTACTTGCATTCACTCAAATCCTCTAACAATCTTGTCTTCTTCTCATTTTGCAAATTGGACTGTAAGGTACATAAATGCTAAGCAACTTGCTTTATTTGGCTTACATAGCTAAGAAACAATAAAGTGGTGGTGTTAATCCTGAAGAATCTGACTGAATCATCCAAGAATTTATATGGAAGCAAAAAGTACCAAGATAAGAAAAACTATTCTTAACAACAATAGAAACTGTATAAATACCAACACACCAGAGCTGTGTTAATAAGTAGCATGGCAACTAGAACACAACAGTCACACGGATCAAAGGAGTAGAGGATCCAGCTACTATAATAAACCCATACAGCTATAACAACATGGCTTTTCAAAAGGTTGTCAAAACTGCATCAGAAGACAGATAGCCTCTTCAACAAATGGGGCTTTATGTCCACATTTAGCAGAATGAAACTGGATGACTATCTCTTATCCTGTACAAAAATCAACTTCAAATGTGTCAAAGACCTTAGCATAAGGCATGAAACTCAGAAATTGAAAGGAAAGGTAACAAAAACCACTTCATGATATAATCATAGGCAAGGACTTGTTCAACAGGACATCAGTAGTTCAAAAAATAGTGACAACAGACAATAAATGAGTCATCATTAAACTAAAATGCTTACTTACAACAAGGAAATACTTAAGAACGTGGAGATAGTGACTAAAGAGAGTCTATGGAATGCAGAAAAAACTGTGAGAATGAAGAAAAATGTCTGGCAAAGTGTTACTACCTAAAATGTGCAAGGAAGTTAAAAGAAATCCTAAGAAACCAAGTAACCCATTCAATAAAAGGGTTAATGAAATGTGAATGACCACCCCCAGCACACACACACACACACACACACACACAAACACAAACACACATAGAAAATATCTACCCTCACCAGAGAAATGGAAACCAAAGCTACATGAGTATTTTATCTCCCTTAATCAGGATGGAAGTCTTTAACAAAACAAAAAAATGCTGATAGGGATATGGATAAAAAGAAACCACTGTATACTGTTCACAGGAATAAAGTTATTCCGGCCACTCTAGAAATCAATATAGACCTTTTTCACAAAACCAAAAATGACTCTATAATATGACTCAGCTATATCATGCTTAGGAACTTACCTGAAAAAGTTTAAGTCATCATATGATAGATACACTTGAACATAAATGTTTGTTGAAGCATTATTGACAACAGTTAAATTATTGAACTAAGTTAAGTACACAACAACAAAAGAATCGATAAAGAATATATGGTAAATATGTATGTGGTATAATATATATAATATATACATAATGTATGACATAATATAAACCTATGCATAAGGATGAAGTTATTTCATTTGCAGAAAGGTGGGTGTAATTGGAGATAATAATGTTATGTGAATTAAGCTAGTCTTAGAAGAAAAAATATCATATGCTTTCTTTCATATATAGATCTTAGATTTATACAGACACAGGAAATCATGTATACATTAAATAAAGTTAGAATTAAAATAGTCTAGGGGAAAGGGGAAGGAAAGGATGAGAAAGGAAAGTGCTAGGCATTTGGATAACAATATGGTCTAGGTACAATGTACCATAGACAATATAAAGTTGTATGTGAATATCCTTATTAAATTGTCCTTATGTCCGTATAATGTGTATAATGAATAAATGCATTTAAAATATTTAAAAACAGTCAAATCTGATGCCAATGAGGTTCGATAATATGACTTATGTTATGAACTACTTACACAGAGTAGAGGATGTATTAATCATCTGAGGTAGGTGGGACCTACGTGAGAAAGTGAGATAGCAAGTGGGACAGGCCACTGTGCATCAGCTTTGGATTCAGAAAGCCCTATCACAATTAACCATCCATAAAGTCATGAATGCCTTTTTTCCTACTTTCTGCCAACTACCCTCTCAAGAAGGCACCAGAGACAGAAAATCATATAAAGACATGGTTGATGAATTCTAGGTGCTCTCTAGCTTGGTCAGTAGCAGTGTGAAGTTACACTGACTCTTTCATCTTTCTAAGACATGGCTTGATTTATATACCAATGAAAATGGTTAAGTGAAAAAATAGGAAGGTAAAATGTAGTACTACTCTATTTGTAACTGTTTTGCTACTTAATTAAACAATTAGAAATAACCATATACATTGTATACCTAGAGTCAGAATTTGGATAAGAGTCCTATTAAAGTACCATTTTGACTGACTAAATTGTAACACATCAAAGCAGATTTGGAACCCCAATGGAGATGTAGGAATATCCATTCCTACAGCATACACTTCATGCAAGGGGTAGATGTATTGATGTCCCCCGCAAAAAGCCAAGAGCTAACAATACAAAAGCTATTGCTCCCCAATTAGAAAAATGTCAAAGCGGTTTTTGTGTATATTCTTAAAATGTTTACTTATTTTTATTTTGTGTATGTAAGCATTTTGCCTGCCTCTATGTAGTATACCACATATGGACAGTACCTGCAGAGGCTAGAAGGAGGGCAACCTTGGGAGTGGTGTTGCAGATCAACATGAGCTGCCGTGTGAGTGCTGGGAAGTAAACCCAGGTCCTCTGTGAGAGCAGCCAGTACACTTACCAACTGAACCATATCTCCAGTCTATAACCTCCATATATTTTTTCATGTCTCATCTATTAAAGTTAAATCATGCAGATTCAATTTTATTATTTGTAATCAGAAATGTTTAAGGCAGTTCTTCCTCAGATGTTTAGAGTATTTATCTGATAATTAAATACTACCATTTTTTTTTATCCTCCACCAAACTTACAATGACAATTATAACTTAGTCACCTTGGGCCAGTGATTAAACTATTTCTCTATTTGTAAAATGGTAATAAGAATTAAATAACAATAGAAGATGCACCGTTAGTGAATAAATTAGATGACTATGTTCTAGTTTCCTCTGGTGCATCCTTATTCAGTGTACACATATTTATCTTAGTGGAAACTAGTAATAAAAATTTAGATTTGTGTCTTTAGAAGTAACATTTCACAATATAGCAGTCCATTAAACAAAATTCACACTGTACACCTAGAATAAACGGTTAGATTACCCAAAATTTTTCTTCTTCCTCATACATAGATAAGAAACTACACTTGGACTCAGAAAACCTTTGACCTTAATTCAACTTTGAATAGTCAGTTATCCATTGTAAGAGGAGCTAAGGTGGAAGTAGTTAGGAGAGGAAGAGGAGGAGTAAGGAGGAGAGGAGGAAAAGGAAGTAGAGGAGCTAGGAGACAGGAGAGGAGAACAAGAGAGAGAGGAGATGGAGGCAGACGTTTACGTGTCTGTAGCAGTCAAAGTTAGTTGGTATATCTAGGTTGGGTATTGAGTTACACTTCTGATTGTATGGGTATCTTGTTACTGATCATTATCAAATATATAAGCCCTTGGTTAATCTTTAAGCACTAGAGTCTCATCTTTCTACTGAGCCCGCATGGATGGTGGAATGGCCTGGGTTTGCAGAGACAGCGTGGGAGATTGAGCCGTCTCCCATCCTGATGTCTCGTGGGTGGCAGGGCTGGTGTTTCTGGTAAGGCCATTTCTATCTGCTTCATGCACATGGCTTCCATCTGAGAAACATGGCGTCTGGGGTAGGCAGAGCTGCTGCAGCTTAGATAGTCAGCTTTACCAGAGGCTGTTTTAAATAATTACCACAACAAAGTGGCACATCGATTTTGGGCAAGAATTCACTAGAAATGTAAGTCTATTCACCTGAGAGTAAAAGTTGTATTTAAAAAAAGAAAGAAAGAAAAAAAGTGAGTCAGTGATTGGTGCTGATAGGAGCCACATGACTCCAGCACAGGGAACTGTGTACAAAGAAAATGCTGGCAGGCAGGTCCTCTGCTGAGAGAAAATATAGGCTTCTCTGAGCAAAGAGAGCCAAATAAATATGCTTCCATTGTGGAGAAGCTACTGATTTAAGTATAACGTTAAAATATAGGGATTATTTGCTTCTAGGAAAGATTCATAAACATATTTGTCCAAATCATGTGGGGATTATCGACCACGGTTGGAACTTAGGGAAAATTGTCACTAGCTCTAGAGTAAAGAGTACAGTGTACAAGCGGAAGCTGCTCTGGAGTACAGAGCCAAACAGATAGATGATATAAATAAAAAAACTGTTCTAGGCAGAGGGCTGAACAGAAAGATAGTGTAAATCAGATGTATTCAGGTGATATAAAGTTATATTGCCTCACAGGAGACTCGGGTCTGTCTAACGTGGGCCCCACAGGAATTCTGGGTTCATTTCCTGCTTGGCAAAATAAGAAAGGCCTAAAGAATAGGCACATACAGTACTTTAGTTAAGATAGGGAAAATTGTCACTGACTCTAGAGTAGAGAGTACAGTGTATAAATAGAGACTGTTCTGGCAGAGGGCCAAACAGAAAGATAATGTAAATCAGGTGTATTCACATGATATAAAGTTATATTGCTTCATAGGAGACTTGGGGTCTGTCTAACGTGGGCCCCACGGGAATTTTGAGTTCTTTTCCTGCAGGCACATACAGTATTTTAGTTATTAAGTTGATTTTATTTTCAAGATAGGTGTGATTTTCAGTTTTGTGGTTATATTTTTCCTCTCGGCAAGAGGTCAAGATAAAGATTTTTCTGGTTACTGGCTCAAGGAAATGATGTTTTCGGAAAAAGCTTTTGTCTGTGTGTTTTCAGAAGAGACTATTGAGATATTTCTACCTCCCAGAATTATATGAACTAGACATAACAGAAGCAGGCCATCAGAATACTATATTCCAGAATTCAAACAAAAGAGTATCTTGATACTAAAATTTGTTTTGAGAATTACATATTGCAGCATACACAGCTTTGGTGTGTTTACTCATCGAGCAAGCTGAGTAGACCCTCTTGAACCTCTGATGTCCTGCAATTTTAGCTGGATGCAGTGAAGACACAGACATCAGAGGCTTATCAATTTATCCCCCCGCCCCTCTTCTAATATCTCAACACCCGTAATCAGCTTGAAGAAGTTAATGAAGAGTCGGCTCCCCTAATCCCTGGGCTTAGGGATTGAGGGGGTTAATATTAGGGAAAAGTAATGGTTTTATTGGAACAGGGAGGAATAGTTAGAATTGATTACTTAGCCATAACCTATTTGGTAGAAATCTGTATAATTGTTATTAAGCTAAAGTTATATTTCTTAAATGGTACAAAATTTACTTTGATTTCAAATCTAAGGTTTTCATTGGTATGAGTTTCTTATTGATATAAAAGTGAGATTAATATTGTTACTCTCATAGGCATTGTGCCTATATAACACATTTAGGAATACAAGGTTTTGACCCAGTCTTTTTTTAACTTTTTAAAAACTGATTTGAGATGGTTAGCCTGTGAGTTAAGGACCTATAGCAATTGCATGGCTCTGAGTTTACTATTAGAGTGTTTTCTAGATCTTAATTAGAAAAGCAGAAAGGAGTTAATGGACAACAGTCCAGATTGCTTTACACAGATAGTTGGTTTTCAAAAACTTCAGAAGTCCACAGAATTGATGTTATAAGCATTCCTGTATAAACATTCTTTTTTATTAGAGACCTGTCTGCTCCTGACAGCTTCCCTGTCTTAGATTCTAAGAAGAAATTGAGCATCTTTGGAGTTACTCCAGTTGTGGTGAGACAGCCACTAGGCAAGAATTGACTCTTTTCATCTACAGACAAAATACTGTCCAGAAAAGGACACACTTGCGGAATAGTTGACTGATTATATCTGCCAAGACAGAGTAATCAGCCCTTAAAAATTCTGCATTACTAGGTCTGTCAGATGATCCTGGGCCAGAAGCCTGAAGATCAGATGATCCAACATTTTGAGGTTTAGGGAATGTCCAGGTGTTCAGCTGTCTCTAAAAAATTGGCTAAGTTTTAGAAGCTATGCTTTGTGTTTCCCAGGATTTCAGTTAATTCAGTCATTCTGGATTTCTGACGGGGTTGAAGACTTACAGTATCATAGCCAACCCAGACTATTTACTTTGAGAAAATAGATTTGAGAGGATGATTTTCAGCTGACATTCATTCTAAAGCCAGGTTTAGAACTAAGTCTTTTAGTTAGGCGAGATGACAGAGGTTCTGTTTAGTCAACAAAATGATGGACTGAGTATTAGGTCTATCTTGTACCTTACTGATACAAATTGGTGTAGTTATGCTCTATTGTATTTTGAGAGAAAGTTTTTCTTATTTTATTTTAACAGAAAGGGTGATATGTAGGAGGAGCTAAGGTGGGAGGAGTAAGAAGAGGAAGAGGAGGAGATGGGAGAGAAAGAGAAAAAAGGAAGAGGAGGAGCTAGAGAGGGCAGAGATGTAGGAGAATGGAGAACCACACCAGTATGGAGAGCACTCTTATGCAACAACTTATAAACTTATAACTAGGTTGGCTAATTGGGATACAACTCTCTTTGTATGGGCATCTTGTTATTAATCATTATCAAACATATAAAGCCTTTGATTAATCTATAAGAATTAGAGTCTATTCTCTTACAGGGCCCGCATGGATGGAGGAATGGTCTGGGCAATGCCCTGCCTTGTGGAGACAGCGTGGAAGATTGGCAGAGCCATCTTCACGCTGGCAGGGCTGGTGTTTCTGGTGGGCTGGTTCTAGCTGCTGTGAGCACGTGGCCTCCGGCTGAGAAACATGGTGGCTGGGCTAGGCAGAGCCACTGCAGCTTAGATAGTCGGATGAACCAGAGGCCAGTTTTAAATAATTATTTCAACAATCCATCTTTGAGTAAATTAATTACACCAACTTCCTGAGACTTCATGCAGTCATATGTGACTTTAGAGCAATAATTCCAAGCTCTCAGGAGTAGTCTTGTCACAGTTTAGAGTGCTGGTAAAACATGAGAAAATGTTTTAGCACAATGTAAGTCACATACTCAAATGGTAAATATTTATTGATTTAAATTAATTTCTATTATTATTTCTCAAGATTATTATCCTTGTTACTATCTTGGCAGAATGACTTTAGCCTATCCAGAATTTCTGGAGCCATCTACAGAGTGGAAGTAAAACCTGTGTCAGGTGCATGCACCCTTCAGGAAAGTGAAGGTCACAATGGGAGAACTGTTGGTAAAAATGGAACCAACTTGTTCTTTTATCTTTCTGACTTGATGGTCCTGGGGGTGTTTTATTCACACTTCATAAAAGGTGCCACAGGTAAACTCGAGACCATGTTCCCAAGGAGAAGAGATAGAATTTTACCCCTGGAAATTCCTTTGAGAAAGGATTGGATGGAAAAGGGAGTAGAGGGCAAGACTGAAGAAAGAGTGTGTAGTAGAATTATTATATGCATATCTTGGAATTGAACCTGTATCTTAGTCAGAACTAAACAATCACTAGTCTTTGGTATATCCTATAGTGAGGGCATAAGGGTTGAGGAGGAGAGGCACAGTTAGTGACAAGGAAAGGAAAGGGGCTGTCAACTTTTGAAATCATCATTGTGTCATTTAGAGAGAGATATGAGCAGATGAGCAAATGACATATACAATGGACTGTAGCAGTGCTTCAGCACCGTGTAAAGAATCATGTCATAAATCTCTGTCTTGTTAGAGAGCTCATTCACTAGACGCTCTTTCCCAATATGTAAGTATAAAGTGGCCAATTAATACAGTTGAAAGCAAAAACTTCATATTAAGAAAACTTCCTAGTAACACCACTTGCTTATCCTGTTACATGCACTATGCATATTGTAGGCATTTTGTTTATATTGTCAAAGTGAGTCCATAAAAAGGAATATTTTCTTTGTGCTTTATGATCTTCAGCAGTGGAATATTGGGCTCATCTTATACAGATAGCAGTGGAAAGTCAGAATTAAAACCCAGGTCCAAATGTTCATAAACCTTCTAATGTGCTCTCATCTCTGCTAAATGTTCATAAAGTATTTTGCATGTGAGATACAAGTTCATAGACAAGGCAACAGGATTCCCACACTGACTCTGCTGCACGGCTCTCGATTTCCCTATTGTCTCAAAATTTGTTCTGCCAAGGAAGTCAGGGAGTGCTGATGTGAACGAATACACTTTCCATGTATTAGGCAACTCCTATTAGTTCACTTGTTACTAATTGTAATCTGGCATGTTGATGTCATCACAGAGAATGCTCATGCTATACTGGCAAGCCAATAAAAACGTGAGCATGACTCTGAATGAAGATGGTGGCATCCAAAATAAAGAAAGGGGAAATATCTCAATGTTTAAGAATATTTGCTGGGTAATGAAGAGGGCCAGAATTTGAATCTAACACCCACATAACAAGCCAGAAATCCTGCAACTGCCCATACTGACTTTTGTACATGAACACACACACACACACACACACACACACACACACACACACTGCACTCAGAGGAAGAGAGAGATATACTATGGAGACAGAGAGCAGAGAGACAGTGACAGGGAAAAACCTTTTAAAAAGTAATAGAAGATAATTCAAGGAATTTTTCTGAACTCTTTCTTACCCAAAGTCCTGATTTTTCAGTAGTCACAGGACTAAATAAGGAATCTAGTTAAGCTGAATGAGCAACAATAGCAAGACAAGATCTTTTTTTTTTTTTAATTGAAATGGGTCACTGTGGTTGTCTACAGCTTTTTCTGAAGAGCATAGAGAACATAATTCTCTCTGACATGATTCACTTGTATCTTTGATCTTTTTACCTCAGAGCAAACAATATACGGGGTGACCTCCTAAGGTTACCCCATAAGCCCTCAAGATCTGTTCAGATAACAAATCAAAACAGAGTTCAAGTTCTCACTTGCACTGTTTACTGGCAACCATAATTAGCACAGATCTCTAAGGCCTGCCTGAGGCCAGGTGGTAGGCCTTCTTAATTTATATTGTCCATGAAAAATGTCCAGTTGCACAGTTCTCTAAGGCCTGCTGGATGCCAGGTGTCAGCGTGGTCTTATTTTTAGAATGATGGAGCTGGTTGCTTATTGAAAGGATAAAGACAGTGAGGAGGAACAGACAGTGCCAAGGGCAACCAAATACAGAAATATAACTACAATATTGATTATGCAAAAGGACCAAATAATGTCATATCCAGCAACAGTTTTACTCTCTACAGGATACTCTTAGGGGCAGAGCAGCATCTTATAGAACAAGTGAGAAAGGAAGTCAGCATATGCATTTGTCTTACTTTGTAAAGCTTGAGTAGTTATATTAAAATATACATTTTTAACTCTGCCATACTATAGAGCTGAACTTTCTTCCACTTAGAAACGTTATCACATCATTTTCTTCTGGTCCTCAGTTTCCACAAGGTTCCACTTGTCACCAAAATCACACACTCATTTTCACTTCTGTCTCTGCTAAACCCACACCTTGACTCTACAAATTCTCACCCTGTGTATTCAGATTGATTTCTTTTACTTTTCTGTTTCAGTCAAGTTATGGACAAATGTGTTAATGATAACACAGTAGAGTGTGGCCCCAGTAACTCACCAGCAGTTTGATGAATCTTGTCTGAAAATCCTTTCTGGTCTTTCACTCACTATGACTAAGGGTACTTTCATTTTGGTTAGCCTCTTAAATCCTTTTATTTTTGAATGTTTGAGTACTTATACTGAGAGGAGCAAATAGATTGATTAAAAGCATTGGAATTTCAGAAAAATATTGGCCATAAAATTTATGATATGCAGGCTCAAGATATCATTTGTACATTTATAAACATACTCATACTCATGTGTCTCTATGTTTAATATATATATATATATATATATATATATATATATATATATATATTCTATGAAAGTTGAAAATTTTACATTAGGTGGAAGATTTATGGCTTTGTTTTGCTATATATATTTTTTATATAATAAACATCTGGTGAAGGAACCTAATTAAATAAAGTGAGCCTTTCATGGAGCCTCTCTATCTGTCTGTCTGTCTGTCTTTTTCTGAGGTTGAATTCTTGTTTTAGTCTGTAATCAAAACTCTACTTTATCTTTTTTTCCCATTAATTTATTTAATTATTCACTTTACATCCCAATAGCAACCCCTTCTCTCCTCACAGCCTTCCTGTCAGGCTCCTCCCCTTCCCTCCCCTTCTCCTTTGAGAAGTGGGAGGTCACCCACCTATGGTTCCAATCAACTCTAGCACCTCAAGTCACTGCAGGACTAGGTTCATCCTCTCTCATTGAGGCCAGAGAAAGCAGACCACTTAGAGAAACAGGGTCCATAGACCCGGTTAGGGTAAGTCCTACTCCAATTGTTAGAAGACACACATAAAGACTGAGCTACACATCTGCTACATATATGGATAGATCTAGTACTTGTTTGTTCTTTGATTGGTGGTTCAGTCTCTGGGAAACCCCAAGGGTTCAGGTTAGTTGACTCTGATAGTCTTCTAGTAGAGTTCCTATCCCTTCTGGGTTCCTTAATCCTTCCCCAACTCCTTCACAAGGCTTCCCAAGCATGGTCTGATGTTTGGCTTTGGGTCTCTGCATTTATTTTGATCAGCTGCTGGGTGAAGCATCTCAGAGGACAGTTATGCTAGGGAGCCTCACTTTCTAAAGTGGATCCTCCCAAACTAAGAAGAGGCCCAAAAGCAAAGGGTTGGGTTTTCTATGAGCAGTCACTTGAAATTCAGTAGCAGATGGGTCTCATCATCTCTGCTGTGCTCACATGGGAGAACAATCCTAACTGTAATGTGTTGTTACTAGGCAGGAAGCCAATTTGTAATCAATAATTTTCTGGGAAAACAGTACAACCACTTGATGATAATTAAAGTAAAAGTTTCCCTGGCTGATATACTTAACTGCTGGAGTTACATATGGTTTGAGTTGTTAATGTTTAGATTACTACTGAATTTAAGGTCCTACGGGTGTCATATATTTACAGATTATTTTCAGTTTTTCCCAGTGCTATTTTGCAGATATCTTAGATTGAGAAATTAGTTTTGATTTTTTTCTATGAAGAAAGCTTTTGAGGTCTAATTATGGATTATTACAGTATTATTACTGCTTTTTTCATAACCAACAATGAACTCAATATCAATCTCTTTATCTTTTCAAATCATATTTATCATTAAAAGTCCATGTAGAATTTCTCTCACATAAAATCTTGTCAGCAATGTATATTCAACAGTCGTTTCTCCTGCTGCCCTGCTTTCCTAGTGAATGATTCTCTCCTATAGATTAATAACCAGCTTCTTCTTAGAGTTAGATTTTCACATGTGCTGGATATCACTACTTTATTCAGTGATAAATTCCTTAGTGAAGTGATCTTGTTTTGTCTTTTACCTTTTAATACCTTATGTATTGGCCAAACTATAGCAAGAACTGAAAAAAATGTTTTCCACTAAGGAGCTTTATATTTACACACACACACACACACACACACACACACACACACACACACACAGAGAGAGAGAGAGAGAGAGAGAGAGAGAGAGAGAGAGAGAGAGAGA
>NW_021604576.1:21064255-21128473 GCF_004785775.1 Grammomys surdaster
AGAGAGAGAGAGAGAGAGAGAGAGAGAGAGAGAGAGAGAGAGAGAGAGAGAGAGCACTCATGCACACCTTAGTGGTCGCTTCCTGCTTTGGCTGACAGAAGTCTCAAAGATCCTCCTGCATATCAAATTTCATTTTAACCTCCAAAGGGGATTCATATTCACATGTATACATTCAGTGAAATTTCTGGACAAAAGCATCAGTTAGTTCTAATGGTTCTTGCTAGTTTCATTCAAATTTAATCAAAGTCTAAGACAGTATTCTACAATATCTGTAACTTGATAAAACACACAGGCTACCCAAGATCAAGACTAATTTTCTGCATTTGCACCACCTTAGTAGATAGTGAAGACATTAGCTATGTATTTATTGGATGACTCAGGGTCAAGCTGTTCTGTGTAGAATTTAGCACAATCCAGCTGAGGCATGATGACATTCACTTTCAGGTAAAAATTCCAGGTCATTAAGCATTAGACAGAGAGAGAGAGAGAAAGAAAGAGAGGAAAGGAGAAAGAGAGAGAGAGAGAGAGAGAGAGAGAGAGAGAGATAGAGAGAGAGATAGAGAGAAGAAGAAGAAGAAGAAGAAGAAGAAGAAGAAGAAGAGGAGGAGGAGGAGGAAGAGGAGGAGGAGGAAGAGGAGGAGGAGGAGAAGGAGGAGGAGGAAGAAGAGGAGGAGGAGGAGGAGGAAGAAGAAGAATCCTGAATCTAGAGGAGCTGAAATCTTAATTTAGTTTCTCAAGGCTGTGCAACATTAAAGAGAACCTTGTTGCTTGGCCTCAGAATTCTGTCTCTGATACAAAGTAATTTTTAGTACATACTAAGTATTTTTTCTTCTTAGGCTATAATTCTAAATTTAACTGACTACAAAGAGAAAGTTTTATTTTGTACATGTTATAGTTATACACTAGGTCATCTGCTTTAATAATTTTACAGTCTCAGCTGAAATTAAGCCAATTAAGATATCTTGGGTCTAGTCAAAAGGAGAGAGATGTCTTTGTGAAAAAAATATTCTTTTTCTTTGATGGAGTGCCACCAATAAGTGGTTTGTTCTTTCTTCTAGGTCTAATGGCCTTACAAAAGCCCAATGCTACTACCTTAATGCACTCATTTTGCTGCAGTGGCTAGAACAACTGCATCCTCAGAGTGCATCCCATGGAACAACTGGCATCTTTTTCAAAGTGTATCTTCATAGGTATTTGTCCTAAAAAGGCTTGTTTGTCCTGGATAAGCATTACTATGATACCACTCTTTTGAAAATTATAGTGTCCTAGTTTTTGCAATAAGACTACTTGTTTTTATTATGGCAGCCTGTCTCCAATGTGATTGATGCTCATCAATTTCTTTAAAGTTGCCCATATACATACGGCATCCCACCCTTTAAAACAGCCTATGCTTAATTTCTCCTTTTACTGTATGTTGACCTGTGGCTACTTTAGCCAATAGAACACTGAGAAAGTGGCAACAGGAACTCCTGACCATATCATCTGAAACCTTTCAGTTTTGTTTGAGTCTGTTGGAATGCTTGCTTTGGGGGAGTGAAACAGCTGCATGTCAGTTAGTCTGACTGTTCTGAGGCAATGAGCTATATGGGAAGTCCAAGACAGCCATGTTTAAAAGCCTCATGGAAACACAGTTGACTGCTCTAGCTATTCCCTTTAAAATACCAGTGAGGAAATCCTTAATGCTCTAGTCTGTGCTGCACTCTCCCTGAAAGTCTATGAGTGCTCAGGAAAGAAGAGCTATGCTCAGCTTGTAATTGACAGCATGAAAGATAAGAATAAAACTGTTACTTTAGTTCTTTTAATTTGGGGGTAATTTTTTGTGTCACACTGTATAATTTTAAAAATATACTAAGCTCAGAATATCTTAGAAGATAGAACTTTTCCTTATATAGCTGACACATTCACGGTTATATTTGAGAATACAGATTAACACCCTCCCCATAGTTCACTCTATATTGTATGCTGGCTAAAAGCTTGGTAGAACATCCAATTCCAGAGTTCCTTCAATGTAGACCCACGAGGCAAAAGGTCCATCAGGTCTGAATTCATATGTATTAGAAGAAGAAATTCACATTAGGTTCTGTACCTAAAAGTTCAGATTGTCCTTAACTGAGAATGTTTTTAAAAAATATAACATAGTTCCAAACAATTCACACCAGTGAGCCTCAGGGTTTGGTTATACTCTGATCAGAAAGCATGGCCAGCATATACAAAAATGGAGCTATGTCTTGGAGATAGACTCAGGCAGAAAATAGAAAGTGATAGGTCTTGTGTGCAGATACCACTTGCCAGCTGTTGGACAAGCTGCGTGCCCACGGTCAACAAACTTCTGCAATTTAAGCAGAATTTCCCACTTTCTGTGAATGCAGGTGGGACACGCAAACATTGTAGGGCTGACCAGAAGTCTGATAGACTGCAGGTAAAGGATAGTCATTAGGGATTTTTACTATGGCAGTAAATTCATTGCTGTTCACATTTCCCCTGATGTCTACTTGACAGCAACTGCCCTCTAGATAGAGATGGCCATTGAGATGGCACTGCCACACCTCTTTGAAATATTAGAGAAGTCAGTGAATGTGATGACAGATGTTTGTAAGTCTAATGGAAGTTTGTCCAAAGGAATGTTACAGATTCTGGGAGAGAGAACTCTCAGATGTTACTTAACTATAATAGAATTGCTCCATAAATTGTTAGAGAGTAGAAAGGCATTTAAAAAACAAAATTCTATTTGCATTCAGTATTTGGTCATTTGTACATGATGTCAAATAATTGCTATAACACTTGGAATGCACGTCTGTGGTAATTAGATTGTTTTCTAAAGTCTCTCTCTCAGATATGCAACAGCAGTGTCATATTGATTTTAGAAACTTCACAGGATAAGCTCAACGAAGAGGCTAGATGTAAGTGAACGACGACCCACATAATACTGAGACACTAAAGAAGCATTGTAGAAGGCATTTATAGTAGACTCTGAGAGGCAGCAGCAGCCCTCAGACAGAAGAGTGGCATCAGGCCAGAATCAGCTTGCCAGCAGGCGTTTGTAAATTATAAAGAGTTCCTACTGAAACAGTATTGTAAAGGAGGCTAGCTTTCCTGGGTGGGCTTCAGAAGACTCCCTCAGTATTTCACAAAGGTACATAGTGGTATTAACAATCCTAACAGGAGGAACAACAAGAAGAAGAGAAAAGAAGATTAGAGGCTGCCTCCTTTCTGGTTACTTCTCTGGAAGTTTTGAAAATCAGAGCCAGTGGGGAAAAGCTGGAAGAAGCTGAGGAGGACAGCGACCCTGTAGGAGGACCAGTAGTCTCAACTAAACTGAACCCCCAGGATCTCTCAGACACTGAGACACTAACCAGGCAGCATACACCAGCTATTATGAGGCCCCCCCAACACATGTACAGCAGAGGACTACAGGGTCTGGACTCAATTAGAGAAGATGCTCCTAACCCTCGAGAAACTTGGAGCCCAAGGGAGTGGAGAGGTCTGGTGGAGTGAGGGTGGGTGGGGACATCCACTTGAAGATTCGTGGAGGAGGTGTGGGGTGTGGACCAGGAGAGGGATAAAGTTGGACTGTAAGAAAAGATTAAAGAATACATTTAAATTTTCTTTGAGGTTTTCATACATCAGCATCTCCATCATTTCTGTCCTTCTGTCACCTCAGAATACTTCCATATCTTGCTCCCAAATTCATGATCTCTTTTTGGTAAAGATACTTTGAAAACTTCTTTAGACACAGGGATTTCACACGGTGCTGTGGTTATCAAATGACTGTCTCTACTGAGTAAAATACTTCATCTGTGGTTTGAATAGCATATTCAATCAGACCAGCATTTATGATCCCTCCACTGGAATGCTGAACACTGTGCTAAGTGGTGCAGAGAAATTCTGGCTTCTTTGGATTTGTTGGGCTTGTAAAAATGTTAAGTGTGGGGGTGGGCATTCTGATAAAGTTATTAGCTTTTTTATTCATCAAGAATTTACACAGCAAATAGTTGTGACCTCTCCCCTTTCCTGAGCCCTCTATAAACATTACATTGACTGCCCTGGTACTACTGCTGTACTGTGACAAAATTAATATAAAACATTTCACCATTTGTCTTGTCTCCTTTTCCTGCTATTCAGCTTAATTCCTAGTTGAACAATGACAAAAGATGATATTCTTCTCCAGACAATTACGAATTGCTTTACAGAAGTGACTTAGATTAACTGATCATTGCATAGCAATTGCATATTTCTTACTTCTACAGTTATCTGTTAGGGATCCATAATCACCATCAACATAGATTTACAACTTTTAAAAGAAGTTTTAATATCTATTACAGAGGTTTGCAAACCAAGCCAAAATAATAATAATAAAAAAATCCTTCTCATAAAATCCTTTTTTCAAATGAAATCTTACTCAGGAATATCTAAAATAGATCATAGTGAGAGATACTGATTAAAGCTGGCTTCTCAATTTTATGAATTCTTCTCCCACACCACACCACAGTTCAAGGTACCTACATGATTGCAGGGACCACGGGCAGTCCTGAATTGCTACTGATCTAACAGAGTCAGAGACTTGCAGAATTCCTAAGTCAGGGGTGTCCTGGAGATTATCATAAATTGTACAAGAGCAGAGGAGGTTTCCTTAGATACCCCCTGGTTCACCTTATTACTTCTGAGATTAAAAAGATAGAGGCCTAGAAAAGTTGCAAAGAACCCTGTGCAGTGGCAAACACATGAGTCAAAAAAAATCACAATTCCTTTAACTAAATCTATGGCTTTTTCGACATCATTGCAAACCCCATGAATATAGGCAAAATAGGTCAGTACCCTTTGAAAAGGAATTTTTAAAGATTTATTTTATTTCATATGTGTGAATGTTTCACCTGTATATTTGTCTGTGCCTTGCAGCATGTATTTTACCCACAGGGATCATGAGAATACACTAGATTCCTTGGACCTCAAGTTACAGATGGTGGTGAGCTGCCCTACGGATTCTGGGAATCAAACCATTTTCACCTGCTGAGCCATCTCTCCAGCACACAAAAGGAATTTTTTAAAGCATAGAAAGTGTCCAATAGGGAAGAGAAAGCAGCTATGAGAAGAAAAGGCATGTCAACATAACCCTCCCTCCCAAGTTCAAATGGGCAGAAAAAAAAAATCACATAATGGTTGAGAGGCTTATGATCTAGCTTGAAGAAAGAACATTCAAGGAGCCTTCATGACTTCTGTGATATTTCCAGAAGACCACTTGCAAGAGATGACAAGACTCCACCTAAATCTTTGTAATTGATAAATGTCATTCAGACACAGGAAGACAAATTGTTGCGACCTGACCACAGAGTTAAAGTTTAGCATGTAGTTTGTCAGTGAAGTTCAAAGAAAAGAAGGTGCCCTTCAGCAAAAGGATCATGCAGCTTAGGCTCGGGAACTCAGTGTTTTTGCAAGTCACAGAGCTAAATTCGGACACAGTTAGCTCAGTCAATCAAATCGGGCATTTACAAAATGAGTCCTGCCAACATGACTTACAGAAACAGAAAAATGACCCCCAGGAGCTCACAGTGCAGGCATCTTTGAAACCACTGTTATCTTTATCCAGCCTTAACTCACCAGTGAGACGCAGATTTAAATTCTCTTTCTTCTCTCTGTCTGAGATTCTTTCTTCCTCCAGGGACTTCAGTGTGTGTGTGTGTGTGTGTGTGTGTGTGTGTGTGTGTGTGTATGTGTGTATGTTTATAACATGAATCAGATATTTCACAGAATGCCATTGAATAGAAATTGGATTCAGATTTTTACTATCATGTAAAACCAGCAAATCTATACCTATGACATTTATCCACTAGCAAGTAGCTCTGAATTAGGAAGCATAACAGAGAAAGATATTGTTCAAATTGTAGCAATTCACTCATTTTTTTCTACTATTTCCTATGATTATGTTGAAAGACATTTTCTAAAATGGAGAAATGAATCAGACTTCTCTGTTTTGGAAAAGATTTCACATGTACATGTTCTGTTCATTGTGGGCACAAAATCATGTTTCTATAGTAGCTGAAATCCTGAAGTCATGTAATTCTGAATCCTAATTTTTTATTCTATTGAACATTGTAAGTATCTGCATATTTGGCAACCTAGCTTCATGACCCATGACGGACTCTGAGGACAAAGTCAATGTTCATGGAGATACAAGTATGTAAAAAGTAGTCATATTTTTCCTTTGAAAATAAAATTCCCCTTTGAGCACTTGCACCACTGCTGAGAAGTTGTAAATGTAGCAAGTTTTGAGAGGATTTTTAAAAAATTAATCATTTGAACAAAAGGTGAATTTGAGCCACTGAATGGATTATGGAACCCAGGAGTAACATGTTTTTTGTTTTAGAACAATGAAGTAACTGAGCTAGCCTTCAGAATGAGCAAAGCAACTTGTATGATATTGCCCTTGAGACAGCGGAATCCTTAGCTCCTTGCTCTCTTGCCTTTTGATTTTGAGCCTTCTGTTTCAGGTATTTTCCTAATCCTTTCTGGTAGGAATTAATCCCTTCCCATTGTGGGACATTACCCCCACACAAAAGAGCAAACATGACTTATTTGTGCTTTCCTTATGTACTTTATTTAACCACTAGAGAATAAATTTCATTGTGTTTAATACTTTGTTTGTTTGTGACAGGGATGTGCTATGTAGCTCTGGCTCTTCTGGCACTTACTGTTTAGACCAGGCTGATATTGAACTCACAGAGATCTGCCTACCTCTGCCCCATGAGTGCGAGGATTAAAGGCACAAGCCACCATGTCTGACATAAATTTAATACATTTTAAAAATAGACTATAGCTATTAGTTACACACAGGTGGGAATTTTATCTGATTTGTTTTCTCTCACAGCCTGTCACAGCATTGTAGAAAATTATGTACTCAACAAAACCCCCTTGAAGTGATCTCAGTTTTAAAATGCAGTCTTTCTGACCACCTTAAAAAATGTCATTCAGGGCACTAGCTCTTGGCTGTGTTGGCTGAATACTAACACTAAGAGTTTCAAACTTATTGCAGTTTTTGTTTTGTTTTGCTTTTTTTTTTTAAGCTCAGCTACTGTGAATGACTGGCACCTCAGTTGGTGATTAAATTTTTTTACTATATATCTAATTTCTGACTCAGGAAGATTTTGAACATAGGAACTTTTGCATTCTGTGGCTTTGCTTGCATTTTTCTTAGAGTTCATATATCTATTCTTAGCATGGAGAACATCTATTATGCTTAAGTTGGAAGGAAATTTGCATTAGGCTAGGTGTCCCAGGAATCACTCCATCAAAACAGCTAGACCAGTCTATAATCATATGTGTATGTGACTATCTGATTAATATACATCTTTCTTGGAATTGGTAAAAATCACAAGAGAGACCCGGCCTGATTATCAACTGGTTCATCCCTAGAGTATAGGATACTACGGATACAAACTTTTGCATTTGAATAATTCAATGAAGTCCAAGAGAAAGCAGAATTTGAGCTGGGTTTTGAATACAAGAGAGACGATTTGTCAAATTTCAAAGCAGATACCAAGTAGGGTGCAATCTCATGTGGAGATATTGGTGGGGATGGAAACTCTAGTGAAGGGTCCGCAGGACCATATGGCGTACAATAACCATCTCTGTGTTTGGGTAGCAGATTTCTATACTATAGGAATTTACTGCAGGAACGGATTTGTGTTTTCAATCCAATCATTTAAATCATTGGTTTAAAATTCATCCAGACTCTGTGATAAAGAACAGCTACAGCTAGAAGATTGTGCTTTTAAGACACTCGAGGTCGGGCTACCTTCATCATGAGAGGAAATTTCCCCGGTGTGCTTAATTAGGCAGTGTCTCGGAAAGCAGCACATTATTGTTTTCGTCCCTGGAAAAAGGGAACCGCTCACCGGTTTTCCAAACAACACACAAGATTGCCATCTGAGTAAATGCCCTATTTGCTAGGAGATGTGGAGAGCTGAGGTCACCAAAAATCGGGGTCCTAAGTCCGATGGTCATGCTGGGTATTGTCCGCTCTTCCATAGATGTTTTGGACGTGTAAAGGAAGTATAACTGCTCCAGCCGCAGCTGACTTGCTAGCCACACTCTTGAACTTGGTCACCCAACAGAATCGACGTATCTGTGTTTTTCAGTTCCTCCGAGCTAATTAGAGGCTAAAGGAAACAGGATTTAAACATCTTCTCAGGTCTCCTGTGTTTCTTCTCTTTATAATTCTGTCTGTCTCCTCTTTCTTTCCATTGTTTATTTCAAATCTGCACTTATCCTAGCATGAGGTGCACAATTACATACCCTCCCCGCCTTTTGGTGTGTAGAAACTGTGTCTTTTTTTCTCTTTGTAAGTTTTTTTCTTTGTTTCTTTTTTAAACAATGTAGCCATTCCCTAGTGTCCTGCTGCTGGACAACAGGCTTGTTTATTTGGGGAGTGTATGTTAGATCCATTTCAGCCTGAGACCCAGTTCAGTTATAGTCGCTGAGGGAAGTAAAAACGACAGCAAATTGTACATATTTTTAAAATACAACTTTTTGTTTTCCTTACAGCTTTGGAACAATGCACTTTACAAACTGCTTCTTTCAGGGTAGCCAAGTTGAGGTGGAGAGGAAAGAAAGACAAAGTAAAATAAAGATGCTTTGTGAAAAAAAATCTCAAAATGCAGAGATGTTCTTCTCGTTTTGAGATAGCAAACCTGGACTAGTATTCATTCTTTTTTCTGGCGTGTATTAAAGCCCTTAATGGATTCAGGAAATGGCACTTCCTGCCTATCTTCCCCGAGATATAAACCCCTGTGTCATCAGAAGCCTGTGAGTCGGGCTGTAAGTACTGATAAGCAATTATCACTGGGGAAAAAGAAGGGCTGAAGTCTTGGTCTATCACAGGGCAGAGATGTTAAGATTTATTTTCAGTGTTATCAGACTGTCTTGCTACCCAGGCAAAGCTCCTTCATGGAGAAAAGAATGAAAAGGACAAGGGGAGATTATATTTCTTGTAAACATTTATCAATCACAACAAGAAAGTCTGAATGCAAAATTGAAACACAATCACAAAGACAATTTTAAATGAATGAAAGGTCACAGAAAAAAGGACCTTCTGAGGATTAAAAATGAAAAAAAGAAAAAGAAAAAGAAATAGAAATTTTTATCTAAGATTGCCAGAGATCAAACAGAGAGAAGCTCTGGTGTGGGAGACTGCTTTTACGAATGGTTTGGGATTAAAAATAATGTATATAGCTCGTATTCAGCCCTTGAGAAGAAGATGAAACTTTATAGAACTGTAAAATTACATGTATTAGATCAATCTTAAAGACATAGAAACACACTTAAAGAGTGAGATACAGAGGATTTATTTTTGAAAGGAAATCTGAGTTGCTATGAGATGCCATTTGAGTTCTGAACTACAGGATGGTGCACTTTAGTTTCCAACAAAGCCTTTAGTCTCAGTATCTTCTGCCTAAGTAGAACTAACAGTGATCTTCCAAAGCAAGATTGCTATTAGAGAACAATTTCCACTAATCACTCTTTCGAAGGGATCTTCACTGAAACCAGACGCTACCTAGTAGACTAAAGAATGCTAAAGATTTATCAAGGATCAATCTCCTCCACTGCCTGTCTCAAGCCACAGCTTTCACTAAAACAGAACTACACATCCAACTACATTGAATCTGCTTATGAAGAAGTCAGCGACTCCAGCCACCCTGCAATGGTCTCATTTGTTCTCTTCTTTCTGCCATCGATTCATGAAACATTTATTGAACAATTTGTATGTGGACAGTTCTGGACTATGCCCTAGTGATAATGAGTGAACTGTCAGAGCATATCCATCCTCTTATGACTTATAGCATGGCAATCTTGTATTTCACTAATTAGTTTATGTTTACACTCAAAAACTTCCTTTATAAAACACAGCAAGAAAAAACAAGAATCATTGAATAACAAACTTCTGTTGACATGAAAGTGTTTACCTCACAGACTGGTCACTTAGCTAATTTCTAAATGTAACACAGTAATGGCATGTGTTCTTCTATAGGTTGTCCATGCTCCACTGGATGACATTGTACCCGTGCATGTCTGGGAATAACTCAGTGGGCAATGAAGGAACCAAAAAGAATATATGAAGTTGTGAAGGTGATATGGCATGGGCTCTTGGAGAATTTGTACCAAGGATAGGGGTTGGATAGAATCAAAATGCATTGTAAACGTGTGTGCAATTAAGGAAGAAGAGATAAATAAAATGAAACTTCAAGTGAAGAGGATATTGTCTAGGATTACTTGCTCATGGGCTTGCTGTCATTGTTGCAAACAGCCCTAATATGCAGGAAAAGGTGACAGGCACAGTTTAATGACAGGAACCCAAGAGCATCCTTTAGGCAAAAATTGATGATATAGCTTGGTATACATAAAATAAGTAAAAACAAAACAAAACTTCAGAATTATATGTGACATAGCTCCCCCTGTCAGGTTCAATATCAAGAGTTTTCAGGTTATTCGTACCAAAATAAGAACCAGTCTTTTAAATATTCTTTTAAATATTTTCTATCCACAAAGATCAATCTACTAATTTTTATTTCTGAAGTGCTACTATAGATTCACTTATGGCAACAAATATGCTTGAATTTTGCTCATATACTTAAAGAATCAAATGGTATTTAAAGGCACACTTGACAGAAAGACTGAGTGGGTTAAATGGCAATGGCTAGCTACTAGCTATTCTGAAAAACCTTTCTTTTACTCCCTGTGAAGATTTTCAAAAATATATGTAAGGGTTTTGCATATATATATATGTATATGTATATGTATATGTATATGTATATGTATATGTATATGTATATGTGTGTGTGTGTGTGAATGGGTCACATAAATGACTGCTGAGCAAAGAAGTCAAAACAGAGAGAGGAGATAGAGATAGAGATAGAGATAGAGATAGAGATAGAGATAGAGATAGAGATAGAGATAGAGATAGAGATAGATAGATAGATAGATAGAGAGAGAGAGAGAGAGAGAGATCCCCAGGAACTGAAATAGATAGATGTGATCCCAATGACATGCTGAGAATGGAACCCAGGCCTTCTGCAAGGGCAGTAAGTACTCATAATCACTGAACCGTCTTTCTAGCCTGCAAACCCTTTTCTTGTTATGAGATACTTTTCTAACTATAACAAAACGTTGGGAAAATATGATGGAATTATTGGTACCATTTTTCAGAAAATTCCAATGAACTGAAGAGTCATAATTATGAATTGCTTCATAGTGTAGAATTTCTTAGGTATCAGTAGTATGTGTGTGTACACACACACACACATAAACACACACACACACACACACACACACACACACACTCACACTCACACACATATATGACTACTTTGTAGAGAACAATGCTGTAGCTGTCTTTCTCTACCACTTCCTGACTTACGGCTTGAGACAGAATTTCTCACTGGATTGGAAGCTTTCCTTTATACATAGGCTAGCTGGTTAACAATTTTTTGAGATCAGCCTTTATCTACTAACAATGCTGGTTTTATAGGTCAGTATAGCCAAGTACAATTTCTTACATGGGTGCTGATATATTGAACTCAGAACTTGGGTCCTCATGCTTTCTAAGCAAGTGCTCTTAGTTATAAATCCATCTCCCTAAATCTGACCCCAAAGATAATTTTTATAACAACCCGCTGACAAGTAGGACGAGGAACCATGCTAACTTATAAACCACCAGTGGAGACACATGAGGAGCTTGGTCAAAGTCACAAGTAACACACTTCACAGATGAGAATTTTCTGGTACTAGATTAAGTTTGGTTTCTCTTCTATCAAGGTACAAATTTAAGAAGCAAAGTCTTGGCAGGTGGGCACTCCTTTCCAGTCTAAGGACACAGAGAGGCATCTTCCACAGAGCTTGGACTGTTCAATGAATGGCCACTCTGTTGAATCAAGGCTCAACATTCTCACAATGTCACAACATTGAGACTTATTTTAATTGGATATTTTATTTATTTACATTTAAATGTTATCCCTTTCCTGGCTTCCCCCCTGGAAACCCCCTATCCCTTGCCCCTCCCCCTGCTTCTATGAGGTTGCTCTGCCACCCACCCACCTACTCCCACCTCACCCCGCTGGCATTCCCCTACACTGGGGCATCCAGCCTTCACAGGACCAAGGGCCTCTCCTCCCATTGATGCCAGATAAGGCCATCCTCTGCTACATATAGGGCTGGAGTTATGGGTTGCTCCATGTGTACACTTTGGTTGGTGGTTTAGTCCCTTAGAGCTCTGGATGTTTGATTGGTTGAAATTGTTGTTCTTCCTATGGGGTTGCAAATCCCTTCAGCTCCTTCAGTCCTTTCTTGAATTCCTCCTTTGGGGACCTGGTGCTCAGTCCAATGATTGCCTGTGAGCATCCACCTCCATGAGACATTCTAACAGGGCTCTCATTTGTAACATTTTTCAGAACAAGCCATTTATAAAGAATATATAAAGAAGCCTTCAAAAAGGCCTGCAAAGGTGAGCTGGATTTCTGTGAAAGATGCCAAAGCAGGAAGAAACTCAAGAGATGATTCCATCAAATTGAAAACTGATTAGCAGTGTTATAATAAAACCCAATGCCTTTGGAATATTTCTTAAGTCTTCTGGTATGTGTTTCTTTGTGTAATTAAAACTTGGGGGATTGCAGTGAATATATGCAAGCATAAAACCACTCTTCCCACGTTCTACCCAGGCTTGTACTGAGGCTCTTAGGAAAGCAATTGTGAAAGACAAAGAAATGAAGGGCTTATAGATAGCAAAGGAAGTAAGAAAGGTTAACTCTGTTAAGTATAATCTTACATATAGAAAATTCTGAAGAATCTGAAGTCTGTTATAATTAATAAATGAATGGAGATGTAAAACACAAAGGGTACTTCTGAATAATCAGAACATGAAGCCATTGAAGTAGTTATGTTAGTAATTGCAGCAGTACTACTGTTGCCGTAGTACAGATATAATGTTGTACATACAAATTCCTTCTTCTTTTCTGCTTTTCAGAAATGAGAAAGCTGATTTAGAATTCACAAAGACCTAAAGGGGATCACAGAGGAGCCAACACAATTCTGAGATTGAAAAATACAGCTGAGTCTTAGTTTGAAAACTTATTACAAAATTATGGTAGTCAAAACTGTGTGATATAATATGGACATATAGACAGAACAGATTTAAAGTCCAGAAATAAATCCATTGATTTTGTTAAGATAATACTAACATAATTCAAGAGGAAACAGTGCTCTTTTTTTAATGCTAAGTGTTACTAAAATAACTAGATACTCATATGTTTATGAACATATTAATAGCAAAATTCTTAGTGAAAATGTAGAGGTAAATCATCATGAATTTGACTCAGGTAAAGCCTTAATTATAATACTCATAAGTGAGGAGAGGAAAGAACAAATTGGTCTCTAAGTGAAATTTTTTTTGCTTTTCATTATAGTATCAATAAAGTGGACAAGTGAGCCAAAGAGCAGAAGAAAACATTTATAAATCATTTATCTGATAAGAGAACTATATGTAGGCTATGTACATTGACTTAATATTAAAAATAGACAATCCATTTAAAATGAATAAACATTTTGAAAAGAAACTTTACACAAAAAATATTTTAAAATATAAAGTATTTGAGTAAATACAAACATTAACTTTCAGGAAAGAGTAGTTGAGAAGCTCAAGAACATATACTTCTACTGTAACAATGACAATTTAAAACCTGATAGAGATTAGAACCATTTAGGAGAAATATGAACACATGGGATACCTCATGTATTGCTGGTGAGAATGAGTAATCTTTGGAAAACAACTGAGTAAACCCACAGTAACAATGATTATACAGATCGCATCATCCAGAAATCCTTACACTATGTCTATGCCAAAATCCTGCAAATGAATATTCATAAAACTATTTTTATGCCAACTAAAAGTACAAACCATCCAAATGTCCATCAACAGATAAAAGGAGAGGGTGATATATAGACACAAAGATTATTCCATGGCAATGAATGTGTTAAAGTAATAGTACATGCTACCACATGGACCATGGCACTTGAGCTCTGAGGATCAGTCTTTTCACTGTTGTGGGTGATCATTTTTCAAGCGCTATTACCCTTCTTTTCTCTAAATATAATCCTACACAGAGCCCCAGTGTATAAAGCACAGAGAAATTCAATTTCTATGGTCCAAAATGAAGCTGCAGATTCCTGATCTCACCCAAACGTGGGTGTTTCTCAAGGCCCTGTAGCTTCTCCACATGGCTACAGACTATTATTTTGAGTTTAGACTGTTCTGTAGCACTATTTAAAGGAAAAGTAAACAGGCTGGTTTACCTTCAACTATTAATATTATTTTGCTTATTACTTACTGGCATAGCATGTAATACAAAAACAGGTGCTATTTGTACATAAAGAAAGTGGTCAGTTAACAGTAGGGACTAGTGAAGGATTTAAGATAATAGACTACAATCATATAAGAACTGGCACAATCACAGAAAATCAGTAGTGAGGAACATGTAAAACTCTCCTGTGAGAGCTAATAGCTCTGTCAGGCAGGCATTAATTCATTTTCCAGATGGTCCTATTTATCTCTAACTAGGCTTCCTTTCTAAAAGATTTTAGCAACTCTCTCATCCTCACCCCTCTCTGCCTTGTGATCTTTTGAAGGATATACTTAAACAATAGAAGGACACGTCTAACCATAGAACAAAGGAAATACATTTGTTTGGGATAATTCTTTGATCAGTCCTTGGGTAATGTAAATGATGAGACCTTAAAGGTGTGAGTTTTGGGAGAAAAAGAATTCTTATATACTGTACACATTATTCTGAGTTAGAAAACATCAAGAACTTGAGTGTAGAGGGGTTCATGAAATAATGCCCAACTTTGGAGTATAAAAGTTCTAAATGTAGAGATTAGTAATAAATTTAAACATTATGATATCAACCTTTTTCATTTATCCCAAATTTTGACTTAAATTTGATACATAAACAAACACCCAATGCTTTAACATGGGCATAGGGAGTCAGGCAAATGAGTGAAGTTATTTAAACCAGCATTCTATTTTTGTGTTAGAAAATCCTGAAGAATCTGGAATTATATGGAATTTGGGGCTCTGTATAAGTTAGAGACTTCATGACTATTGATATTGATGGGCTTTATGCACTGTGATTTCAATGGAGAGTTTAAATACCCCAATTATAGTCACGAACTGTGAACAAGCCACAGGTTAAGCCTTTGTAACATTCCTAACAAGAAGTGGCTTGATGGCACTGCCTTTCATCGTGGTCAGTAAAGAAGACCCAAATGGGGCACAATTCAGACCTAAAAGATGTAACCTAATGTGCTCCAGCAACAATAGATGTCTGCTGGATGTTGGTTTCACATGGGATCCCTGCCTCTTAATATAGTCACAACACAGTTTGAGATGCTCATGTGTGCCAAGGACAATTCTTGGCTTGGTTGGGGGGTCCTGAAGAAGGGGGTGTTTGGGAATAGCAGAAAAAAAAAAACTTGAAGTCGTTGATGGTTGCAAGCTGACAGCTCTTTAGTCTGCTCAAGATAGCTCTGTCCTTGAATTAGCTCTCTGCTTGAGACAGCTCCCTGTTTGAGACAGTTCTCTCTGCTTGAGATAGCTCTCTGCTAGAGACGGCCCTCTTTTGCTAGAAAATATTCTAAAAGTTCTCTGGATAGCTCATGGGTTTTCTGAAAACCTATTAGAAAAAATTCTTGAGTTTTCTGATCAAAGTCAGAAAGGTCACCAGACAAATCCTAAAAAAGAAGTGCAATTGCTTTCCAGACATCTCATCTCTTTCAGACCAAAGCCCAGTCTTTTATTTACATATCAATTCAATCATTTACCCTAGATTCCTTTTTGATTATCCCATGAATCAGCATTTTAGATTTTAGCTCCTTGATTCTCAGAAGCAAGCAGATTTTTTTTTTTTTTTTTTAAAAACAGCCACGGAATTCAGAGATCTACCTGCCATGGTAAGCACAAATAAGCTAGCTTGGTGGGATTCTGTCCTGAGATCACCATTCTCCAAATCTCTTTATCTTCTTCCTTAATATCTTTCTGACAAGCTAGCTCATTAGTGAAGCTGCCTCTGTTCCTTTAAGGTCCATGAAGCCCCTCATTACAATTCATGTTTCATCCTTATATTTTGCATAGCTAAGAAATCCTATGAAGGGTAGTTCTTACACTGATTTATGTATTCTTGAACTCACGTTTTCAAAGTTCTTTCCCACAGTCTTAAGGGATGTCCTGAAAGTATCATTATCATAGAGAGATATTCTTACTTGCCAGAATCAGTCTTTCCAGTTATTATGGACCCATTAACCTTAGCAGGGACAACATTTCCCGACGGAGGAACATAAAACAAAATATATACATTATTATACAAACAAGGCCCATGCCTAGCAACTGTCAACATTTGTGGAGGCCCATGCCCTGCTGGCTCTGCGATGGGAGCCTGTGTTACACTGTCCCTTCTGCACCATGCCAAGCTTGGCACATATGATAATCCCAGGATTACAAATTGTTCTTTTTCTCTAACGTTCTCTAAAACTTGTTGAGTATTTCATTTGTCAGCTTCATAACTACCCAAACCCATCCTCTCCATTATTCCCTAGTAGATCGATTTAGAACTTCCCTAGAAAAAGAAATTTAACTTTTGTTGCCACCATGTAAAGTAAAGCACATTTTCGCAGTCTGATTTAGTCATATCTGTAAGATCATGACTATATCCTCATTAATTCTAAGGGTTTCTAAAATTCTCCTTACTTGCTTTTGAATATATGATCAAAGGCTTATATATGTTATTCATGGATTACCATCCGGTGATTAAAAAAGATTTACTTATCAAAGTCAAGGTTCTAGTCTTCTGCAGCATCCTTATGAAGGTCCATTCAACTATAGAAGAGAGTGCTGAGTATGTGCTCTTGCAGGACTTCACTTGACTTCCCACTCTTGAAAGAATTCCAATGGCACCAGCTTCTCTTTGATGGTACTCAACTCCTCTTGTGACATCTCCATAATGCTTGTCATGTTCCTTCTTCTATATACCCTCTTCAAAATGAATTTAGATTGCTTTTATCTGGATTTTGTAGATTTCTCAAGTGATTAATTGTTTATAGTCTCCATTTTCTACCTCTCCAGATAATATTTAGTTATATCCTAAGGATACATCTCTACTTCTCTTTATGATGTCTGTATAAAAAAAATCAATTTAAAGTGGGCTAGGAGAAGAAACTTCTATAAAGTCCTATTGTTTTCCTGTGGTTCTCAGTTTTGGAGGCTATCTCTATTACTGTAGGAGGAGCTAAGGTGGGAAGAGTAAGGAGGGGAAGAGGAGAAGGAAGAGGAGGAGTGAGGGAGAGGGAGAAATGTAGTGCATGGATGATCACGAATGTACCGAGAGCAGTCTTGAGTAACAACTTATGTAGGTTAGTTAATTGACAAACATCTATAATTATGTGGGCATATTGTTATCGAGCATTACCAAATATATAAAGCCTTTGATTACTATTTAAGCTTTAGAGTCTCAATTCATACCCGATACCACGTGGATGGCGAGATGGTCTGAGCACAGCCCAGCTTTGTGGAGAGAGCATAGAAGATTGGCAGAGCTATCTCCCACGCTGACATCTCGTAGGTGGCAGGGCTGGTGTCTTTGGCCACCTGAGCAGACGGCCTGAACTAAGCAGCAGCTGTATGTCACCTCTGCTGATGGCCGTAGGCCTCGGCTAATTGGGAACATGGTGGCTGATTGAGAAAAGCCAGATTCAATGCCGCGGTTTTAAATATTACCCACAACACATTACCTACAGGGATATTGAAAAACAAATTCCCAGGCTCTTCTGTGGCTCTGACAGCGTAATTAAATCAAGAAGGATGTCCTTGCATATACTTTTCTTGAAAGGACTCTAGAACAATTGGTGTTTATTGCAGGGGATAAGCATTTTGACCAGCAACTGCTTTACCAGTTTTAAAGCTGTATGTTACTGTTATTTTAACATTATATACCTGAGTGTTCTTTCTGAGCACTGCTTCTTCAGTCTCTATGCTTTACAGTAAATGATATATTTTCACATATAGAGTGTCCTATTTTTGTATTTCATTGATGATTCTCCTCTTAAAACTCTTCATGTTTTAGACACATTTTCTCCCTTTGTCCTCAAACCTGAGTTATTATATAAGAACCCCATATAGTCTGCCATCATTTGGCTGCGTGATTATTGATTTCCAATGATTATCAAATACAGATGTCCAAATGTGACAGGCAACAAGAGATTGATGATCTTGCTATCATTAATTTCTTAACATCTACTCTGTCTTTCCAGTTTGAAGCCTGTGTGTTGCTTTGTGGAAAGGTTCTTGTCTGCTAGTATGAAGCAGAGGGTTTCCACAAAGAAGAGATATCTGATTTTTCATTATTCATACAGATTTCAACTTGGTGATGTAAATCACTGAAGTCAAGAATGTGTAGTGCCTTTATCCTCTGAGCAGATGAAATTGGGAGATGACAAGGTCTTAAACAATCATTAGATTGTTAAGTGGAAGGACATTTCCAGCTAAAGAATGAGGATTTCAATGTGGCCCCTCTTTTATTTTCAGTTCTTTTTCAGTTCTTAGGCATACTCAGCACTACTAATCTGAAGAGTACATACCCTGGGAGTCTGCTCTCCCTGTTTCTGCAGTGAAGTTCTTCAGATCTGACATCTTACAGACCTGAAATTATAGTGTGTTAATGTACAAGCCATCTTTAGATACATGAACACAGTTGGTGTGCTTCAGCATTAGGAAAATTATTCTGTAAAATTAGCCTACTGAGCTGGAAGAAAATAAAGAACACTCACCAAAGGAGGGAAAGTGACAAATATTGTAATCACTAATGGATTTTAATTATAATTGTATAATAGTCTCTTGACAGAAGTACTTCTCATTGTTTTGATAATTTTTGCCACTGGTCCATTAGGCCTCTGCACACTTATACAAGCATCTAGACTACAATGCAGGAGAATGTGAAACTAGCATCTAACTGCACTCAAGAGCCTTGAATTAGATCAATTCAATGGTATTCGCCCTGTACACTATTAGCAAATGCTTGGAATCTGAAAAATGACATGTAGTTTCCAATTTATACCTATATCATGTTTTGAATTTCCTGACCATCGTGAAGAGTGTATCAATAAATATTAATCTACTGAATATATCTCAGTAGTTTAATATACATGTGTTTAATATATTTGTTTTATATATATTTGTGTGTGTGTGTGTTATGGTTTTTTGCCTTCATGGCAAAATATTAAATTGCTTTTATTGATTCACATGGCAGTTATATATTGAGAATTCCTAATCTTAAAGGTTTTGTATGAGATGATTCTGTGATAGTGTTTTCAAGAATGTAAATATGTGTTAACATTTTCATTATATTAGGAAAAGAGGACTTAGAAAGAATCAGAAATCATTTAAAGGAAAGGGCAGGATGCCAAAGGTAAGTTTCTCCCTTCTTGGTAAACAGAATATGCTAGAATATACATTTAGGGAAAAGAGCAATCGTCACAAAAGGGGAGATTTTTTTTCTCCTTTCCATATTCAAGATGTTTTACAATAGGTGATCTTGCCTTTTAGAAAAAGATTTCATGAGAAACACAGTATAAAAATATTTCAAAGAATTCTTCATTATTCATTCATTTGTTTTAACCATTTATCTATCATACATGGTAGTTATAACTATAAATCATACAAAACATTTCTGATTCAATAGTGAGTTAAAGTGATTTGGACTCTGGTTTCGCAATAACAGGTCCTGTGAGAAAATGGTATAAATTGTGCTTGAGCACATGGGAAAGTCAATGAATACCTGCACAAAAGATGTATTTGTTAGGAATGTAGTTAGGGAATCTGTATACACTAATGCTCAAAGAAGGCTTCTTTTGGGAAATGGCACTTGATCTTATTACATGACCATTAACCTTCAGTTTTTAATATTAATTTGTTTCTTCCTTTCTACTCTAGTTGATATCTATGATAATTTTAGTTTATTTGCTTTAGATTCCAAATAGGACCAAAAGTCACATTAATCCTGGCAGTTGATTCAATGGAAGGTGGTTAGGTACCTCACTCAACAGAGGCCTGGTTTAGTGTCCAGAATTTCTGAGGTAGTTTGCACCCTTCCCAAATATTCATGTCTGAAGACTAAGGTACAACATGCTCTTCTGAATCTCTCATCTCCTTGGGATGCTTTGATGCTCTTAAATCTAAGATTAATGACATGTACCTAAAAGCACATCATTTCCATTGGGATCATAGCCATTATGATGAGAAACAGCAATTTCAAGTTTATTATACCTAGGAATACTTTTATTTCCCTTACCATATAGTAATGTGTTTGCATATGTGTGCTGTGATGACTCGAATGAAAATGGCCCCCATAGGCCATAGGGAATGACACTATTAGGAGGTGTGACCTTGTTTGAGTAGGTGTGACCTTTTTGTAGGAGGTATGTGATTAAGGGGTGGGCTTTGAGTTTCAGAAGCTCAAGCCAGGCCAAATAGCTCACTGTCGCTTCCTGCTGACTGTGGATTAAGATGTAGAATTTTTGGTTCCATCTCCAGAACCATGTCTGCCTGCATGCCACCATGCTTTCCTTTATGATGATAATGGACTGAAACTCTGAACTATGAATTCAGCCCCAGTTAAATGTTTTCCTTTATGATAGTTGCTATGGTCATAGTGTCTCTTCATAGGAATGAAGTCCTAACTAATACATATGCCTAAAGCTCACCAGAGTTAGTGAGTGTATGGGGAGAATCCATGGAAAAAAGAAAAGGAAAGATGGTTTCCTAACTTGGTATCTTCTTTACTGAGGTAAAATTCAAAGATCATCAATGTAACAATTTGAATACATGTAAAAAGCATATCGTGGGCTGCAATTGTAGCTTAGTGGTAGAGCACTTGCTTAGCATGCATGAAGTCCTGATTTCAATGTCTGACTGCCAGGATAAAAGGAGTATTGCAGTTAATACTATAATCAAATATATTTAACCTATGAGTAAAGCCATACCAACTAAATAAGCCAGATTCACCAAATTTGAAAGAGTTCCTCTGGAGGTGACATAGTTATGTTTGATTCCTATTTATTTATTTATACCTATACTAATGTAAAATTTTTAGAAGTTTTCTTAAGGACCACAAAAACATTAAAATATTTTCTAAAAACAAAAGATTAATTTTAGCTGTTAATTCTCAGATCTTTGGTTAATTTCATCAGCTTGTGAATGTCATTTGGTGAGTTCTGCCATCTCCTTGGACATCAGGTTTGGCTTGTCAAGTGAGGAGATAGGTAGGGTAAACTTAACTAGTTTTCAGAATCATTAAAGGGTGTTTTTTAAAAACAAAACAAAACAAAACAGGTTCCCAGGAACACCAGAGACCAGCCAGAATCACAATCAAGAAATAAACCTGACAAATTAATGTTTCATAGGCTTGGTCGAGAAAGAAACACTAGAGTAAGTTGTCCTAGTTTTCATTTATCTGACTCTGACAAACACCCTAAAAATTCCACACAGGGGAAAAGGGATTTATTTGGCTTGTACTGCCAGGTTCCAGTCCACTAGTATAGAGAAGTCAAGGCAGGGATTGAAAGTATCATTCCTCACTTAAAAGGAAAGAGAATACACACTTGACCCTTAGCTGCTTGCTGTTTTAGCTAGCTTTTCACATTCTCATAGAATCAATCCTGCCACAGGAGTGTAGTATAGCCATTCTAGGTCTATCAACTTCAATTTTTAAAAAAATTCCTCCACAAAACATGCTCCCAAGTGAAAAAATAATCTGGAAAGTTTCTCAGCTGAGGTTCTTTCCCCAGGTATCTCTAGGTGTATCTAGCTGACTGACGAAAGTGAGCAACAAACAGTGACAAACAGTCTCCTCCATACTTAATGCAATTTTCATATTATACACTATCTATTTATACTCTAGGTTGATTCTCATTCTTCCTCATGCTGCATCCCTTTATATAGCTCTTTATGTTGTGACGACCCCCAAGCCATAAAATTGTTCCATCGCTACTTCACGACTGCAACTTTGCTACTGTTATAAATATCTGAAATGCAGGGTATGCTATCCATGTGAAAGGGTCATTAGAATCCCTAACTGGGTTTTGACCCCCAGATTGAAAGGATAGCATTTGAAAGAACTGAGAATGAATACTCAGCATAGATGTATGTAGTATACAGGTATGTACATGTTTAGGGATACTTTTATCTCCTTAAACATTTATCATTCCTGTGAGGTTCACTTTCCCCCTTTCCTACCTTTGGAAATAATTAGCATACTATCTAAATACTCTATAGCAATAACACTGTGCAGTCCCGTATGAGAGTGTCTTACTCCTTTCTGGTGACACCCTAAGTATCACTTTTCTGCCTTTCCTCATCTTTGCCATCCTGTTTTCCTGGTTTCCAGGATACAAGCTTGTGATGGTTCCAATTGCATTGTAAATGCCATTTTCATTATATTGTACTAATTATTAAAAAATATAATTTCATTGCCTTGACTATGTGTTATTTAAGATGTCTGTGGTTTAATTTTAAACAATTTTGTGATTTTTCCCCCAGCTATTTCTTTTTCTTATTTCTGCTTTAATTCTATGTGGTCTGAGAGAATCATATATTTTCTGTTATTTTAAAGTTGAGGAGATTTTCAGGCAGCAGTGTGGTCTAACTTGGTGACTGTTGTGTGTTAGCCTAAGAAGGTGGCACATTTGATTCTAGAAGCAGGGAGCTTTCTCAAACGTCATTCAGGTCAAATGAGTAGTGCTTTTGATAGCAACTATCTCCTAATTGATTTTTCTTCCTGTTTCAGCTATCAATTTTTAAAGAAGCTTGTTAATGTTTCCAAATATAATGATGGGTTTGTCAATGTCTCCTTGCTGTTCTGTGAGCTCTGACCTCATTGGTCTTTCTCTGAGTTTGTGTTATACACTTTTGAATTGTAGTCTTGGAGAAATGCCCAATGTATAATGATGTAATGCTTCTCTTTATCCCTGATATATCTGTGTGCTTTGAAATTAATTATCTTTATTTGAACTAGTATGGCTAGTTTGTTACAAGTATGGAAGATTTTTCATCCCTTCACTTTTAACCCAAATTTTGACCTTTACATTTGGTTTCTTACAAATATCATAGAATTATTGAGTTCGGTCTTGTTTTTTCTTTAAATTCACTTTGATGATCTTAGGTTTTTAATATATAGTTTCTTTATTCAGACAGAAACATTTAAAGCAACTATTAATCCCATCGAGTTCTGAGTACGGGATGTTCTGTGATGCTCAGTCTGTTTTTCACTTATTACAGTTATTCTTTGCTTCTTTTATGCCATTTTTTGCGTTTAATTGAGGATTTTTTATGCTTCCTGACCTTCTCTATTATAATAGTAATCATTTTCATAAAATTCTCACTTAAAACATTATCAATACAAATATTTAAATTAATCTAAGCAGAACGTCAAATAACACTGCATGGTGTTTTAAGTATTAAACACAGGTGGTTTAAGTATTTTTAATAGGATATTTTAATAGGATATTTAATAGGATATTTCCAATCTCTCTCTCCCATACATATGGTGCTCCTATAATTCATCTTATAACCCGACAGGCGACAGTCACAAAATACGCGGCTGCTGTCGTTAATCAGCTGTTTTTTGCACCAATTAAGAATAAGAAAATAAATATCTTTTCTATCTCTGTTCTTTCTGTGTTACACTTCTTTTGTTGACACACATCTCACTTTCTGGCCTGTGTATCCTTTGTTTTCTCAGACGTATCCATTTTAGCATTTTTTGCATGCCAGATTTTTCTGACAATTAAATCCCTCAAGTTGGCCTGAATCCCTTTAATTCCTTCAGATTTGGAGAATAATTTTATAAGATATTTTATTTTTCTCTCTTTCAATAGCATAAGTATATCATTCTATGATCTTCTTGTTTGTATAATATGTTTTTGCAAGTTTGGTGTAATTTGTATGCTTTTGTATTTTTGAGACAGAATTTCAAAGTGCACTCTAGTCTTGAACTTTCTCTGTAGCTGAGGATGATTCTGAACTCCTGATACCCCGACCTCTACCTACTGAATGCTAAGATTCAATCATGCACAACAGTACCTGTTTTATCCAGTGTGAGCAAGTGAACCTAGGGCTTTGTGTGTGTTCCTCAAACACTCTACATGCTAAGCTACATTTGAAGCCCTGTAGCTCTTCCTGTCTCTAACTTTTTTTTTCTACTTACCTTCCTGGGCTTCATTGCAGTGACTTTCTTTTTATGTTTTATTTTCTGTAGTATGAATATAATGTGGTTAGGTGAAGTTATTCATTTTATTTTACTTTCATAAATTGCAGTTTCTTAGATCTGAACTCTGGTAAGTATAATTTGTGAGAAGGTATGCTCATCATTGCTTTGATTCTTTCTTGTTTTCCAATTATGCTTCCTGTTTCTTTTGAATTATTCCATTATTATTGCATAAACTATTATATTTTTCATTTTTATTTATCAGTATTTGCCTTCTGGTTTTCAAGTTTTTATTGACCCATCTCATAGATCACTGATTATTTACTGGATTATTAATGGTTTCTTGATAAGTTCAGTGAAATCAGTCTCCTTTTCTGTCATTAAATATAATTTTGAGTCTTCACATTTCCTTTACACTGACTGCATTATGCATTTGTTCATGTCTGCTTTCTCCCATGAGGCATTTAATACATAGTGCTAGTTGAGTCCCATGCCTTCTCAAGAGTTCCAAAGCCCATGTCTGGGTGATTCAGATTACTGCCTCTGTCTCTTCAGATTGTAAAACTTCTTGCTTTTCTTCTTCTTCCATATTTGGTGATGGTCTATTGAAAACTGGACACAGTTGATTAGGAGTGAGGAGCTGAGGTGAGTAACTCTCTGTGGTGTGTTTACTATTGGCCTGGTGAAGCGTTGGAGTGTGCTTGATGTTTGCTATACATTTTTTAGTCACCAGAGACTTTCAAATCCTTTTAATCTGAGTCTTGTTGTGTATGCTCTGTCATTGGTTCAATAGAGCCCACTGCCACTACTTAATGACAAAGTACGGGAAAGAAAACTTGCACACATAACTATTTTTTTTAATGAGCATGCATTTCTTGGATATTAGCCTCTACAAGTATTTCTTGGTTTCCTCATATTCAGAAAAAATAGGGATGTTCAAGTGCAGTTGAGTCAGAGAAGTGAGTGCCCTTTTTCTGGAATGATAGGGTTCTGGTTCTATTATTTTCTTAATAATAAACATTTGCTATGAAAAATGCTCTGAACATATTTCATAGTGTTTTTTTTAATCTCCTGCCAATACAAGAATTAATATTGTCTATCTAATATTACTATCCAGTAAATTTTTAGAGACTCTAAAGTATGAGCTCCCTAAAACTGTGGCACTCTGGAATCTCTCCTCAGATCATTTAGCTTCAACTACTGGCAGTGTGCCAAGTCCACCACTTCCCCTACTACTTTCCGGCTTCAGAAGCATCTTTCCAGGTAAGTTGAGGCAAGCAACTCTCAGTCGCAATCCTCTGAATTCATCTCTTTTAAGGTTTTTTGGGGGAGTTTCAAGTTCATTTTTTTGTCTTTGATTCTTTCACTGGGCCAAGAGACTCCATTGGTTCTCAGATATTCTGCCTTTCTAGCTATGAGAAGTGACATCTTCTTCTTTTTTTAAAGGCAACAATTTTTTTTCAAGATAGATTTATTCATTTATTCATTTATTTATTTATTTTATGTGAGTATACTGTTGCTCTCTTCAGACACCAGAAGAGGGCATCAGATCCCATTACAGAAGGTTGTAAGCCATCATGTGGTTGCAGGGAATTGAACTCAGGACCTCTGAAAGAGCAGTCAGTGCTCTTAACCACTGAGCCATCTCTCCAGCCCAGAAGTGACATCTTCTAACCACATTAAATACTGGGACTAAAAATGAAAGCAGATCTCCTCTGAGCTCCATACTTCTCTACTTTTTGTAAGAAATTTGAACGAATCTGCATGACTTTTGAGCATTTAAGAGTTTTCATTGTTACTGCCTATAATTGTGACAACTGTGGTCTAAATAGAGCAACCATCCCAGTAGGCATGAAGAGCTGTATCTAATATATCCAAAGTGCCTAGTGGGCTAACAGCTGACCCTGAACTGCAAAAGGAGGCCAGGAAGCCTAGAGGCCAAGCTTATCAATTATGGCCTTCCTGTAAAAACAGTTGTAGCTCTTCCCAGCTCAGTATGCTGGGTGTAAGAGATTGGTCCCCCAGAATTCCTCTATATTATTGAAAACTAACAGAAAAAAGGCCCAGCAGAGTGCCTTTTCAGAACCTACTTTTATCTCCATCCTCTCTCTCTGGAAGGGTAGGGCATCCTTTATTGCATCACCTTCTGGCTTCTGCCCGTCTAGCTGCCTGGCTTGACAACTTACATTTGAATGCAACAAGTGGGTCTCCATGTTCCATAATTAATGTGCACCCTCATACTTCTGGGAAGTGGCAAATGTGAATGTGAGCATGAGTGCTGGAGAGTGTACTTGTGTAAAGCAGCCAGCTTCTGCAACATGCAGTCAAATTCTGCATCTAAGAGTGGCATTTCAGCGGTGTCCCTTTAGCTCTGAAAAATGAGTCGTGTCTAGGGTGGGTTGATGGCTATAGAATCTGGTAGTGTTTCTGGTGCTATGCCAGCAGCAGGCAGCTCCCATTTGTTTTACTGCCTAGCACCAGACCAGAGTCATTGTTTATTATGGCTCAAAGGCAGTAATCATTTCATATAATGTGAGGATTTTTTTCACTCAATTATTTTCATGCTTTGGGCTGATGAGAATAATAATCACGTGTTGATTACTGGTATCTTGACTGATGATAGTTACAAATGCAGGTCACTGCTCATTCCTAACTGTTTCCCCCTGAAATACTGAAGGTGATGATTTCAAATCTCTTTCAAACAACGCTTTTCCATCCCAAAGTTTCTGGTGCCAGGAAGACAGTCTAAGATAATTTTTCAGGGGTCCCCAACTCCTGCAGTCTGCACTGATTTGTTCTAAAGAGACAGACATACATAATTCATGTCTTGTGCATTGTGGGGTTTGGCCATTGAAAATACTATCTCTTTTCTGGCAGTGCTTGCAGGAACTAGATACAATAAACATTTCATACCTCAGTGGACACTCTTTTCTCAGCTAATAGAAGCCTGACTTAAATGCAGACTTCATCATGAGAGGAGTGTATTTAATAGTGGATTCAGCTAAGCATTTTTTCCTTCCAAAGCATAAAATGAGCTTATTATCAGTATCAATAGTTGGTTTTTCTCAGAAGGAGTCAAGGTGTGAAGAGGCATGAAAGGGAAATTAAATTGAAACTCTTGGTGGTTTCATGGTTGGAGGCCAGTTTAAAACTCAAACTCTAATAAATGCTTTTGAACTAGCCAGGGGAATGGTAAGGTCAGAAAGCCCAGAGATTTGAGAGGAGGTGTCAGGGCTGGGCTTTCAAGGCAGAAGGCAGAGGACCAGGCACACTAAAGATTTCTGAGGGTTTGGGGACTGATGGTAGCTGAATCGAGACGGTGAGATGAAGTATACACTGTATAAGTAAATCCAAAGTTGTCTTTTAAAAGCACAGCTCCTGTCCATATGCACTCCAATGGCTTTCTGTCTTACACAGGCTGAAGGAAGGAATCTGCATAATGAGTTGGGTCTCTGATGTTGTATCATTCTCTTTTAGCATCCTGTTGCTCTTTCTCATCCTCTGCCTGTGACTGAGCCCCAGCTCTGCTTCTCCATAACCATGTACCTTTTCCAGGATTCACTCTGAATGCTATTTCCTCAGAGAATGTTTGTAGTTACTGTCCCCAAGCCCACTACTGTCATCACCTTGTTAGATGTACATGCACATAAACTCCTCCTTGCTTCTATTACATTTTTTATTACTTATGTCATTGTTTTTCATGTTTGCATCCTCCAATTTGACTGAGTCCCTTAAGGACATCTGGATTACTGATGTAGCTGCCTAAGGCCTTATGAATCCTCTAAAGACTTATTAATTAAATGAATGAATGAGTGAATGAATGAATGATTGTCAAGTATTTAATCCATAAGAGATACCTGGATAACTTGTTACAACATAATTGAATGAGTTCCTAAAAGTTCAGATTTGTGGGGGGTGGGTCCAAGGTGTATTCAGGGACAAAATAATTTAAACCAGCAGTTCTCAACCTGTGGGTTGCTTCTTCTTTGGGGACTGAATGGGGTCACATATCATATATTCTGAATATCATATATTTACACTGAAGTTCTTAACAGTAGTAAAATTACATTTATGAAGTAGCAACAAAAATAATTTTATTGTTGGGGTTCAGCACAGCATGAAGAATTGTATTAAAGGGGTACAAACATTAGGAAGATTGAGAACCACTGATTTAAACTCAGAAATTTGGCTATAGGAGCTTTCAGTCTTCTCTTTCATGCTGTAGTGCCTGAAATGTGGTCCAGAAAATATGTAATATTACCTAGAGTGCTAAGAATCCATGTGTTTATGCTAGTTCACTGAGCTAGATGCAATCACACAACATTATTGACAAGCTTCTATGGGTAAAGAGCTATGGAAAACACCTTGGAAACCAGCATGCATGAGATGCAGCATAAAGTAGTTACTTCCTAAAGATGAAATTGGATGATACACATGCTTCTAATTTCTTAGTTTTGTAATCTTGGCCAAATCACTCAACTTTTCTGTGCTTTGCATCTCATTGTTTTACAGTGTAGACAGCGTGTCTGGCATGTAGATCACTTGTCTAGCATGCACAGGGTCCTCAGTTTGACTCCCAGTGCCCTAAGAAGGCCTCTGACTTCAACAAGAGGTTGCCTCAATATATTCAAGATAAAATAGGAGAAGGTTTCAAAAGCTGTATAGGCAGATGGATATTGTCTGATGAAAGACATAATCCAACTCAGATTTCATAAAATGATTTGCCAATAAGCTTTTGATTATTTTTAAAATTGATTATTGAGAATGTGGGTATCAGAGACTGTGTTAGATATAGGGGTTTCAGAGAAGAAAATGTGTGTCTGTTTTTCCTCTCAAAATCCTTTTCAGCATCCATTTACTTCATGGTGACCATGGTTAAAATAGCACTATAGATAATTTTAGGCTTATACTGGAAACACACAAAGTACTTTACATTTGCTCAGCATTAGAAGCCAGGTGATTCCTAATCAGACTTTCAACAACTTGGTGGGAATGACTCAAGCACAATGAGTCTTCATTTCATTTCCTGTACTTTACCCCCATGCTTTTCAGGCCATTTTCTTGTCACTACCACAGAGTTATACCATGGCGAGATGACAGAATATTAGAGACATTTGAATCATGAAAGAGGGGGTATTTGTGCTTTTATACAGACTATATGATTTGTACACAAATTACATGTAATGCCACTGAAAGCAACATCTCTCTATACACATATACATGTAAAGCAAATATATGTGTGTGTATAGTTTAGAGATACACACATTCATAAGCACCTATTTGCAATCATGCAAAATTTATGTCTTCTGAACCTCTGGGATCAATTAAGAGTTGGTGCCACGAGCCCAAGGCAACATCAAACTCTGCATAGACAAGTACTTATTAGGTCCTTACCAAGAAGGCTCCCGGAAGCTTCCAGAAATAGGGTTGACAGATCTTAATGAAAGTGAATACATAAAAGGCCCGTTTTATAGAGAGCTCCAGCATTGCATCTTTCCCTTTGTAAAGAACATGTTTTTCAAAGGATATCTTGTTGGATAGTATTTAATTTATCCAAAAATACAGTCATTTAAAGAAATCAAGTGATCAGACCATTTTTCTCCTAGAATATTGATTTTAAACCTCAACTACATACTACTGTCACTAGAGACTACTGAAAAACCAAACAAGCCAGAAATCTAGACTCAGGGAATCATTGTTTGAGAGTGGGATTGAGAAATATGAATTTTAAGAAGCATCCCAACTGTTCTGCCTTTGATATGTAGCCAACATCAAGGTGTAAATTAAAAATAGGCAGGGTAACATTCATAGCTGTTTGGAAAGGAGACAGGAGGAGCAGGAAAATGCAAGATTGTTGGGAAGGGTGAAAGTCAAGATACCACAACATTGAGAGGCACATAAGGAGGTTTAGAAAGGCTTATAGTGGGAGTATGAAAATGCATCCATTTAAGGATGATCAAAGACATGATGAAGGTGATGTTGTCAAGAGAGGCCAAATGTGACCCAAGATAGGCAGGAGTCGACACATTCAAAAGGCATGTACTGGGATATTCAAAGTTTAAGGATGAAATTATTTAGGTTTCTGTTATTTTAAAAGTATTTTTTTAAAATAAAAAACACACATCTCTATTTTCTAAATAGTCTTTTTAACTTTCAAAAGAATGTAGACACACATGCATTTCTGCAAAGATTTCACACCAGTTTCATCACTGGCTACTCAAAATTGTTAGCTGTTTTAGAGAGTAAAGTTAACCTTCCTGGGATACTGTGGAGAGTAGATACAGTGATGTGTGGGAGGTTCTTAGAACAGATATCATCATGCCTATATTATTTGACAAATTACATTTATTTCTATTAATATCTAATGTGCAGTTGCATGATGTATGAGGTATGTCCTGTTGACGAGACCAAGGTTTTGGGTTAAACAGCAAAGCTTCAAGCCACAATGGTCTAGAATATCGAGAGAATTAATGAGAATTAATGAAGTTTCTATTGGGAGTGAAGACACATTTTAGTTGAAGAACACAAGAAAATAAATCTAGAATCTCAATAATCAAGAAGGATGTTGCAAAGGCCATCAGAGCTGAGCCTACATCTGAGGAGAAGCCATTCTGGCCTGATCTGACTTATGTTTAGGAAATAGTTAGCTGTCAGGGAAGTTGCCCATAGAGCAAAAAGTTATGAGAAAAACAGTGTGGTAAATAAGCGTTCTGGCACAAATAACTATTTTTTAACCCAAACCATTATATGATAGAATATTTTCTTAGGTGAGGTCATTTCTGAGAGTCTATGGTAGAAAAATATGAACCTACGTGTATATTTGCTTTACTCTTACAATACTGAAATTTGAGTAATGAATTTGGTATTTTCACACTGATTAATAATCAAAGTACTCAGATGAACTCACTGGTAGTTAAGTAATTATCTCAAAGAACTCTGGAGAAATATATTAATATACAGAGGTAGAGGACGCCACTCATTCATGAACTGTAAGTATGGTGATTGCAAGTGCATTAAATGACGTGGAAATGGATAAAGAAAGTATGTGTAGTAAGTCTTCAGGAATAGAGAAATGAATGCCCTGGCTCCATTGGCACAGCAACTCTGCAGAAATACACCTTCTTTTAGTACAAGTGACTGAAGCACTCTGACAAAGGACTTTGAAATTAAAATTCTCGTATGTCATGATCATACAACGAAAACAGAAGACCACTATGGTACTATTAGAAGCACATGACCAGGACCAGTCTCAAAAGGATGGGAAACTGGAAGAACTGTAAATGATGGGCATAGACGCAAAACCAAGAATGTAGATCTGTTTTTGTTTTGGGTCTTATTGTTGTTTGTTTGTTTCAGCTTACAGTTTCTTAAATATTATAAACTTAAATCTCTTAAAAAAATGAAACTGGAGATCAATCAGTAGCAGGCACAACATTGCTTGATTTTCATACATGCTTCCTTTGTATGCTTGAAATATAGGTACAAGCACAATTAATGGTCAGTAATGTTTCAATGTATAGAATAAAAATTAGACTTCTAGTGAATGAATGGAACTGTACACAAAACCCAATTTTAGAAGTTGAAGATGTTGCATTGAAACAAAAAGATACATTCTTTTAGGGGAAAGGAAAATTAAGAAAGAAGTATAGTTGGTCAACAATGGTTAATTCCTAGAAAAAAAAATCAGGGAGGAAGTGATAAGATTTCGTTGTGGATGCTAAAACTCATATAAGTGGATCAAGGAGGCTGCAAAGCAATGTGAGAAAGGCATGTACAGGAAGAGCATCAGAGCACAGTGATCTCTGGAGGAAGAGTGCCCCTGACAGAAAGGACAGCAGGTGTGAAGCCACTGGTGAAAGAGGAGTGCAGAGGAAGAAAGAGAAGACAAGAGAAATACTGAGCTCAATTGAATTACATAGGCACCACATTCCATTTCACTTGGGGTCTTCTGTGAGAAACTACTGAAACATTTACATGTCACAAAACCTGAAGGGATCACAAGAGATTCTGAGGAGGCAAGGATGAAACAGAGCCAGAGGATTATTAAAAGAATCACTCAAAAAATGACATGGCTTACACAAAAACATGAATGTGATGGCAAGAAGGATGAATTCAAAGTATATACTAAAGAAGATCTGGTATACAGTTGTGCTGAATAACCATAATGATAGGAAAGCTAACATGTGCTGTTCCTCAAGGCAGGGAAGCGAAGCATGTTTTCATGTTTCCTTCACTCTGTAGCCCAGTCTGGCCTGGAATGCCCATGTTAAACAGGCTGGCCCTACCTGGCTGCAATCCCTTGGCTCTGCTTTCTGAGCGCCAACCCACTCAGTTTGGAAGTATGCTGTATCTCCTAAAACGATCTTCATTCATACAGATTCCAAACCACTATGCTTGATTCTTAAAGACCTACAGGTTTGGATAAGTTAAAAATGGCCAGAGTTCTCCTCTCTCTTCAGTTTCTGATCAGAAGAGACACTAGTATCCTTCAATGTCAGGCCTGCTCATATCTCTTCAAAGCTACCAGGGCCTTGCTACATTGTATCTAATAGTGATACAATCATAGAAATTATAAATCAGCTTCTTAGTCTGTGATGTCACTAACACTTACACAGAGGCTTACAAATCTACCTGGTCAACACAGTACAGGTTAATATGGAGCATTACTCAAGGATGTTAGGAATCCTCTAGAGATGCCACACTATACCTTAGCACTCTGACCACATGGGTTTCTGCTTCTGCTTAACACTTACTATTGGAGAATTTGTCGCTTGTTAGAACAAAGTGTAGACCCAATCCACAGTGGGTTACACTTGGATCATGCTTACTTATAATTTGTTTTTTATTAGAGGCACTTATGTGGGACACACTCAACATATGTTTCTTGGTGAAAAGTTTAAATGGGCTTGAGGTTCAGAGGGCTAGATGCTGGTTAGAATCAATGGGAAACCTCAATGGAAATAATGTCCTTTCCTAAGATGGAGATTCTATTCTGCTTATTCAGAAATAGTGACTTACAAAGTTAGCTTAAATGCTGGTACCCAGGGAGCAGGCTTTAATGAAGAGATAAGAAGGACTCATAATTAGTGTATAAATCATTAGCATGTGAATGGATGCTTAAAAACAGTCTATTCTCTTAAGTAGCTTGAATAGTCTATTACAAATTTGTTCAACCCAGTAATTTGCTTAGCAAATACTACCCTCTCTTGTAGGTACAAATCTAAGCTTCAGTTCACTTTCTCATTCTGATCAGCACGCTAATATGAATTCTGAATGTGGATCCAGTATTCATTTGTGTACTTTTATGAGGTACTGGAGTCGAAAGAGCAACAATAAGCTCACACACACACACACACACACACACACACACACACAGAGAGAGAGAGAGAGAGAGAGAGAGAGAGAGAGAGAGAAAGAGAGAGAGAGAGAGAGAGAGAGAGAGAGAAAGAATTTCCTAGGAATAAGGATTTAAATTCCTTAGTCTCTTCCACACACCTTTTATTCTTTTTTTTAAATTCCATTTTTATTGGATATTATATTTACATATCATATGTTATCCCCTTACCCTATTCCCTCCCCCTGCCCAGGAACCCCAAATTCCATCACCCCTCCTCCTGCTTCTCCACAGATGTGTCACTCCCTACCCCCCCACTTCCACCTCCCCACCCTCGAATTCCCCCACACCCAGCGTCCAGCCTTCTTGATAGCTGTTCTGTGACAGTGTATTAGTGGCTATAAGGGGTTCAGTTGGGATAATGACATTGTCACATAATGGTGTTAGGTGAGATTAGCTGAATTATTGGAATATGGGTCTTCAGTGATTCCTGTCTGACTGGACACATCTATACACTTCCCAGCTCACTTCCAGCAATACACAAGTTATACACTCACCTACCAAAGGAAAACAAGTCATTACAGAGTGCTATTAGCAATTCTATTCTTAAACCTCTGGGCAAAACTACACTTCACCATAATCCTCTGTATCCCCCTTCAAATACCTTCAATCTGGCATGCAATTGTGGCAGCCAATGGCGTGGAAGGCAGGAAGTTCCTATTAAAAGTTGTTTAGGGATTAGGGCTCAGAGAACAGGTGGGTACCTTTGTTACTGACAGGCTGCTGACTCAAAATGATGAAGAAAAAAAAAATCCTTGCTGTGATGAAGAAAGAGGGAAAGCCCACAGAACTCAGATTTGGGGGGGTGATGGGGGCAATAAAAAACATCTTTGGCCTTTGAAAACACATTGCTTTGCTGTCCTGTCATGAGGTAGGTGCATGAACATTTACCATTCCACACCAGGATCTTTTCCAACTCTTAAAAAAAAAATATTATGTGATAAAAGCCCACTCCAGGTGCAGGCGGTTTTCTCTTGGTCCCTTGGTCCTTTGTTTGAGGAAGCATTTGTTGCTGCGCTTACATTATGAGAATGTTCACACCACCCTATTGCTATCCATGGGAGTTTTGACCACAGAGGGATCCCACTGGATTTTAGAGGGAAATGTCAGCAATAAACAGGATTCATGAAGCTAACTGTCTTTGCATCCTGGATCCAGGCATTCAAGGGTTTGTGGATTGAGGTTTAATTTATGATGCAGCAGGTACTAGAAATATCTTTCATTTGTCAATGCCTTTGGGCAATTCTTCGTTGTACTGGTGGAGGCTTGGGAAAGTGGTGGAATGGGTTTTCACAGCCCCTTTTACAGATAAACACACTGAGGCAGCGAGTGTCCAAGCAACCTAGCCAAGGCATAGCAACAGCTGCTGAGATGGTGGGTATCCTGGCTTCCTATTGGACATCCATTGGTTTATAGCTCCTCCAGAAAAAAAAAAATCTCTGCATGTCTGTGATGTTAACAATGAATACTGTGGCGTGCAAATGTTGTCCTTCAGTTTAGTGGAGAGAGATGAGATCCAGCCAGTGGTGCTGTGTGAGGAAAACAGCAAGCAGAAAGGAATACATTTTTAAAATGAAACTTTCTACTTTCTCTTATCTAAGAGAGAGACAAACTTGATATTTTTATTCTTAAGTAGCCTCATTTTTTCCATGACAACTTTTCAAAAAGGAAACTTTTGCAGTTCTCATGGTCTATGTGCTAGAAGATACGGCAGTCACAGATGCCAGTGCTATTGTGCCTTTTAACATCCTGGAAAAACAGACAGACAAACAAACAAATGAGAAGCCTGTTCTGTCCTGCACTTGCTGCCAAGGGTCCTTTAGGTGTTCTTTAATTGTGTTTTTATGCTCTTTGCTCACATCCACTGGGTCCAACTCAGAGTATTAATTGATCAGCACTTATAAATCCTTTAGTCATAGCTCATGGAATTTTTAGAGTGTCGTTAGAGAAACGGGATTCCTAGACATGGTAGAGTCTCAAGGAAAGCTAGGCATGGAACAAGAGTCAATGACCTCCAATATGGGGGGCATGTTGGAAACACGGTGGCAGTTCTAGGAGGGAGAATCTGTTAGCAGTTATCAAAAGTTCCTGGACTGCTGCCCTTGCTACTGCTGTGCCTCAATGAAATCTTCAATCTGAAGAATGATGACCCCTCCAATGGAAGGAGGATGTAAGGAGTATGGCTAGAAGTTAAGTATAGTTAAAAAATGGTTCCTGGAGGGTTGGAGATGATTTGGTGGTTATGGTTAAATTCCTTGCTGTGCAATCTGAGAATCTGAATTCAAGCACCAAAACTCATGTAAATGAAGGCATTGCTTACAAATGCTGTAGTCCAGCCCTTCTACTGTGAGACAGGAGGAGGCAGGCATAAGAGAATACCCATAAGGCAAAGGCCCACTAGCTTGGTATATAGAGCTGAGAACAATAGAAAGCCTTTGTCTCAAACATGATAGAAGATGTAGACCACCATCTGAGGTTTTCCTTTGATTACATACATACATACATGCATACATACATAAACACACATGTGTATGAACACACACACACACACACACACACACACACAATTCTCTGGGATAAAATACAGTAAAATACCAACTAGGAAATTTCATCTTGGCTGATTTTTAAATACATTTAGGGGATAAATTATCTTTATTGTGATGAAATGCAATCACATAAAAACATTGAGGAAATTTCATTCTACCTGATGGTGAAGACCATTCTTAGTAATCTAGTGTAATATGTAAAAGCAAGCAAATCATGGTCATCTATTAAATTCACCAGGTGAAAGCAGAAGCTGTGACTGTGTTCTTGCAGATAGTTTGGCATAACATCAGCTCAAGTCACATGCATAGTCTCCTTGAAGGACATCTGCAAGTAATTTCACCTTCTGTCCTACCCATCCCTTTTCTCAGAGGCCCTGTGAGTTCTATTCTTATAAACAGAACCTTAAATAGCATTTCCAGTGGTAAGAGACAGCTCACTTATATGAACCTCTACAGTTCTTCCTTCCAAGAATTGCCTTAGTGAAGCTCCATTTGTCTGGAGGCCTGCATTCCTTTCCGCTACCCAGGAGGCACCTCCTTAGTGCATAGGCTTCATCCACCCATGTGTCTACCTTGCACCTGTGAGGTGTTTGTTTCCTACAGCCAGGGCTTGCTGGGGCATTGAGCTGCCCCTGCAGCAGCTGCGGCTCTGCTCCCCAGTGCACAGCTTGTAACAACACAGCTCCTTTGCCTGTTGTTGAACAGGCACAGGGGCATCTGTGAAGGGCAGAAGAAAGCTGATTATTCATTTTCTTTCCTTTGGAAATTCTGCTTTGGGATCTTGTTCCTGCTTAGAATGTTTCCCCGGAAGCCCATTCTGTTTAGTTCTCTTGCTAGGGAGCATTTTTTCTGTCAGTTTGCCAAGCAGTTACGTAGTTAGGGGTTTTACAACATATTCTCCTTTGGAAAGCCCAACCTGGGTTTCTTTTTTTCCCCAAAGCCAAACATTTTAACAAGCCGCAAAGAACTCAAGTATTCTTATGTGTGATGCTTGAAAGAGACGACTTCTGAAGCCAGACTCGGGATAGAAAAGGCATAGTCTTTTTTTTTTTCTTTTTCCTGTAGAATAAACTACACTAGAGGTCCCCACACTCTGGCTCAGAGAACAAGGACTTGTCTCCCAGAAAATGTTCCGAGGAATGACAGTGACTTTTTTTCCCTAAAGAGTTAAAAATAATGATGTTCAAGTAAATCATTTGCTACTCTCTCAACACAGAGACATTTATATTTCTTTCATATGTTTCCACTGACCCTGCAGAAGCAGAATGAACCAATCACTTCAGCTGGGTCAGCTGGGGCTTGCTGACATTCTTGACTTACAGATTGTGAAAGTTTAAAGTGACTGCGGTTATCTATGAGCACTGTAAAGATGACAAGTATTTATCTTCTGAGTCCTTGTCTCTACTAGAGGTTTGCCAATGACAGGACCAGCACCCATGTTTTGAAATTAAATATCTTTTAAAATTATGTTGTATATTAGTTTATAGTCCATTTCATCTAGAAAATCTACTTCTCAGGATCATTTGAGGAGTGGTTTGGAATTGGTTTCTATCCCTGACTTTTTCTTAACAGCTACTACTTAGTTAATACATGTTCTTTTCTCTGATTTATGATTGATGCTTCAGAAGTTTGGACAGACAAAAATGGACAAAGCCATAACTTTTCCTATAGGGCATATTTTAAAGGACATTATTTTGAATTCAGAAGCTGTGCTCTCAGAATGGGTATCAATGTCTTTTTAAAAATCAATACAGTAAACATATCCAAGGAAAGTGTCATATTTATGAAGGCTTTTACAGGTCACATGCCTACTTTAGACAATTCTAAGTGTTTGAGATATGCTACTACACATAAAAAAAATCTATGACTCTATGACATAGACTCTATGAACTAAACTGCTAAGATCTGGGTTAAACTTAATATAATGTTATAATTTTCACACATGCACTGTCCTATAAATGATACAGACTACATGAGCCTGTTTCCAGAATAAGCATTAAAATATCTGTGGTTTTTCCCATTAATCCTTAAAAACTGAAGAAGCAGCATTATGTTAAAAACTTTAAGGCACTCTTAGTGTATGAGAATTGGGACAAAATCCAGCTTGTGAACATACTATGATTATATCACAGTATCAGATATATCTTTACATATTAGACATAAGTTATGAGTTGAAGGCTATCTATGAATGTAAGTTCATAACTCTTAGCTTTTTATGTCTTCTTAGCTTTCAGTTCTTTATTTAAATGAGAACGAAATGAAAATATCAGAAACAAATTCACAATTATATACAAGGCTGATATAACATAGCCTTGTCAGATAGATGACTTAAGGGTCATTCAGTAACTATCCTTCAGTGATCAAAATTGATTATTTTTGGAATAATACCAAATAATGATAGGAATATAGTTGGAGCTTGGAGACTTTAAAGAGTTTAAATTAGAACCCAGGGGTTTTCTGGTGGTGAGATAACAATTATAGGAGCAGACAAAGCACCTCTGTCAGCATGGCTGTTTTGTGTTCACTGTCTGAAGATAAGAAAGAAAGCTTTTGGAACAGATACCAAAGAGAATATGTACATTGTGTACCATTTACAGACAATCTTCTTCCTAACAATTATGTAATTTTTATTACTTCTCATGGAAAACAAGAGGGCCTAGGTGATTTGAAGATCAAAGCAACAGTTAGGAATTAGAGAGACTAGAGATAGTATATCCAGAGCAATACATTCTCCCCCCCCAACACACACACACCATGTAGACAGGTTATTTTTATTTTATCTTACTTCTTTATTACTCTTGGTTAGCCAAACCAAGGTTGTCAGGAAAGCTAGAGAGGCTGAAGTTTTCCATGTACTTTTAGTGTATTTATGGTTAAAGAAACTGCTTTATCTTGAAGGCAGAATTATGAAGTTAAATTTTTAACTAATGAAGTTTTGGCAAAAAATCGTTTTCCTTATAATATTGTTCAAAGAAAAAGTAGTACTTTTAGACAGATACAATGAAAGACAATGGAGTAATATTTCAGGCCAAGATTAGTTTTAACTACACCACCAGATGGAGGATATGCTTCTATCTTAGTGGTCTGGTAATATAACTAATACACCTTGAATGAGTAGACACAAACAGAACCATCTTAAGACAACCAATAAAGTAGGTAGATACTACTTACAAATTTAGCCAATAAAAATTCAGAAGTTACAAACACCAGAATGTTTCTAGAAATGAAATAATGAGAAACTTGGCCTGATCAGAGGTGAAAACAAAACCCAGGGAACATGTATAGGTCCTACATGTAAGCTAGTGGCTGAATATAAAAGAGAAAGGTATAGTGTATACCCGAGTCAGTTACACAATGACCTCAGTGTAACATACCATGCTACTGCTTTTCTTACTCTGATTAACTTCCTGTTTCAAGAGTTAAACCTAAAAACTCCATTCAACATAACTTCAGTGCACAACTCTGCCTCTGCTGAGGATATGGAAGAAAATGTGGTGGAGGCAGAGTTACACAAACACATCCCTCTGTCTCTTTCATCTCCTTCTGGCAGATTCCACAAAGTTTACATTCATTATGTCTTCACTTGTAGCACCATCTCCGGCTGGCATCATTCTCTGACTGAAGTCTGAAACTGACTTAGAACTTGAGACACTCTGCACTTTGCTTAGACTGGTCTCTTCTGCTTTTTTTTTTCATAGTGGATGCTACCTCGCTTTTCAGCTATTTTGCTGATCTTCCATTTCCTTATAGGGCGTCTACCCAGAATCCAGAGGCAGCTTAATGTTTCTTCCTTTTCCAGTCATTTTGTCTCTTAGAAACTGTTTTCTATCCTTGCATTTTTGCATTTTTCCCAGTGCATGTTCATTATATGCAGTACATGCACTACTATACACTACACACACACACACACACACACACACACACGAATATATTGGCTTTTTGTAGACTGTGAACTCTCATGGAGAAGCAACAATGTTTGGTTCATTTTTGTAGCTTTATTTCTAACATAATGCTAAAATTTCCATAGAAGGGAATCAATAAATCACTATTGTCTCAATAACTTTTTTCTGTTGCTATAACAGAATACCATAAACTGAATAATTTATAAGAAAAAGAAATTTACTTTTTATAATTTTAAAACTCTGAGTTTTAGGAAATTGGAATTTAACATATGGAAAAAAGAATAAAACAGGGGATAGTGAGGCAAGAGATAAGGTCTAGAGAGGTTGAGAGTTCAAAGGATCAAGAGAAGGGGCAAGTCCACCTTTATAAGAAAACCCATTCTCAGGTAAAGAAAATGTACTGCTAAAAATGAAATCATGAGATTTTCAGGCAAATGGGTAGAACTAGCAAGAAATCATCCTGCAGAGGTATCCCAGAATGATAGATACAAATATGGTATATATTTGTTTATATGTGGATATTAGCAGTTAAGACATTGATAACCAAACTCACTGGTAGAGCCACAGAGGTTTAGTATACAGTAAGGATCTGGGGTGGTGGGAGGCAGATAGATCTTGTTAGAAAGGGAAATAAAATACATAGTTATGGATGGATTGGGGTGCTGGGACTTCCAGTTCACATGGATCAAGTGAAGATGGGGAGGGAAGAGGGAATTCCAGGAAAGAGTCAAAAGTAGGAGACACTTGAGGAGTACTATGAAAACCTAATCCAGTAGAAGGTTTCTAAAATATACATATAAATATACATATAAAATATACATAAAATATACATATAAAAAGTGATCTAAATGAAATCTCCAAATACTAGGGAAGACAGAGCCCAACCTGGACATTTCCTGTCATGAAATGAAGCCACTAGTCCATGAATAGGGTTACATCTAATTGAGTTGTTGGTCCAGAATGTCCCATGGGGATTCCCAAACGACCTGGGGCTGTTGCCAAGATTATAGGTTGCTTTCTACAAACAGACAGCAGAGCTCCATTGCTGAAGACAAGATCCACATTTACAGTCATTAAATATGGAGATGTCAAGCTGATGCCTACATAGAGCTTTTACCCCTATATTCTAGAGTCCTTGGTATAGGAAGGTACCCTGTAGAACACTAAAAGAGAAATGTAAACTCCAAGCAGTCACAAACCTCTATGTGCCAGAAAGATATACTAATTCACTGGTGACACAAAGCTTATGAGGCTAACCAGCCAATATCTGATTTGACATGAGGACCACTACATGAGAAATCTCATACATGACACTGCTTGGATGACCAAGAACTTGAGACAAGACAGTCCAGGAACCAAGAGTAACAGGAAATACTACCTTCTTTTAAAGCATAAGGTGTAAGAGCCAGAGGGGATGAAGGATACCAAACAAGAAGCCCCTTTAATCAACATGATCAAAGCCATATGAACTCACAGAGACCAAAGTAGCATGTACAAGGCTTGCACGGGTCTGCATTGGTTATATATATATGTTATGGCTTCCCGTTTAGCATTTTATGGGAATTCTTGAATGTGCAAATAAATAGGTCTTTCTTCTGCCTTCGCCTGGGCTCTTTTTCTTCTGTTTGTTTTGTCCAATTCTGATGTGTTTGTTTTTGTTCCATCTTATTATATTATATGTTATTTTATTAGTATGCCTTAGAAGCCCATTTGCTTCCTAATGAGAGACAGAAAGGGTTTGAATCTGTATAGGAATCAAAGTGGGAAAGAACTGGGAGGGGTAGAGGGAAGGAGAACCATAATCAGGATACATTATGTGAATAACATTTATTTTCAATTAGAAGAAAACATTTTCAAAAAGAATTCTGTTCTTAGTGACTAAGCCGTTCCTGCAATAAGCATTATACCCATTCGTCAGTACAAAATTTGCAGTACCTATGGATACCTACTCTGCTCCACCTTTCTACACAGTTCCATTGGGGAGGATGTTTCTAACATCTTAGCAATATAGGCTACACTGAAGTCTGAGCAACCCTGGATGAGTAAAAGTCTAAATGAATTGGATCCAGGAACTCAAATATGTTTACTAACAGGTCTTTCAACTCTGCAGTCAGTTTCAGTAGGACCTTCTTAAAATGCTTCTAATTTGGGAGTAGTTACTATGCCACATGACAGCCATGTTATATATAGAACTAATTCATTGACAATGTTATCACAGTACTACAAGGTTAGAATTTTTAATATTTTAGTCTATGTGAGGGCACTGAAGCATACAATAGTTAAGCACCGCTCTCAAGAATGCACCAATAATAATAGCTAACCTGATGCTCGGCCCAGGGTAATAAATTTCTGAGCACATCCCTTGACTACCAGAGTATACTATGTTTCACTGAGAAGATTTGTGAATGTAGATTCTTCTTGCCTAATTCTGAAAAACGACCCTGTAATTTCATTTGCTGGCATGATAACAGGCATTTTAGCCTAAGTAACATTTCTAATGGATTTAATTTGAGACCATGCCAGGACAGGCATTTATCATGGTTCATTTAAGTAACTGTTCATTAAGTAGCTGGGGACAAGAAAAGTACTGTGAGGCCAGAAGGAGCCTCTAATGAGAAAATGTGTATAGAAAACCAAGAATCTTGGGTGTCCAATGCTCTGTACACTCACGCTGATGAGTTTTAAAGGTATTGCTACTGAGATATTTACGCTTTAAGAGAGAAGAACAGCATGGAAATCAAAGGAAAACAATCTTTCAAATAAAACATTAAAAAAGCTAGATTCTTTATCTGTCTGAGTGTTTTGCTTGCATGTATGTCTGTGTCCCAAATGCCTGCTTGGAGCTCTGGAAGATCAGAATAGGACTTTGGATTTCCTGAAACTGGAGATATTAATGGTTGTGTGCTGCCATATGGGTACATGAAACTAACTTCAGTTCTGTCTGCTAATCACTGAGCAATATCTGCATCCCCTTGTTTATCTTTCCTCCATTATGATCTCCATAGTCTCCAGAAATACTTTAAAATTCCTTTGTTTTCTATGACCAAATTTCTTAGATAGCACCTGTACTGGCTCTGTAGAACTTCTCTGGGACCACTATTCCATTAAGAAAGAATCTGGGAATGAAGAGGAGAAAAAGTTAAGGGCAGAGGCAGAATCCATTTTGTAAGTTAGAGGAAGAGAACAATGTGACAATTGGTTTTCCTCTATGGAATTGGGAAAGAAGCATAAGGTGCTTACGAGGATCTGCAAACTGGACATTTATGTTGTTTGGATATACATTTCTCAAAGGAGCAAAGCTGTGTTTATTATAAGAAATTAGCCTAGCAAAGGAAAAGATCAATAAATATGGCCAAGCAATGACAAACCAAACCAAAATAAAACAAACAAAAACCTTTAAACATTTATTTCTAAATGTTAGGTACAAAGAGAATATAGGCTTTTTTTTAGGCAAAAGAAAAAAACCTACATTTTTATAAAATTGACACTATTAAAGTAGGAAAGAAGGGACAAAAAAAAGAAAACTTATCAAAGGTGTGTATGTGTGTGTGTGTGTGTGTGTTTGTGTGTGTGTGTGTGTGTGTGTGTGAGAGAGAGAGAGAGAGAGAGAGAGGATCAGAGACAGAGACAGAGACACACAGCTAGAAAGACAGAGCTAGACATAGAGATAATCTTTATGATCATAATGGATATATATCTGTCTTTTGTATCCTATATATAAGTAGCATCACATCTTACACTAATTGCTGAACACAGAGAAAGAAACAATGGGCATATTTGCAGAAGATACTTCAAGTGGTTCTAACTCAGTCATAGTAAGTCTCCATTGCTGAGGTGCTGGACCAGATGTGGTATTTAGACTCCTAATTTTATTCTCAATGGATACAATGCCAGGGTACCTTTACCTAGTATTGGAATCACTGGGAAGGCCCTTTTTTACTCTACTTGGATAGATGGTCTCTCTGATCCACTTCCTGTTGTACTCTATTAGGAGAACAACTTCACAAGCTTTGTGACAGTCACTGGTAGGCTTCAGTGTCTTTCCTTCATGTATATACTGCCCTTTGCTGAAACAGGGGTTTCACTAAAACACTGTGAGATAAGCTCATGGTCCACCCAGCTCCATACAGGTTGTGTTATTTTATTTTAGTTCTGGGTGGTTTTTTAAAAGCCACTTAGCTTCATTTACTGCATTTAGAGTGTAAGTCAAGTGTTGAGTGATTATCATTCCCAGCGTTATTAACTACATTTGGCTTGCTTTCTTCTTACTTTTTGTTGATGCTAGCAAAGGAGATTGATTCATTAGAAGTTAACTCCAATCTTTTCAATTTCCCACCAAAATCTATGCAATTGCAGAAAAGCCAAATTACTACTAATTTATTTTGAGCCATATAGCTTGGAGACCGAAGGAGAAACTGTCAGCACCAAAAATGAACCCACATAAAAAAACTCATAAAATTAGAAAATTCCTAGCAACCAGTATTCCTGTGAATGCTCTCCTCAGATATCCCCTCTTCATCTTCTCTTATCCCATTGGTTACTTTTGAGGAGGTAGTCTCACTATGCATGTATACAGGTCTTGAAGTTGAGATCAGATCACTGAATGTTGGACTTATAGAAGCATCAGCACACTAGGCTAATCATAGTCTTTAAGTACTTGAAACCTTTCTTTCTTTCCTTCTTCCTTCCTTTCTTCCTTTCTTCCTTTCTTCCTTTCTTTCTTCCTTCCTTCCTTTCTTTCCTTCTTTCTTTCTTTCTTTCTTTCTTTCTTTCCTTCTTTCTTTCTTTTTCTCTATTTCTTTCCTTCTTTCTTTCTTTTCTTTCTTTTTTCATTTTCATTCTTTTTTATTGCAGAGGGAATTGGCTATCAAAGATATAAAGGAATGACACTATCTGACATGATAGATCAGTTGTATTCTCTTTCATTGTATTTTCAGTTACTAATGGCATTTCATCTCAGTCGATGAATGGCAGTGCTATTGTCTATTGCTGTATGGCTCATCATCCAGCCATTGGCAACCATTCATGTGTTCCAACGCATACAGAGCACTTCACATTCTCTTGTTGGGAACAACACTCTGAATGTGCCCACTGTTCAGCAGCTGCTTCTCCTAAACAGCTTCCAAACCAACACCAGACCAAGGATGTTATATTAGTATGCTTTGTGGATCAGGCAATTGAGGTTCAGAATATTTAATTGGCTTTTCTAAACATATAGACTAATTTAGCAAAGCTAAGTGCTTGGCATTATTATTTCCACAGTTCTTTTCTTTTTCCTGTGTAAAAACACATTTTGCTACTTTCTTCAAGGTACTGTCTGCCACATATTGGTATTTAGTTATGTGACATTAGGATAGAGAACGTAGGCCATAGGCCATATTAGAGTTATATAGTTGGCAGTTGGGATAGTTAAATACTGATAGCATCTGGCAGAATGACTCCATCAAGTGTAACCTTACTCTTTTATTTGGTGTCCTGATGTCATAGTACCACTGGGAAATCTACTTTGCTGGGTGTAGATGTAACACTTGTCCAGCATATATGAGGCCTAGAGTTCAATCTCAATCTCTGAACAAAACAAAGGGAAACAAACACCCTGAGTCAAAATCAATAGAATTAAAAATAAATTCCACTAGTGTTTATAAAAAAAATCCCTTAAAAGGCACCTCAAACATGGCATGTCTGTATCTAATACTGATTCACTCTCTACTCAAATTCCTGAGCTGTGCTTCCATAGAGTCTGGAGGTGGGAAAGGCCTATACAGAATCAGCCCAAAGCAGACAAACTTTGAATTTTTATTCAGACCATTTCAAGGAGTCAGAGAAGACAGTGAGGTGGACAAAGTACACTGCTATCTTAATGTTCACACTGTGCTGTATAACAGCATTGTCTACAACTATTCCTTTCTTCCATATTGTGTATGGAATCTATTCTGAATTTGTTGTTCTTTGAATAAGAAAATGTGAAGTGTGTAGGAAGGGAGAGAAGGAGAGAGAGAAAGGCACTAGCATAACAACCCATTATCTTTCAAAACCAGGCTAACTGAACATCACATTTTGGAAAATTGCAGTGCTGACTTAAATTTGCAATCTATCACCCAGAAAAGAGAAAATCAAAAAAGAAAGAGATCACTTAAAAATTTAGGATCGAGTCAATTCTTCCTCATATTTGAATTCAGACAACTAAGGTATTTTATAGTCAGGTCCACACAAATAGTAGCAAATTATAACATCTACTGCTCTGCCTGTCCATGACATGTCATTCTACATGAACATACAAGTTTGCAGTTATTATAACTATCGTGAGTTTGAAGGTCTCTAACTCCATAGTGTCTGGAAGAGATCTTTTAAAATGCATGAAGTCTGTTAGAACCATTTCTTTCTTTGGTTACAGAGTCAATGAGGTGCAGTACAAAGAGCAGATGCTTTGAAGCTGAGAGACTTTCTCTTATGTAGTTTTCTCATCTGTAAAATGGGCATGATAAAATTTCCGTAATACATTTTTTTAAAAGATTCAGTTAAGCAAAATGTGCACTGCACCTAGTTCAGCAGTAGTACAAATACTGCTTCATAGATTGGGAAACACTGAAGATACAGTGAGGCAGTATCTACAGCTGTCTGTGTCCTTTGCTTCTACCTTAGCACTCACATACTCCTTGATAAATATTGCTATTATATCATTAGACTTATTAATGTGTAGACTTATCTCATTAATACCTGCTATTCTGGACTAGCATTACTACCTTCAACTTGTTACCCTTTGATCTAGGCTAAAGAAAAAAATCTGCTTCATATTGAATTGTCAGGTTGTATAAAACTGACAAGGCCAGTGATAAATTTGGGAAAGGACATAGAAAAGTCACTGGTATATGCTGACGATTTGGAGATGAGCTGTCTTTGCCTGACTGTCATGTAGATGTTTTTAGTGACATGCTGCTTTCCCCCCTTGAATTGAGAAGAGAAGTTACAGGAGAAGAAGTGGCCTAACCAAAGGCCAGCATCCTTCATCCGCAAGCCTGGCATTAGCATGTTCAGGGTATAAAAGAGAGGTGTAAAATTTCAGTTTTTTTTTCTGTTATATTTTAAATTTAATCATGAGCCTTTTGGAAAAATTCACACCTTTAATCTATTTTTCAGTGGTTTTTGTCTCCATTTCAGAATCCCACTAGAATCTCAAAATGATAAGACTTGCTTCATTCATATTCTGTTATAAATAATATCTCAGATGCTTATTCTTACCCTGTTCCTTATGTATGTTTTTTTGCCTATTTCCCTCTCCCATTTACAAATATTAATAATTATATGAATAATAGTTCTTCATAATTCTGAGCAAGAAAGAGATATTAATGAAATATTGCCTCTTTTTGTTTCTGGAGTTTCCAGATATGTATTTCCACAGTCCTTGGTAAAAGAATACAGGAAACAGTATAAACACTTCCTCAGAATACAAGTGCACTTTAGGGGTCTAATGCAATGTGAGTTCAGTACATTTTATGGATTGAATAAAAGCCATGCCCAGATATCACACACATATAAATTTGGACACCCTGCCTGGCAAAGCCCCTAGTGTTAATGAGACACTCTACGGGACAGCCAGGCTTTGTCAACGAGTCAGGAGAAGATGTCAGTGTGTGTCTCCTAGGCATTGGAAGCTGCCACTAATTTTCAAATTTCCTTCCTGCCTGGCAGGAGAAACACTTTCTCAAATACATGATGAGATTGCAGCCCAGAGTGGATAATGAAGCTCTGGCAAGGTCTTAATCAGAGAAGCATTGTGCCCACTAGCTATATTAACTACATGTCCCTAACATTCTTGCACATGCATGGGGGCATGTGTGTCCTTGTGCTTGCTCCCGTGAGCGCGTACACACACACACACACACACACACACACACACACACACACACTACACATGAACATGTGCATGTAGGTCCACGCACAAATATACATAAACACCCCCACCCCCACATAGGATAATGGAGTACCTCTTTTAAACCCAACACTGAGGAACAATTTTGCCTGACGAAGTTTGCACCAAAGTGGTGGGTAGTGTGCAAGAGGAGTGTGGCAGCTGATGTAGAGGCTGTCACAAAGCATAGTGAGACTGAGATCATGAAAAGGTGTGTGCATTTTATAGAATTTGAGAAAGAATATGTCCTTGCTCAGAAAGTGGAGAGCAAAGAGAGAGTTCTAGTTGTTTCATTTTCAGTAACCATTTTTAATAGAACATTTCAAACGTAAGCAAAGAATGGGATCACTGAGACTCACAAATGACTTGAAAGATGACTCGTCTTGTTCTATCTGCTGATTTTTCTCCTTTCCCCCAAATCCTCCATCCCATCAGATCAAAACAATCCTAGGATAATTTTTCTTCCTCTCCAATAATGAAGGGCTTATCTCTAAGAGTGCTTTGAAGTCTATACCTCTTGTGAAATAAACATCTTATAATTATCAATTGCCCATTGGATCAATGTTCACCTTTCCCTGCTTGAGGATTTCTTTTCAAATTTTACATTATGTTTGAACTAAGAGCTACCTAAGGTAATAACATTTTAGCTGGTTGTTGGTTCATCTTTTATGTCAACATTTGTGAAAGACCGGTTACTCAACTTTGGATATAAACTTTGGTGCATTCATTTGACTGAATATTGCTCATGATGTAGTTAAAGGAATGTTTACTTTGTGAAACATAGAGCAAGTTATTTTTGAGCTTCATATACCATTTTTAAAATGGGAATGATACAATCTAAGGATCCTCTGACAGCACTCAAAATAAAACAGCACGGCATTACTGTGCTTTGATGCAACTTTCCCATGTATAATAAATATTTGGAACCAGAGCTTGAAATACTTTCTCATATTAATATCTTGTCCTTATAATGTCAGTTTCATATTTTTCTTTTTAATGATTTATCTGTGTGAGTCTTTATGTATATAGCTTGTGTGAAGGAACACAAGAATGTCAGAAGAGATTTTCAGATCCCCTTGTGTTGACATAAATACTGAGAACTGAAGATCAAGAATTGTTCCTAACCACTGAGCAATCCCTCCACCTCTTTGACTCCAGTTTGAGGTACTTAAATTTGTAGAAAGCACAGAATAAGCAGAATACTGTGGTGTCTCTAATCAGATGGTAAGAGGAAATAATTCTATTTTGCTGAAGAGAAGTTTTCAGGTTAGCGAGAGGTAGGAGTAAGAATTTCAAGTAAGAGTACAGAAGAGTTTGAAGTAGGTGATAGGCACAGATGTTCTGTCTTCTCCTGAGCAAAGATTTCAAGAAGAGAGAGACGTTTTCATATGTTTCAAAGATAGATTTAAAAAACAGGTGAATTTTCTCATTTTTAATGTAGAAAAAGATCTCATCTTTTCTTTAGGACCACATCCAAACACATGTTTCGACAATGGCCTAAAATTGTCTGATAAAGATGGCAGCAGAGATGACTTCTAAAACAGTTCTCCTGACTCTGTAAAAATCCTGCACGTGCCTCTACGTAAGTGTGGGTGAAGGACAGGAGAGAAATAGAAGACTCTTTACTCCAGTCACCATATTGTCTACATAAACATTTTTATCTGCTTATTTTTAGCAACAAAAACAAAACCACCCCCCCACTACAGACTGTGTCTTGTGAATAAGTGTGGAGAAGAATGCTGAAACATACAGCATTTATCTAAAATGCATGGCATGGGGAAGAAGAGGAGACAGAGAGGAGACAAGGAGAGAGGGAAAGAGGGAGAGAGAAAGAGGGAGAAATGGAGAGATATATGGAATGGGTAGGGGTAAAAAAGAGGGAGGGAGCTATGAAGGGAGAAAATAGGGAAAGGGAGGGAGACAGAGAAAAGAGAGAGAGGAGAAGTGTTGACTTAAACTGTAGTGTTCATTTCACAGATGTGGTGGTTTGTATGCAAATGCTTCCCTTAGGCTCATATGTTTAAATGCTTGGTCTCTAGGTGGTAAAACTATTTGAGGAAAAGGTTAGGAGGTGTGGTCTTGGAGTAGATGTGTCACTGAGGGTGTGCTGTGTGTTGAGGCCCAGGGCCAGTCTTGCTCTCTCAGCCTATAACTTGTGGATAACGTACAAGCTCTCAGCTAGTACTCCAATGTCATAACTCCTGCTTGGTACCATGCTCCCTACCATGATAATAATGAGTTAACCCTCTGAAGCTGTAAGCAAGCCCCCAATTAAATGCTTTCTTTTATAAGTTGCTTTGGTCATGGTGTCTCTGCAAAATAATAGAAAATTCACTAAGACAACAGGTGAGTGGATTAAACCGAAAGAGGTCCTGATATAGACAATGAAATTTTTGTTTTTCCATTAAAAAGTAAAATGATTACAAAAATCAAGTGATCTCTAGAACTTTAAAAGCTACACTGTCTTTTTATATCAAAGTGTTCTGTACAATTTTGTCCCTCAATACATAGTGATGAAGGGAAAAAAGAATTCAGAATTGTATTTATTATATAACCATGTAAAACAAAGTTTTAGAGATTGTGAGAAAAACCAATTTGTCACTCTAAAATATGTTTCTGATTGTTTGTGATACCGAGGGGATTGTTCTTTACTATTCTGTTTTATTCTAGTTTACTTATGCAATACTTGATCATTTGATCATTTTTTAACCTAAAGAATTTACCAAATTGCTAACCAAATGAATTTACCAAATATATTATGTTTAATGAGCAATGACTGAGTGCACAGACACTGTGCTAAGTACTGAGAATATAAAAAGATGAGACATGGCATTAAATGTTAAAAAATTCACAGCACCATGGGATGAATATGTATGAGTGGCAAGAGGAAATCAACATCATGCATATCCTAGCTAGAAGGAATCAAAGTGCTTTTCCTATCTAGACTGATTCATCTCTGGAAGTTTTCAATTCAATTTGATGATGGTGAAAAGATGGTAAAAATGCGATATCAACTCAGATGTTTCTTTATTCCTTGCTCTGTCCTTAAGAAAGGGTAGTGAGTTACATGATGATACTCCTTTGTCTCCATCTTCAGGGATGAACACAGCATGGTGGCATTTGTTGGTACATCTGATGATAAGATTCAGTTTGATGTTGTGCCATAAAGCGATTCATTGAATGAAACCTCTTAGTACTGGGATCCATTTTGGCTATTCTATTAACCTGGCTATTCTATTAACTAAGTATTAACTAACTGCCCTTATTGCCATAGGAAAATAAATGCCAAATTGATTGATATTAAAGTATACTGAGGGACAAACAGTATCAGAAGTTAAACTTCACAAATCCCTGCATGGAAAAGGGAAGTTGGCACAGAGTCTCATCATTAGATGAGCAGCTACTGGGAATTGATAGCTTCTGGGAGACTTAAGTTTTCTTTAAAGGTATGGCCTCTGGTAGATGGATGGAAGGTCAAATACAACGAAGGGTCTATGGGCAGGATGAGTTAGACTTCATGGGTATAAAAACAATTAAAACAAGAGAAGGAACAGAAGTTAAATAGACCAGGGAAGGAGAGGATAGATATGGAGGATTATGAATATGAACAAATACATTCTATAACATTTTCAAAGAATTGAAAAAATAATAAATAAATGAAAAAAAAAGAAGAAAAAATTTTAATCAAGGTTAGTGTTTCTCAAACTCTATTGTGCATCAATAATTACCTAGGAAGCTTACTCAAAACAGAAATGGGGGCAAGTCTTGCTTTCTGATTAAGTAACCTAAGAAGGAATCCAACAATTTGTGTTTCTATCACTGAAGCTTCTGACTGCTGTTGCTTAAGGACAACAAATCTTAGTTAATTTCCTTTGCAATTTAGGAATCTCTTATTGGTAGCTATGGAACTCTGCCTTTAAATGATGAGACATAAAATTTCAAAGAGGTCAATTTCATTGTTGGACAGGCCAGTGATTAATTATTTCACCAAAGCAAACTCTGTCTCCTTAAAACCTGTGTTTACTATGCATCTGTTTTTTCTCTATTTTGGTTATTCCAAATGTGTCCTTTCCACTTCCCAGTCATTTAGTTCACATACCTCTTCTACATTCAGCTACTCTGTAGCCTTGAATGAAACTCCTAGCCTTAAAATTTTGAGATGAGAGTATACTGGGAGTTATCAAAAGGAGACTATCTCTTTCCACAAATTGATATCACATATATATTAACACAGGACTGACTTTCACTACGAGGCTTAAAGAAACTTTTACGAAAATGTATTCGAAGTACACAAAGAGAAGAGTTACTGGACGCAGCAGAGAAAACACACTCTCACCTGGGAATCTTATTCAGAGGGTAAGGAGTCCAAGCTCTTCCTTTACCCAGAGAATTAATAAAGCACCAGTGACTCTATTGTCATCAGGAATGCCTTTGCTCCATTTTCCAGTACAAAATTTAGACTACTGTGCTTGTAAAAACTACCCTACCTCACTGTCATCTGAGATACAGTATTCTTGGTTAAATTCTTGGCTCCCTCTGTGGAATAACTGCCTTTCTTTGGTGTGAGCTTGCCATATGCTTATGGAAGGTGGTTCTCAGTTCTGCAAGGCAGTTCTCTAAAAGCAAACCTACAAGCAAATTGATCCTTTTCACATTTAAAAAGGTAACTGTTTTCTTGTTACAGAATTGAATTACTGACTCTAGCATATGAAGTTTTCTATCAATCTAATTAAACTACATTTTCTTCATAAATTGTAACTTTAACAAGTAGAGGGTGATTGTAAAGGACACAGCCTGTGGAGTCAAGACAGTTCTTCATGCAAATAGCAGTCTGTAACTGAACAGCCATGTGGTTCTGGAATCATCAGTCAAGATGTCGGTCCCTATACAGGCATTAGCATTATGTAATGGCAACAGGAGCTCCACACACATAATGGGGTAATGCACATAACTGTAATTAGGTAAATGCTGAGCTCATATCATATATATGTGAATTGTTTTATTAAAAACAAAGAAAAACAGATGTACAGTGAATGAGAAAAGAGTAAAGTGGTCTGCACTTATTGCAAGTTTTTTAAATTAAAATAATGCAAGTGGGGAGATGGGAGGGAGGGACTAGGAGGAGAGGAGGAAAGGGAAGATGTTATAGTAATGTAAAGTAAAAAAAAGAAAAGAAAAAAGAATGGCAAATATTATGTTTGCTTTAGTGGGACTAAAGAGCACAAATTTATATAATTTAAATACCAACTTTTTGTCAGATGTATAGCTGCTAAATGTTTTCTTCCCATTCTGTGGGCTATCTCTTCACTGGAAAGAAGGTATCTTTTGCTTTACAAAACCTGTTTAGTTTCATTTGATCCCATTTATTAATTGTAGGTCTCAGTGCCAGTATTATCTGGATTCCATCCAGAAAATCCTTTCCTGTTCTAATGAGTTCAGGCATATTGTCTGTTTTACCCTCTAACAGACCCTAGGTATCAGGTTACATTCATTGTACTAGTCATCAAACTAGACCAGCATCATTTGGTAAAATGTTGTTTTGTTTTCAATGTGAATTATTGGGTTTTGTAAAACATAACAAAACAAAACAGGTACCTGTAGAAATACAGGTTTATATGTAGATCCTGTATTGCCATGGATGGTGATTAATATAGAGACAAGATGGAGATAATGAGAGGCTGGAAGATATTTGGCCCTAAATAGGATATCTATATCACATTCCCCCCTCCTATGGCTTAAGAATCATTTTCAAATGGGGAGAGAAAAGAACTTAACAACAACCATAGGCAGTAGATTACTACAAGGTAACAATATCTTGGAGTCACAGCAGGCAGTTTGTACATATGAGCTCAGAGCATTTGTCACAGCATATGTAAAACTCATGCAAACACAAGCCAGAAATTAAGTTCAGCATAGAAAGGGGAAGCGAGTATGAAGTCCCACCCTTGGCTAATGAGCTATTGGAAACTGACAGCTGCTGAAAGAGGAAAAGTCCATTTTTTTTTTAAAATTAGTGTAGCTCTTGGTCAGTTGTAAAATTCTAATGGAGGACCACACACTCAAGAGTATATGGGCAGCATAAATTGGACTTGGTAAGTATAAAAATGAATAAATCACAAATCTTTAAAAGGAGAACACAAAGTTGAATGGGTAGGAAAAGTGAGTTGACCTAGATGGATTTGGGAAGGTCAATATGATCAAGACATATTGTTCAAATTTCTAAAAGTGCCAATAAAACAATTTCTTAAAAGAAAAATAACAGCACTAGCAAACTATATGAACCACAGCATGGAAATATATCCTCAATGGTACAATAATGGTACTTACATCTTAGACAACACACAGTGATCTAATTGAACCTAAGGCCTGCTTAGTAGGAGGCAATTCTTAGAAGTCTCTTCTTTTCTAATGAGAGATAGAACGGGAGGAGATCCAATGAAGACGAGAGGAAAGAAAGTGAGGAACTGAGAGCAATAGAAGGAGAGAACTATAATCAGGGCATATTATCTGAGAAAAGAATCTATTTTCAATAAAATGAAAAAAAATTAAATCATTATTCAAGCTATATTCTTTATAAGTTTTCTATCAGTTCTAGTATAAATAAGTAATTTTGATGTCCAGTTAGGTAACAAAATTTAGGTTTTTTTTTTGACCTCATATGTGAACATTGTTAGGTATCTATAGTGCTTTCCAATTTAACTGGGTTAGAAAGAACAACACATCTGTGTCTTTAAAGCTCTGTGGTCCATGGCAATGGTCATCCTTTTCTCATCCAGGCAATGAACTCATACCTTGGCTGTTTTGTAGATTTAAAAACAGAGCATACTAAGATGCTACACTTGATGGTATATAACAAATGTTGATATGCAGGTATAAGTTGTACTTATACACATTACTAGAGTTATACTAGGACAGTTAGACGAATACAGCTTTCAAATTTAACTCAATATAGGCAGTAATGTCAGATACCATGTCTGAATTACATGATTGAGAAGATAAACTAGGTAGAAGTCACAGAAGTTGGTGAAAGGGCATTGTTTACATAGAAGGCATAAAGGTAAAAAATCATGTAGTCAGTGGGGAAGCATTGAACCACAAAAGCAAGAGCTTTTGGTTCCTGTTAAAGTTTTTGTTCTAGAACTTACAGTTTCATACAAGTGAGCTCCAGATAATTTTATTTATTCCCGCTACTGATCAATGGAAGCTACTCAGACACATGAAGGGTTTTGTCCTTCTTATAATAAAAAGATATAATGAAAGACAAGAGACTAATCATGGTGGGTCTTTTTGTTTGTTTGTTTAAAGGACTAGGACTCGATCCTATAAGTCTTTGAATCCCCTGAAGGTCTGTAATCATGGAATGACACAACTGGGCCGCTGTTCAGATGGATTATCCTGAAGACAGGTTTCAAGTTGAGTTGAAGGGTCTAAGACTGGAAACTAACAGGTCAGACAGTGAGGAAGTTCTAATAGTCCTGGTGGATGTGGTCAAGGCCTGAGATTGGAATGAAAATGAGGGAATTGATGGAGCAATATCCCTCAAACAAGCGTATGTGGGGCCTTATGATAACATAAACCACAATTCACCTGTTATGTAAGTTCTACAAGCTTATGTTTGTTACAACTCACATGTTGATAGGAATGCTGAAAATGAAGTGCAATTTGATTAAGGTTGCCTAGTCTTAGGAAATATGACAGAACAAGGAAATGAGCAAACAAACACCCTTAAGAGTATAACAAATAGTCCTACAAATGCCAATTAAGGCTATATTTCAAGAAAATCTGGAATCTTCTCAAATATTAATTTTATGCAAAACAAAAAGTTGAGAGTAAATCATTATTGACTGGTATCACACATCCTGGGCAGGCAGAGCAAGTCACAGACCAACCCCAATCTTGCCTTACATGGCTAGAGTGGGAAAAGCAAGCCTGAGACAACCCTTCAGTGCAGCAAACCTGGTGCCGTATGGCATGGGTGGGGCATAGCACTCTTGATACAACCCCTGACACTTAATGGTACTGTGTGCCACCAAGATGAGCAGTTAAGTGGTAGAGAGATGGAAGAGAAAGAGAAGAAAGGATATGTGAATAAGGACGACAGGCAGAATTGGAGACTTGAGGTTTGTGACAAACAACCTGATGTCAGTAATAGGTGATGTCACCTAAGGTCATAGTGAGGTCCTTGCCTGTGCTGCTACCAAGGACCATCTCTGGGTGCTTGGCCCTGTAGCAGCAGAAGTCTGTTGCCACCAAAGTCCAGGCAGACATCCCTGGTTTAGACTGCTTCCTGGGGCCATGTTGTTGTCTGAGCACTGTACAGAGCTGCTGGCCTCACCCCTTCCCAGATGCAGAACTAATTTAGGCAGCACAGTAGAGTAGGCCCTGCAGAGAAGGAATAGGTGAGCTGGTTCTGTCCCTTTCCTGGTGCTACACTTGAGTAAGCTAGCAAGAGCAGTGCTTGAGAGCTCATCCTGGTGGTATGGATCTGGGAGAGCTGGTGGGCTGACCAGTTCAGCTACCACTGAGGCACAAATCCAGAACTTTGAGTTGGCCCACTCTAACATCTAACCCTTCTGTGAACTGCTGAAGCATTCGAAGAGGCCAGTCCTGCATATCCAAAGCTATAGGATGGCCATGACTGTGGGAAGCTATCCTTATCACATCATTGCCATTAACAAGTCTGTGCGCATGCGCTGGAAGGTTTTCCCGCCTTGATTAATCTGACAGTTGGAACACGTCATGTGGCCTGAGGCAACAGGAGCCCATCAGAGACTGCCACGTCCCAGGCGAGCTTAGCTCTCTATATAAGGGAAGGGTTTTAGGCCCTTGGGGTCCCTCCTCGTTTGTGAAGCTTATGCTCTCCCTCTCAAGATGCATTAAAGCTTATACTGCAGAAGGATCCTGAGTGTGCCGCGTCTTTCCTGCTGGCGGGAGGTTGCGCGGGACAACTGGTGCCGAAACCCGGGACACTTGACCTTGCCATCGTCAGCACCTTGGAGGACCCCTCGATAGAGGAGGATTCAGAACTGCAGGGGTGAGTTCGGAGAGGTATGTCTATTCCTGAAATATTCGGGTTGTGCTTGGCTTTCATTTTCATGGTGCTTGTTTTGCTCTGTCTTCGCGGTGGCCATTGTTAGTAGCAAAGTAGTCTGAAGTAAATAGCCAGTGACACTGGTCTTGTCTCTTTCTCCCTCCTGTAGATAAAGGTGGGACAAAGTTCCTCTTGACTCCCGGCCGTTAGTCGGACGTAGATAAGCCGCGGGCTGGGCCGCTGTTACTTTCACTTTTGAGACGGTACTAAGGCGGACGTAGATAAGCCGCGGCCGTCATGGGTTCATCACAGTCAGTAATCACTACTTTGGAGGCCGTACTCAAACAGCGGGATATTAAAATTGCTAACAGGACTTTGAGGAACTTCATAAAAGAGGTGGATCGCGTTGCCCCCTGGTTTGCCGTCTCTGGGTCTTTGGCTCTCCCCTCTTGGAATAAACTGGGAAAGGACCTAGAAAGGCACCGCGATGACAACGATTTGAGTAACGGCACAGTTGCGATCTGGAAACTTATTAAGAACTGCCTACAAGATGAAAACTGTAAGATAGCCATAAGGAAAGGACAGGCTACGCTAGAAGATGTTCAGGATAGCATGTCAGAAACCGAACGCAGTGAGAGGATGGGCGCGCGTAGGAAAAAGGTACCGAAACAAAAGGAAAAGGAACACCTTTCAGCTGAAGAAAAGAACCCTCCTAAAAAAGGAGAGATACCCCCTAATGGGAAAAGCTCGCTTTACCCCAACCTAGAGGCACTGACTATCGACAGTGCAGAGAGTTCCTCTGGGGACTCCAGTGAGGAGTCATTAGATTCTACAGAGGAGGCGGAGTTAGACGAGGAAGCAGCAAATTTTTCTAAAACTTTATCTCAGTTTTTATTACAGAATTGGACTGTAGAGTTTGAAGAGACGCTTCGGAAGTTACGCTTTGCGATTATAGAAGTGAATTCTACCAGACTTGATTTGTCCCTGACCGAAGGACTGTCTACATGGATCTCTTCAATATTTTCTTATTTTAAAGAATGGTTGGGGGTGGGTCTTTTCGGAGCCTTGCTCTGCTGTGGGCTGGCGCTCGTGTTGTGGCTCCTTTGCAAGCTCAGGTCACAGTGACAACAGGATAAGGTGGTGATTGCCCAGGCACTTGTAGCACTGGACTAAGGGACTGGATAGCCATGATTAACAACCGCCCCAAAGACCTGTTAAGACAAGGCCATAATCTGTAATACCATCTCCTCCCCCTGCCAAATGGCCCTGGCACCTCTGGGAGTTTTTCTCCATTGCACAAGAGTTGGGCATTTTGGCTTCCCTAATTCTTTCTCTCTATCTGTCCCAGGAACCAAATCCAGACTCAAGAAGGGCTCGGGTTCCCATTGCACCTTGAGGACTGTGATATGGTTGTTCTCACACTCGTTAAGCTCGGGAGGGCTCGAGTTCCCATTGCACCCCGAAGTGAGTGTAGAGACACGGGCCTGCCTCACTTATTGAGGAGGAGAAAATCTAGACCTCTCTCCTTTTGATTGGTTTGTGTCTGCCCGGCCTGAACTCTTTCACTTTTCTATGGCCTCTTCTTAGGATCACTTTTAAATAAAAAGGGGGCAGATGTGGGAAGCTATCCTTATCACATCATTGCCATTAACAAGTCTGTGCGCATGCGCTGGAAGGTTTTCCCGCCTTGATTAATCTGACAGTTGGAACACGTCATGTGGCCTGAGGCAACAGGAGCCCATCAGAGACTGCCACGTCCCAGGCGAGCTTAGCTCTCTATATAAGGGAAGGGTTTTAGGCCCTTGGGGTCCCTCCTCGTTTGTGAAGCTTATGCTGGAGTTACACGAGGAGTCTCAATAAGGATCCAGTTTTGATAATATAGAAGCAGTTAGAAGCCTCAAACCAGACCAATGGCTCACTGCAGTGAACATTTGCAAGTAAAGAAGTATGAACAAAATGTTATACTGTGGGACACACTATACACACTACAGCTCCTACAAAGAGATTTTGTTTTCCTTTGAGAAGGTTGCAAGGGCAGAGGGAAGGTATGAAGGGACTGAGAGATGGGTAGGATTCGGGTGCATGATGTGAAATTCACAAAGAATCATTAAAAGTTCAATAAGAAAGAAACTAACAAGACAAGAAAATGAGTAAAATGTGTGATCAGTGATTAGGTATTAAGCCCTCATCCAATTCCAGGAAGTTAAAATGACGTATATATGAAAACTTGGAAGTGATCCATCAATAAAGTTACTGTCAATTCATTGCCAAGTGTCTCAGGCATACTGATATCATTTCTGCTATATAGAAGAACCCGTGATATTTAGATACAGATGGTGAAATACCTAAATAAAACATAGATCAAGGTGTCTATAATTTTTTTAAATATTTCTATATTTTAAATGTGTGGATATCATGACTATATGCAGACATGGGTTATATGTGGATATAGAAAATTTTCAATGAAGTGATTTTAGACTGAAAAATATTTTTCTTGTTATTGTATCTTTGTTTTGTTGGAGGTTTTGGGGCAATGGCTCATGTAGCTTTGGCTATTCCTCAACTTGTTTTGTAGCTGAGTCCCTACCTCTGCTTCTACTTCCTAGAAGCATTACAGACATGCACAACCATGTCCCCTTGTACTTTAATGTTTTTGTACTTTACATTAATTTATAGATCGTAATGTTCTAAGGAAATAGCTGTAAAAAAAAGAGCGAAACAGATACTGTGCTAGAAGTGTGCCTAAATTTTATTATCCCAGTGAAAAGTACAGACGACTGTTCTGGACTCTCTTTCAGATTTTAGCTCATCCTTTTGTCCAGTGTCTACCCCATGCTTGCTTGTGTTCTCTCTCTCTCTCTCTCTCTCTCTCTCTCTCTCTCTCTCTCTCTCTCCTCTTTCTTTTATTACGCAAAATGTTTAAAATCTGTACTTGTTACCAAAGTTCTGTCTGTGTAAGGTGGTCATATTAATCTATTGGATTATAGAGACTGAAACCGCTGATGTCATAAGTAAAAAAACATGTGACCAGTTGTGATTGTTTGAATAAAGGTGTCCCCATAGGCTCATATATTTGAATATTCGGTTTCCAATTAGTGAAACTGGTTGTGAAGCATTTGGGAGGTATAGTTTTGTTGGAGTCTGAGTGGTATTGTTAGAAGAGGTTTCAAAAGCCCATTGTCAGGCTCAGTTTCTCTCTCTCTATTCTGTAGATGAGATGTAAGTTCTCAGCTACTTCTGTAGCTACCACCATACATACCTGCCTGCTTGTTTGCCTGACTCCACATTCTCTGCATCACAATAATGGACTCACCTTCTGAAACTGCAAGCAGGCCCCTAATTAAATTCTTCATTTTATTAGTTGCTTTGGTTATCAGCACATTCATTCATCATAGCAATAGAACAGTAACTAAGACATCAGTACAGATAGCTTTTAACCTACAAAAATGATATACTTAGACATACTACTACCATAAGTTTATAAAACACAACCCATCCATACATCTCCAACAAAAAGTTAAACTATTCTCAAATGATTTGCCATAGTAGTCCCTATTCTTAAATTTTGTCTGCTTAATAGATTATATGTCCTTTTAACCCTGATTTTGGAAAATAATTACCAGTTTCTATTATTATATTCCAGTATTCCTATGTATCAAGTATTATGGTTGATAGCTTGCATATATAAATGTGTACTTGTTTACAGCAGGCACACTTCAAGGCAGAATTTAACAGAGCAGCCATTTTGGGGCTGATTATAGCCTAATGATCTCATTCATACTTCACTTATGATCTCATTCAGTCTTCAAGATAACCCTGAAAGGGAGATTTGATGAGACTTCAAATCCTGACTTATATTTTAGCTGGATGCCAACCATATCCTTACAAGGTGCACATTTTTTCTCTTTTTCACTATTCTTCCCACTGACTCTGAATCACAGAAATTTGAGGAAATTACAAGGTGATTTGATTAAGCAGGAAACTGATCAAGAGTACAGAGATTATCTTTCATAAAAATGAAACAAAAATCAGGATATGCATTCTCTCCAAAGATATACAAGAGAGTCTGAGGCATAGTTTGCATAGTAGAATGCAGAGATTTCTTGTTATCTAACAATAAAAATAAGCATAGAACATTCAAAATCACAATAGCCCAGGGTTCTGTAGACACTACCTGGGAGTTCATGCATCCCCTGTCTTCATAGTTGGTATTGTCTCCTGAACTGTGTTTGTTCTCTGTGCTCTTATCACTTTGATATGCTAAGGAGCTTTAAAATCAGCAGTGGGTGGATTGGGCCCAGCTAGTATTCCAGATTTAAATTTTAATTCATTAAAGAAGCACACAGTTCTTTATAGTGAATTCAACAACAAAATCACATATTCTGAAAAAGATAACCGAAACATATTCCTATGGCATCTTGATCTTTGACAAAGTAGGAAAGAACTGCTTAATGGAAACTACAATAATCCTGGAGAATGGAAATTTAAAGTGCTAATAGCAGCAATTAGAAGTAATGACTAGTTTATTATGCTATCATTTGAACAACATTATTTCTGCTTCAAAACAAATCATATCTCTCACAACTCATGCATAGGAGGTAGTATCTAATCTGGGGAATGTGGGAGCTTCTAAGAAGCTAAAGAGCACACTGAGGCCTTGAGATCTTAGTGCAGAGCACACCAGTTCCCTGGGATTCATTCTAGAGGGCCATATGTAGCCCAGACAATGTTTGACCTGGACGAGCAGAAACTCCCATCTTTGTACATAAATCTTGTTGATGAATTTTAATGTTATGTCCTTAATACTATGGCAGCAAAAAGCACTTAGAATTAGAAAAAAAATCTATGTTACACATTTCTAAGTTTTCCACATAGTTTCAAATTAAAGTTCAAAGAGCAAAGGGTTTTCTTAAGGAAACACATCTAAATAAATGAGAGAAAGAACATCTATTTCTATAATACATTCAAGGTCAGTCATCAATTATTTGGACATTCAATAATCTCAAGTTATCTGACATTGCCACATCTAGGGAATGGTCAGTTATTATACATGTGCACAAATAAAACCATACACCCAGGACTGGTGAGATTGCTCAATGAATAAAAGTGTTCATGCCAAACCTGATGACCTGAATTATCCCTAGAATTCACATGGTAAAATGGTGGAAGTGACTCATATAAATTGTCCTCTGACCTCCACATGTGCACCATGCCCCCCTCCACATACAGCCAATAAATATAATGTTAAAAGTTAATTCAACAGACATTTACTGACCACCAACTCTGTGCTTTGATCAAGTTAGCACATGGGGCTACAATGGCTACTGATGCGAGTATGCCTATAGTACAATGTAGAAAGGAACACAGACTGCTAAACACAAAAGGACACTTGACAAGCTTACCTGAGCAAGGGAAACAAGTTACTACAGAAGTCATTGGGAAGCCCCATAATTCCACTTGCTGATGGAAAGATTCTGCAGAACAAATAGTATGTCACAAACACTGTATGTGACAACTATGCTGAATCCTGAGAGTGAAAGGGAAGTAGATAGTGGAGAAGCCAAGATTGTGGCTTGTGAGGAAGAAACAAATCAGGGAGAGAACTAGAGGTAGAATAAGGAAAACTGTTGTCATGAAAGACAGACATGGATACAACACTGTCATTTTGAACAGAAGCATTATAAAGGACCACAGAGCGAACAGTATACAGCTTAATAAATGTTTATTTAATCTGTATTTTATAAAAAGGAATAGTATCGAAAAATGAATCTGGTAAAATTCTAAAATAATACAAATTGTAAACAGGCTAAACATGACCTAATGATGCCAACTGTGGTATTCTTTCCTAGACTATCATAGATTGCTGCAGGTATTTAAAATCAGATTACTATGGCAAGCTGCACATGTCAGGTAGAAACCTAGTGGCTCTCAGCCCTGGCTGCAAAACAAGATCATGTGGGTAATCTAAAAATAATCTTATATTTAGGCTTCACCATTAGATTTAGTAGTCTATATCAAGTATTAGATACTAGCCATTTATAAAGTGGGGGTAGAGAGGGTAGGGTGAGAAAGAATCCAACCAGGATGATTAAGACAAAGGATTATGTCTTCTGACCACGAGCAGCTTGCCATCTCCCTGGAGTCTGTAGCTACCTATCATTACCATAGTCTTTAGTAGTTTCAACAAATATCCACAGAAAAGATAAGCAAATGGAAATAACAATTAGTGAACAATAACTATGAGCAAGAATGCAAGACCGCACTATATAATCTTTTTAATTCCAGTTTTCAGCTGGTGATGCCTATTTACACTCACATTTTAATCTATGCTTGACACACTCCTTCACAATGCATATACCAATAAATATAGGCGACATGAATGAGTTAACATCCATTTTAGAGATAAGGAAATCGAAACTCAAATTTCCAACGTTATCACATTTTAAAAGGTTTGCTATTTCCAGATTATCATGTTACGAATGCTCATGAGATTTATCCAAGGGCATTCTTGCAGCCATCTTGCCTGTATGAGCTATAGAACATGTCTGACCTGTCTGCTAGTTTAGTGAATAGGGTGTCTCTTCTGCTCGTCAATGCATACTTCTTAGGCACATTTTCACAGTATCTGGCCCCATCTCTTACACAAGGAAACCATAGCCTACTCCTCCTGTAGAAACTGAACTCACTGAAGAGTAGAGGCAAGTTGTGAGTCAGTTGACAGAAGGAGACCCGAGGAGTAGCTGTGTTGACTGAAGATATCAGTGTATGAGGATGATGTAGGGATGAAGCTTGTGTCAGAGATGAAAAGGAATCTGCTGTAGACATTAAGGTTTCTGCCTGAGAGATCACTGAGTGATCTGGTCTTTTCTGCTTTTGTCATCAGTCAGTAATAGAAATACTGACTATGAAAGACAAGGTATAAAACAAGATGCAAGGGACAACTTGAACCTCACCTCATACTCTATTTTTCAGTGTGTAGACATACATACACACAACCTTCTTATTCACGACTTAACCAACATAGCATACACTACAGAATTTAATCATTAATGAGTTACAATTATCAGGTGAAGTTTATGTTCCATAATATCTATGTATCATCTATCTATCTATCTATCTATCTATCTATCTATCTATCTATCTATC
>NW_021604576.1:21128483-21173785 GCF_004785775.1 Grammomys surdaster
ATCTATCTATCTATCTATCTATCTATCTATCTATCTATCTATCTATCTATCTGAAGCAGTATATTTAAATGTTTACATAATTTTCTCCTTTCCGCACTTCAAAAAATAAAATAAAAAGAATTAGAAAAAAAACATTTAGCTTGTCTTCCTCTTGGTGAAGCGGTTTTTAAAGAAATATGTTTATACATTTAAAGTAGAACTCTACATTGACATTTTTTGTGGATGCCAAATCTTAAGTAGAATAACATATGCATGTTAAAATGATCAATTGTATTCAATTTTTATTAACTGTCTCTTTATGTAAAACCTAAGCCTCAGGCCTACATGCTGACATTTTTAGAAATATAGCCTTTCCAGTGATCTGAGCACTTCCTATACATTTTTCTGTTACTTGTTTTGTTTCTTTTAATGCATTCCCAGTCCTGCCAGTCTTTGATAATTTAAGGCATCTTATTTTGCCTGTTAAATGTGAACATTGTTCATGAGGTTTTACCAAAATTTAACTTACCTTCTTATAAAAACACAAAGCCTACAATATATAGCCTTCCAAACAGAAGTTAAATTTTAACCCATCATTTTACAGTAAAATGCTGAAAATCTTTCTTAGTTTTCTTGGGATTAAATTTTATGTTCAAGTGGATCAATATCTTGCATTCTTTTTGATAATTTCTTAATAATAGAGAGATCTTAAGCCTGAGGGTAAGGCCCAGAACTTGTGCTGGAGCTTTTATGTTGCTAATATTTTTTGTTTGTTTCTTTGCTTTTGCATGGCTCGCTGTTATCCTGTTCAAGCATGGCCATGTGGTGAGAAATGGTTGCTCAGTGTGACTCTATCAAGTTCTCGTCATGGGTTCTGAGAGATTTAAAACACAGTTACTTAGATAACATTTCATCTGTATTTATATGTGTTAAATTTAATGGCATTAACGGTGAATCTGTTTGCAAGAAACATAAGAGCTCTTGGAAGGAGTGCAAGGTTCACCCTTAGTAAGGCCTGAAACACTTTTTGTGGGCTGGTTTTGTGGTTTCTGAGTTGGACTTTTCATTGAGTTCTAGAGCTTTAGTGTTTTCTCAAAAACTTCATCTGCATCATAAACATAGCAAATTTGGCTTACTTTTGATAACCAAATCTGGTATCAGTTTAGCTTTTTAATTATTTTATTTAAAGATACGTACTCAAAATTTGGTCTCTTAAAACTTTTATTCAATATGAAGCCATGGGATATAATTTGATTAAAAGAGAATACACCTTATTGAAGTATGTATGTCGTCAAAGTAGGTTTCCAGCAGTTGACTTTGGAGGAGGTGGATAGGAAGTATTAAGAGTACATTTTTTATCCTGTCTCTGTACTTTCACCATGGAGAACAACTATTCCTATATTTAATAAGTATCCAGTACTCAGGTGGCTCATCTAATTTATCCAAATTCCTTTCTTGTCTGAAGTTGACACTCTGATATGTGAAAAACCCAGTCCAGAACAGAACACACGATCCTTGCACAGAGATTGGCTGAAGCCACCCAGCCCTTGGTTGGACCCTTCAAAAGAATATTGTGATGGTTGTGTAATTCTTACGAGTTTTAGCTGCCCCCCAAAAGTTAGAATTAATTATCTCTGTGGTGCCAAGCATCTTACTAGGTCACCAAAGTGCCAACAATCAGGTATTACATTTAGACAGAATTCTTCTGCTTTTGCTGACCATTTGGGGCACCATGGACTCAGTACTATTCTTCAGGAATGTAAGAAGAAACCAGATATAAAAGAATTATCAGGCTTATGGGATCTCAATTAGACTTTTAGTTTAAAACATTCTTATCAGAAATAAATTTTGTGTGAATACACAACTATAGAACACATCTGAATAAGCGACCCAATACAGTGTATTTTTATGTTCTCCCATTATATATGCATTTTCCAAAACTTACCCAAACTATTTGATTCGGAACCTAAGCAGTCTACTTTTGGAGCTTAAGGCAATTGCCACTGTATACACATACCTCAAGGAAAGGCTATGGCTCTCTGCCCTCTGTCAGCTCAGTATACAAGAAGAGTGGGTTTTATACACATATACTGAGTGTAACATGATTTAAACATTAGTGCCTAAAAGATTAAAAGAGAATAGCTAGTCAGGCCCAGGTTAGCCACATTTAAAATTCAAGTACAAGATGTACTACATTACTGGCATTTCAGACTCTGGGAAACCTAGGCTGACCTTGAACCTGCACTATTATATGGTGACTGTTGTTATTTGGGAAATATGCTCCTCACACTGCTCAGTTTATAGCCATGCACTCTTTCTCCTTGCTGTCATACACTCCGCAGCACTTTTTCGATGGGAAGTTTAAGCCATTATTTTTCTTAGCTTTCTATCCTCTCTTTATTCCCTGGCTAGAGAAGGGCACATGGATACATGCTTGTATTCCTTTCAGTGTTCTTTTCTACAATCATTATACATAACAATTATTTATTATGGCTAATTTTAATCTTATTTTCAGCCTTCTAGAAAATAAGCTTTATTTCTGATTAGCAGATATATCTATATATCTATACACATATCTCTATATACTTATAACCTAAATATACATACATATACACACACATATATGTATCATATATACAATATAGATACATACATATATGTTGATATATGAGGTAATATATATGAATACATGCATAAAATCTGATGGTTTTCTGAATGAATAAAAAGAAGATTTTCATTTGATGTATAAAAAAACCTCAGAGGTAGAAAGTCCTGCAAAGATAAAATATAAACCCACTGTGAGGTCCAGTGTACTGTACTTGAACTCTCTTTTGATGTTTTCTTGGAAGTTTTTCCTAGCAGACTAGATATCAGTCCATGAACATTGGAACCTCTGTTCTTGTTCAAGATTTGTGATAACACAGATAATCAGGTGAAAACTATGCATTATCAGATTGCAAACTGGTTAAGACCATAGACTACCAGGATTTTGACTTTGGCTTAAGTATTTCCAGGTTTCACACCCCACAAGTGTAAAGTGAGCACAACAAGGTTCATACAGTGTTGGGATAAGAATTTAAATGAATAAGAAGAACATAAATGTTTTTCACAGTCAGAAAAATACTACTACTACTACTTACTACTACTACTACCCTACCACCAATGGAACATCTAAACCCATAGGAGTAAATAAGGTGGCTCTGTGTGAGAGATATTCTATAGTGTTGTCCAAATGTCTTTATGACCAGAACTTTGGATTTCTAGAGGGGCAAGCTAAATCAAGTCCTGATATATACAGATTACAAAAATAGAAGGAAAATGGAATCCAAATCTGAAAAAAAGCCAGAGATATGTGGAAACATTTCAAAATTAGATCCAGCGCTGAAGTACCTTTTGTATTCCCATGGATTGCAGGCTTCCAGAGCATTGTAGGCAGTGGCCATGGGGATAGTGACAATCTTCCTTTTAGAAAGGCTTATGTTTTCTTCCTTTTTGTTTCATTAGAATATTTCATTAATGAGTTAGCATTTTCCATCCAGAGGTATCTATCCACTAGGATATAGCATCACAACACACTTTAACTTGTAGGTGCACATATATGAATTTTAATTTCTAAATACAGATTTGAGTGACAGTTATATTGAGCTGTAACTCACATTCAACCCGCAAGTGGACATGTCTTATCCAAATGTACTTTGCTCAGTCTTTCAGCGTTTTCATAGGGTCAAGTGGCTCTCAGGACATTCTCTTCAATTTCTCCAAATTATCAGTCCTCACTGTCATTATTCCCACGTCCCCATAATCCCAAGACCTATACAGCCACAAGTATGCTTTCTATTTACACTGATTTCCTTAATCTGTATATTTCTTTAGTCTGTGTACCTACTATAATTTTATTACTATATTTATAGTAATTGCTGTAAAAGTGTATGCAGGTTCAGAATGATGCAATGACATTGTTCTGATAGAAGTGAAATAATTAGAAACAAGGCAGAAAAACCTCGGGTGCAGACTAGTTTCTGCAACAATCCACAAGTTGTAGTCCATAGCCTAGAAACTTATACTTTTTTAAATGTAGTGATGGAGAAATATAACATTGCCCTTTGCTAAGAAGTTTCACACATAATTATAAATACTTATAATACCTCATAAAATTTAAGCCAGTCATTTTTTATTCATATATTAGTTGAGCCATGTAATGTGTACCACACAATATGATTGATTTTTCACAACAATCCCATAGCACAAAGTAGATCTATATTTTTAGATCCACTTTAACGACGGAACTGGAACTAAGAGGAGTACAGCGACTCCTCCCAAGTCACTCAATTAACACACTGAATAAATAAAATAAAATAAAATTAAAATTTAATTCATTTTCCTGCATCACTCCCACCCTCCATTAAGATACACATTCTGCTCTCAAAAAGTCCTGTTTTCTTACAAACACTGCTCAGGAACTAACTCCACAAACAAGACTTACACTGCTGTAAGCTATTCCAAGCTCCCTGTAATTGTAGTTTAGAGTTTTCTCCACAGTACAGAACTGCCTTTCTTTAACTGATACTGTGGGACTGAGAACAAAACCTCACGTACAGCCTCCTGTCCAGGTTTGCTGTTCCCCCAGCTGTCCCACATGCAGAAGGGCTTAGCTTTTTGTGCTCTAGAATTTATCCTTCTTTCACGCCTCAGCACACAATACGCCCTCCTGCTTATTAAATCCCAGGAGGCTTGTTGCAAAATAGTAATACAGATAAAGTAAAACAAAATAATCTGTGATCATTTTACAGAAAGAATCGCAAGCTAGAAATTCAGTTGGAACAGACAAAGAAACGAGGGTGGGAAATGGGGATCACAAAGTCAGATTCCAGCAGCAGCAGCCGCAGCAGAAAAACGCCAGAGAAATGTCTAGTCACCTTACCAATCATTGTGGTCTCTTGCTGTGTTTAGTACAGTGTGTTTCGGGGTAGATTGCTGGTTTTCTAGCCACTAAGTGCCTTCAGGTGGAAGGTACTGGCATTTCCACGAGTTGTGCACATTTAACCCGGGGCAGGAATCATCTTCTGCAGTAGGCAGGGCTGTCTACATGCAGGCTGGGTTTCTAGAGTGCACTGGTGCTAGTCTTCTTTGAACGGAAACAGGGCCAAGCCAGGCAGGACTGCATTGATGGATCAGCCAGGCTTGTCTTGGTACAGTAACCTAATAAACTCCAACTGTGCAAGGCACCGCTGGTGCTGAGAAACCCGATTGTTCATAGTAACGGGACTCTCTCCAATGCGGTTGGTGAAAAATTCAAGTGGTCCTGTCTGCTAGTAATATCCGGGGCACTACCTCATCCATTTAATTAACCCCTAGAGAGCAAGCCAAGGAACTGCTCTGATTACAAAATAATAGGTCCATCAGGCACAATTAGGACCCAAGTGAAACATGGCAGTTTGCATGAAAAACGATTGAAGTAAACAATCCCAGGCCCTGAATGGGGCTCTCTTCCTAATTAACCCTTAGAGGACTAATCTGTTTTCCTGAACAAAACCTAGCGTTTGCCAATTGGCATGTTGGAGAAGTATTTTTTTTTTTTTTTGCATCAGATCTTGCTAATCGTGGCCCCAGTGAGTGGAAAGGACAATCCCTAAAGAACCACACTGAAGAATATCTGAAACACACAAAATCCAGTGGACGGACCAAATTATGATTTGACGAAGAATTAATAGATCATAGAGAGAGATCCAGTAAGAGGAAGAAAAGCCAGATCCTTGGACACCCAGAATTCCTGAACTCACAGCTTGAGGCCAAAATACATGTTCGACTCTCTGACAGTTCCACCGAGCCTTGTGTAATTCTGGCAGCCCGTAGGTCACAGCTTAAGTTATGGGTGCAGTTTGCTTTTAAATGGGAGTAGGAGAAGAGAATATTGTTGGATTTTCTAGCTACAGACAAATGAACAAACAAAAAAGTACCCAAGCCATGTCTCAAAGCACATTTCCAAGTCCATGTTTTTGTTCTGTCTCCTTCTGAAATGCATATTTGCTTATTCGTTGCTATCTCCAGCCTCTAGGACGGTTAACAAATAAAGGGAAAATGCTGATTCATTTTCATTTATGCCGCAGGGAACTAACACACATGGAAAATTGTCTGGACAAATATGTGGTTGTATGTATATCAGAATACAGCAAAAAACCTTGTTATTTTGTGACTTTGTTTGTGTCCAAACCAGTAACATAGAAGGATGGGTGTTGTATAAGAACCCAAGATTCCTATTTGCTGAGAACCTGAAATTTTTCGATGTTGGAGACCCATAAGTTTATTACCTTAATTTACCTTGTATGCGTCACAGGGAGAGCTGAAGTTCCGTGGTTTTGATTGTTGGAACAGGGGCATACATTTAGAAGCCTACTGATTGTGTGCCACAGGAAAAGCCTGGATTCTTCTCCATGATTTTAATTGTCAGATCAGTCGCAGAAACCATATGCATAATACATTTGATCAGTAGAAGAGAGCTTGGCAAATATCAGAGGTTGGCTTATTTTTCATTTGGGCCAATGAATCCTAAATGCTGGCTTTCATCTGCCTACTTACCATGGTTATTGAGATATCTGTTCATGGTGGAGGCATGGCAATCACAGTGTGAGGCCGTGAGCTCATGCTGAGAGGAAAGGCTTCTCATCAGGGCTCCCTGTGATCCTGAAATTGTATCATGATCTCAACTCCTTTGAGGAATCCTAGTCGGAGAATAGGAATGCTCTTGGGGCCTGCACCAGACCCCTTGTCACACTAAGCTCAAGAGCCCTGGACTGTGTTCTCTTTAAATGATAAGATTGGGGGAATGTAAACATTTGTAAGTCTTTTGGAGAGAGAGAGAGAAAAAAAAAACCTTATCAGTTTTTTCCCCTGTTTTCTTCCTTTAAGGTAGACTTAACAAGATGTTTAAGATAGACAAAGTGTCTTTATGAAGCCCATCTGGCCTCTGAATAAGCACTTCACTTTACATTCCTGTGCGTTGGGCTAGGCTGTCAATATAATGTGAACAGTAATGTGTCTATGAGGCCATCAATGGCCTTGCTTGCTCTTACAGTTCTTCAAAATAATGGGGCACAGTGAAGCAATTTTCTCTTAACGTCTACCATGTGCCTAGTTACAGGCTACAGACGAAAGTCCATCTTAAAATTCTATACTTGATCACCATCTTTTCTCCTGAGTTGTAGCTGCAATATAGACCTCTCATCTTCTTACTTGCTTAATAAGCAGTATTTGCAGGTGTCAAATATGGCTGTCAGTTGATATTTTATGCTGGTGCTCAAGTTTCAAAATATGCAAGATCACATACCCTTTTTGATGTTTACTAGCACAAAATATCTTATAGTAAAAATCCTTAAAATTATCATGAAACATAAAATAACAATACAGATCCTCTGTCAATCTTAATTAGCAAAGTTCCCATTAACAACTGACAAGGGATTTCTTGTTAAATTGTACACAGAAGAAAGTTGCCAATAAGAATGCTACATATTTACCCCAAATTACAGGTTTTGGAAGATTTCCTAAACTCTCACATGTTGTCATTATTAACTTGAGTATCATAAGGGAAATAAGGTATCATCCAAAATAAAATCCTCTATATTTGACAATCAGAAACAAAGTCCCAACATCTACCTTATCGATGAACTACTAGGGCATATAAGGAAACTAGTCCTACAGACCTAGAGATCCAGGATCTCCATGACACAGGGCAACAACAGGATGCCTGAGAGGAGTCCTAGTGAGAATCCAGTATTGCTAGGCATCCCGTAAATGCCGGTAACTCTAGCTCTGAGGCGGCCAATGCCCCCTTTCAACTCTCTGCACATACTTAAGCAAAGTATGTGTTCCTATATTCACACACACACACACACACACACAAATACAAAAAATATACATACACAATGACAACATCTTTTAAACAGGTTATTTGTTTCTCACAGTTCTAGAGCATGGGAAGTCCTAGCATGAAGTGTTGGCAAGATATGTTTGATTTGGAAACTTGATGACGACTTATAAAAAGCCATTAAATTGTTATGTCCTCTGATGATCTGTTTTTTCCTAAGAAAAAACAGATCTTTGCTCCTGGGAGAGAAGAGAGCAAAATTTTTGTAGGAGTATCAATGTCTTAGTATAAAATCATCCTTAGGATTTCATCTAACACTGAGAATCTTTCAAAGGCCTCATTTCCAAATCAGCCTCATGCTGTAGCTTAGGGACCTAGTATATGAATTTTTGGTTTATAAAATAAATTTATTCATTCAATAGCAATCATCATCTACTTAGTTTTGATATTTTATTAAATGGTGAAAAAAGTTAATCTTCAAAACATTTTGGATCTTTCCTAGCAGAAGTTCTAATTTCTACTGGGTTGGTGACACACATATGCAATCTCAGCATGTGACCTGTGGTAGCAACAGGCTTGTAAGTTCAAGGCTAGCCTTGGGCACATAGCAAAATTATAAATAAGTAATAAAGTAAAAAAAAATATTTCTATATCCTTCTTACAGTACAGGGAATCTCTGAGAGGCAGAATCAATTTTGAGCTAGACTTCTAAGCTGAATTCCAGCAGTCTATATACAAGTTATGAAATTATTAGTTAATTAATTTGGTCATGTGAATTATTGATAGAGAATTTGCTTTATACCTGGCATAATTCCTATGGATTTGATGGTGAACAAAGCTCACAGTATCATATTGCGCTTCAGAAGCTCATACTATAAACCATTTATCCCTCTGAGGTACTCAGCCTAGAAGGGAAAGCACACAAACCCACAGGGTGGGAAGAAGAATGCATACAGGGGACTGAGTAAAGGCAAGGGAACTTAACAGGCTTTAAGGGACTTGCTGACTGCCTTTGATATAAAGACTCAGAAGTTTTAGCTCACGGAGAAGTATTTCTTACAAAGTTTGGAGAAAAAGTGAAATAAAAATCTAAGCAAAGAAGCAATGTGGATTGCAGTTTTCACTGGAGTGCCAATCACTGTCCGATATTTACTGAAGGTTGTGGTGAAGGTGAATAATTCCAAGTACAGATGCAGAAGAGAAGGCACTTTGAAAGAGGGAAGGTAAATCAAGGTGTGTGTTTGTGTGTGTGCACGCAGGCACGCTTGCAGACTTGCACGTGCGTGTACACTGTTGTGTAAGAGCAGTCTGGTCACATTTTTAACAACAAACAAACAAACAAACAAACAAAAGCTATTATAGGAGAGAAAGCATATTAACAAATTTTGCCAGTTTCTTTTATTTCAGTAGGACTTAGCCTACTAACAGTTTCATATTCAACCTGTGTCTTGGAATTTGATATCCTTTCTAAATGCCATTCTGAAACTGCTAAAAAATGAAATTTCAGCCCTGAGAATTTTTGTCCCTCCAGTTTCACCGGATTTTCTGAGTGGATATCAACATTTAGAACCCAGAGATCCTGAGGTTGAGATCATGGATAAAGCAGAGCCATCTGAATTATGAGGTCTCCCCATTTCTACAGCATGCTGGATCCTTCCTAGTTTCCAGTGGGAATATCATCAGTGGTGGTTGCTAGGTGAGAAAATTGAATGAGTTGTTTTAAATTTTAAATGACCATATAAAAGTGAAAGCTCTTTCAGAAATTGTTGATGAGTGTGCATGAGCACTGCAGAAAGATGCAATAGAGCAGGCACACTGGGCAAAGCCAACTCAGACATACAGTGGGCAGCAAGGAAGAACAATACGCTCTGCAAAACTGACCTAGGTCTCCTCTCCTGAATGTCAGAGTTCTCAACCAGGACCTCTCATATCACCTGACCTTGTGAAAATTTCCCAGCAGGTCTTACTAAAGTTCATTCTTCTTACATGGTTTACTCTCAGACATTTTATAATTTCTCCTAGATATATTTGCTACAAATACCTTTCAATGTTGGCCTGGAAATGTTCCAGAGAACATCATGCATAGTAGCCATGAACTAGAAACTATCTGGCACACTTGTGTGTGTGTGTCTGTGTGTGTCTATGTGTGCCTGTGTCTGTGTATGTATCTTATATATGGTTACAACATACTAGGATTGCCTTTCTTTTTGACTTTTTAACTGCATCTAAAATTTACTCAAGGTTTATGGCAAAAACAACACACACTAATTATGTAACTGTCTTATATACTTGTCTTAAATCTTTAGGTAGCTTATCATTTACATATAAATGACAGTCATGTTTCCATTCCGTATAAAAACCATAGTTTGCAAACATTAATGTCTTAAATATTAGAACAAATAAATATTGTGACAAATCTTACAACTAATTATTATGTGGTGTTACATGACCATGGACAACAAATACTGTTTTCAGGAGAATATCACAGAAGTTAGAGTTGTTTACATGTCTATGTAACCCATTTTAATTATGGCCTGAATCATTTTTTATTTGTAGAGGTTCTTGAGTTTCTTATCAGAAGGTGCTAAGTAAATTCTGTCAGTTCAAAACTTAGCAAGGAGACTTAAGCTACAGTAACCTCAGAGTCAACCATTACAGACACTAAGCACTCCATATTACAGACTCAAGTAAGGGTTAGTAACACTAACCTTCAAGTATTTTTAGAAACGAAAACGATGAATACTCCTGCTCTATTAAGGAGTTTTTGAAAGTCAATTGTTATTCCTCTTTTGTGTGGAAATATAGGTGTTTAGTATCCTTGGATCACATTTGAAGCAATGACTGTAAGCTCTCAGCAACCATTGTCCATCAAGTTCCTATCATATTTAGAACACTTGTGTAACATAATATGAAGTGGATTGTGTTCCTTCTTACTTCTCTGTTTATGTTCATTTAATATGGCTTTATGCTTTTCAGCTGTTTGTACCTTTTCACTATTTTACCCACTCTTTGTACTTATTCATTCTGTCCTAACTGGTCACAACATTTTTGGTGTACATTTCTTCAGGCTTATCACCTTGTGAAACCTTCTGTTTCACTGGATTTTCTCTAGAAGGTTTTATATGTACATGTATACAACACTCAAGCTAACTTGTATCAAATCCCTACTTATATAAAGAGGTCTAAGAAATATACAGCTGGTTAGATAGTTGACTCTCCACTTAAAATATAAGGATCTTAACACCAGAAGTATTGACACCTTGACCCAAATCAGCCACTATGTGAGTGAAAAAAATTTAGACATATATCTAAATACATCTGATTGTAAAGCTTTAGTTCTTTCTGTACTTCATTCTCATTTTTTCAGAAACATAAATATGATTATAAAAATAATATGTAGATAGAAATCAATCAGATATAGATGGAAATATATTTGTGGGTTGTATCTTCTGTCCTAGCATGAAAATACAGATAATCAGAGACTATTCATTAATAACATGACTACCTGGGTTGTAACCATTCAGCTCTCAAGTATCTGAGCCCTGTTATACATGGTATAGGTCTTTAGAAAATGTACTTGTAATAGTCTTGTTAAGGTATAGATTTTTATTAGAACAAAAAATCTTACCTTTGGGCATCTTCTTCCATTAAATATTTAATTACAAATTGTGTCCTTCATAGTACCCCAGCACAAAGCATGACTGATTGCAAACAAATAGTGAAAAATGCTGACTTATGTTTTTCCATTTGTGTATTTTCTGGGAATAGACTAGGATAACTAATGTCTTACAGACCATTTGGACAGAATCTGGAAACTTGAATCCTCACTCTGCTTCTGAGACCTCTTCTCTTATGACATGCAGGCAGATACACTTTTAACCTTCCTTCCCAGGGCTCTCTTAAGGCATAGGCTTGCAGGGGAACATTAAATAGAATTTGTTGATGTCCATTCAGAACATTCTGTATCTCTAAGTTTTGAGTGAAGTTGAAACTCCAACATGTCCATCATATAACTGGCCTGAAAGTAGCATCTCAGTACAAAGTACTTTGCCTAACTAAATGCTCCTTGACATGAAGAATCATACATCCTAACAGCAGGATTTCAATTTATTTGCATTTCTGAGTTGAGCTTTTAAACAAGAGCCATTTGGGAAATGAGGCAGAAACTCTCCTTCTGGATATATATGTTTTAACCAGGAAGTAAGACATGCACACAGCAACTATATTTTATTTATGTTATTTCTACTTTCACCAGTAAAATATACGCTAGATTGTCATTCAAATCTTATTGCCAAAAGGCCATGTCTAGACCATTAGAGACATGAAACAGTAAGATTGTAAGAGCGTTCCTGAATTCATGTATTTTCAACAAAAAACACAAGATACTGTCTAAAGTTTCCTCTCTCCATTTGGATCTAAATTTTCTTCTGCTCTTTGGTGATTATGGACTGATTTGATATTTAATTAAATTTCTCTAATCTTGGCTTAATATCTCCATGATGATTCATGGCCTCTTCACTGGGCACTCAAATTCTAGCTTTACCTGCCTAAACCTCATCAACTAGATGTATTTCAGCATGCTTCACCTCCAATCCTCTTCCTGACCACCTGCAGGCTTCTCTGAAGGAAAGGTTTAAATTTTCACATCATTGTCCATTATCAAAGCAAGGCAGAACAGAACTCAACCTGGGCAGGAACCTGGAAGCAAAATTTGATGCAGAGGCCATGGAAGAGTGCTACTTACTGGTTTGTCTTTCATGTCTTTCTTAGTCTACTTTATTTTAGAATCCAGGGCCACCAGCCCAAGTATTGCCCCAGCCACAGTGGGCTGGGCCCTCTCACACTAATCACCATTTAAGACAATACTTTACAAGCTTATCTACAGCCCAATCTTAAGCATTTCACAATTGGGTTTCCTGCCTCTCAGATGACTCTGTGTCAAGTTGACATAAAATTATCCAGCATACCTGAAACACTAAAGACTTACTTATTTCTTTGATAAGTCAAGCTCAGGGGAAGGCTCCAGGGCCTGACACTGTTACTGATGCTATAGCATGCTTATAGACAGGAGCTTGGCATGGTTGCCCTATGAGAGGCAAGAGGCCCAACAAACAGCTGAGAGAGTCAGGTGCAGATATTTACACCCAGACAATGGACAGAAGCTGGGGACCCAGTGGTTGAATTAGGGAAAAGCTGGAAGAAGATGAGGAGGAGGGAGACCCCATAAGAAGACCAGCAGTCTCAACTAGCCTGGACCCCTGAGATCTCTTGGACACTGAGCCACCAACCAGGCAGCATACACCAGCTGATATGAGGCTTCTGACACATACACAGCAGAGGAAGGGTGGGTCTGGACTCAGTAAGAGAGGATGCACCTAACCCTTGAGAGACTTGAGGCCCCAGGGAGAGGGGAAGTCTGGTAGGGTGGGGGTGAGGGAGGTGGGGACATCCTCTTGGATACAGGAGAGGGCGGATGATATGGGTAGTGTTTAGGGGCTGGACCTAGAGGTGTGTAGCAAAAGGAAGATGAAATAATAATAGTAATAATAATAATATCTATAAAAGAGAGAGAGAGAACGTGAGTGAGAGGGAGAGTGGAAGAATGTCAGAAGGAACCCTTTACCTGATGACAACCTCATCTCTACTGTCTAACAGCTAGCTTCCTTTTCCACAGTGGACTCTCTCTATTGCATACTTGAAGGTATAAAGATTCAGCCTCAACTCTAGAAAGTGACATAGTTGTGGTCTGTTTCCAACTTCCAGGAGTTAATGATTAAATGGTGGTTAAAAAAAACTGTTTGTTTTTGGCTTTGGAGATTAACAAAACAAATATGGCGTGTGCTTAGGAATGTGCTGATAATTTGCTGACAAAATACACATTTTCTATATTCTTTCTGTGAGTACTTCATCTGTGTTAATGTGAAGAATGAGTTGCCAAGAGAAAGATATATACCAGTGAGAGGCTTCTGAAGCCCAGTAGATGTGAACTATTCAGTAAATGATGGATCCCCTTCCCCAAGATAGAAATGTAAGCAGAAAGGCAATTGAGAGGATCTTAGAGGATCACAGTCCTATTGTCAGCAGTGGTTAAGGAACGGGGAGGCCAGACAAAGCAATGAAAAATGAACTAGGCCAGTGTCTTCATTAAACAAAAGAAACAATCAAAACAGAGTCAAGGTATAGAGAAATAGCTATAGGCTCTAAGGTATTTGCTGCTGTTTTAGAGGATCCAGGTTCAGCTCTGAGAACCTACATGGGAGCTCTAATTATATAAGATCTGATACTTCATCTTGCCCCCTCTTTCACCTGCCTCATGTGGTGCACAGACAAATTCACAGACAAACACACACACACACACACACACACACACACACACACACACACACACACACACACACGAGGATCTCTTTTTTTTAAAAACCTCACAAAACTACATATTTTGACGAGTATTTTTAAAAGAGAATATTATTTGGAAAACTAGGTCAGCAACTAGGAAAATGAACAGTGATTCTGTAAGCTTCCGTGTGTTTTAACTCGATGTTAACTTAGGTCAAGTCAAACTGACCTCCCTATTTTTGGAACAAATACACCAGTTCCTTCTACTAGTGTAATTACAGAGTCAGAACATATTTCAATTCAATGGATTTTTAAAAGGAAATAACAATGACACTATAGATTTAATTCTTTTATACTTTGGTGGCTGTATCACTGTGGTACTCAAAAAAGTATGATAAGAAGAGGAAGAATCATGGTGAAGTAGAGCCCTTCAGATCCATGCTCCTCTTCTAATTGGTAATTTTTTTTCATTAAGGATTAGATGAATTTGCAGGTGACCAGAAACTAAAGTATATTATTATGCCTCATAAGACAGTCTCAGCTGCCTAGAAATATGAAACTTAATGGAGTTAATTAGAAAGTAACACTTGAATATAGGCACATCTTACTAAACATAATTTCACAGTTTAGCAGATAAAAATAACATGACTTTAGAGAACAAAGCATCAAATATAAAGAAAGAATAATAAAAAGCAACAATATCTTACCCACACCCGAAGGATGCCAGGAAAAACTTTTGACCAGTTCACATTGTCCTGTCTAAAGGCACTGTAGGATATTTCAAGTATCCCACAGTCTCTTATCAATTACTCTAAAAGATCTTGTGATGTCTGCTTATATTGACAATACTACTTTATTTTCACCTGTGATCGATGTTAACTAATGAAGGCTGAATTTCTAAGGGTTTCCTTGTAAATTTCCCCTTCTCTATAAATAACTCTCCACAGGTGATGACATTCAGCTCAAAAGGTTTAAATGCATTTTCATGATGATAACTTCAAATTTAGATGTCTATCCCTGGTCTTCTGTGTTATGTCAGGATTATGTATCCTGCATTCTTTACATGTTCAGTTGGGCATTATGTCAAACATAGCACAACATTTCCTTTTGAGCACAGAATATTTTATTCCAACATGCTTAGCCATCTACCTGCTTCTTTACAATTAATAACAATTTTCCTCAACTCAGTTGTTGAAGGGAAACATATAGGTATCATTTTTTATATTTATGCTCTATTTATAACGTGCCCATCACCTAGACTTCCAGCTCCACTTCCAGATCAACTCCTTGTAGAAGGACAGTTGTTATCTGCACTGATGAATCATGGCCCAAGGCATGAAAATCTTTGATGAGTTCAAAAGCTTTCTGTTTGGCTTCCTGATTTCAGTGGTGCCTCCTGAAGGACATTTTCCGAAGCCAAAGGCAGCTTTCAAAGTGTGTATGAGCTTTTCTCATCTCCTTATTTTAAGCTTTCTAATCAATGCTTGTTGTAATGAAAGAGAATCTAATCTTCTACGCTGACCCATGAGCTCTTAATTGATGTGATCTGGTACAGTTTTTCCACTAGCTTCTCTGTCTTTCACTTATTCAATAATATCAAACGACAGTACCCTTCCTCCTGCTTTCAACAATCAAGTTCATTCCTGCTCCAGAGATTTGGTTCTTTCTGGTTATATGACTTAAACTCCTAGCATTTTCACTTTATTTATTTATTTATTTATTTATTTAGTCATTCAGTGATTCATTTATTTACAGAAGGAGCTTGTCATGGTATAGTGAACATATGATATGTTTCCCAGGAATGTAACTCAGGTTGCCTTTACTAAGCTGTCTCACTGGCTTGCATCCTCATGTTTTTGTTCAATGTTTTTTAATGTAATGCTCCGTAAATTTGCTTACATTTCTTCTGTAGTGGTCATACTAATCTTCATAACATCCACTTTTAGTATACATGCTTTGATAGAAACTGCTGTGTCTCTATTTTTCTGTAATTAATTTTTTTTTGTCATTACTACTTTAGTTCAACATTTCCTTCTCTATAGGACTTAATCCTGTCCCAGTTTCTAGCAGAGCCTTCTCTCTGACTAATTTCAAGGAAAGCATCAGTTATCTTTCTTATTTCATTATTGATCTTTTCCTCTTGGAGTATATGCATTCGTGAGGTCCTATATGTAATCTATCCAGTTAGATGCAGATCATGGCATATAGGAGACAGTACTTTGTGAATTATACATTATATAAAATTAGTGATGAAAATTTAGTTCAGATATGTAAATTCTAGTAAATGTGGCATTAATAAAGAAAAATCACTCAAAGTAGATATAACCAGCTTGAGTGAGATGAGAAAGAGAAGAGACAACAAGACCTTTGGATTTCTCTAAAGGGAAGGGAACAGGATGGATGGCAACAACGGGCAGCACAAAATGTACTGTATTATCCAGGTTTAGCTTTTCCTTTGCACGGGAGTCACTAAGTACAGCATACTATCAGGTAGGTCTTCTCAACTTTAGCACTGAAGACATTAGGGGTTTCATGGATCTTTATTTCAGGAACTTTGCACTGTGGGATATTTAACAGCAATTTCTGGCTTTGATCCACCAGATCCAACAGTTTATGACAATGAAAAATACTCCCCAACAAAACCAAATGTCCTCAGAGGGAAGGAGAGGTAAACTCAGCTCTAAGATTTCTACAGTTCCTTCTACACTCGTGTTTTCTTCATATTTAACTATCACATCAATTATGGGGAAGCCATCACCTCTAATGACAAAATTCTCAAAATGAATTAAAAAGTGGCTCTGGCTTGAATGGTGATATGCAAGAGCTTATGTTTTCTTAAGCACAAATGTAAAATTTAAACTTAAAAAAAATAGAGGAAAAAATGAAAGAAAATAAAAGAGTGTTAAAAAGTTCAAGTGAGTGATAGCAACCCTTCAGATGCAAAGGCCCATACATGGTTCTGTGGAGTCCTAGTTATAGAAGGACATATGCAGAATCAGCGACTGTGAGCTCTGTCACATAACAGCTATGTGACCTCCAGTGTGTTACCTAATGAGGCTGATCACCTAGGTGTTCTTCTTTGTAACAGGTAACGTTATCCCTGTATTTTAGAGGACTCATAAGAATGAATGGAGCTATGGATAAAAATGACTATGTAGCCCAAACAAGATTCTCTTTGATGGCAGTATATATTTTTTAAATTGAACAGATGTGTCATACAAAAATAGCTAATACGAATATACACAATGATAAAGAATCACTTGACAGTGAAAATATTCAGGAGCTGACCTTATGATGTGTGTCAGATAGAATCTGACAAGAGTCAAGTACCAATTAAGCTCCTGCGTTCCAATTACACAATGGGCTTTTTGATCACAGAGACCTTCTTAATTAGATCTAATCTTTATTCCTGGCACTGACTTTCACACTTTTAACCTCTGGTTTAATAATTTTAGTTGTGAGGTTTACCTTGCTGCCAGAAGTAGATTTAACACTCCTGTGCTACTTTGGATTTTGAAGAACAAAGGTGGAGTAAGAACAGAAAAGGAAAATCACCTCTCCTCCTCGACAAACCTTCCTAAGACAGGAGAAGCGCTAGGGATGACCTTCCAGAACTGATGTCCAATGATTTCATTGAGATTTTGTAATAGAATAATAAGTCCTGTCAATTCAGATCTCTTCACCAGTTTGTGTCCAAACTGTAGAAAAACCTTCAATGTCATTTTAAGATGCCAGATTTCAAAATCTAGTTATTGATTGTCTTGTTTAGGGATGAAGCCTCCAAGGCCATCTCAACACGGACCCGACTCATATTGTAATAAATTTTCATTCCCACAGTGAGGTGAGTGTGTATTCTCGTGATAAATCATGGATTTAACATCTTGAAAAAATGCAGTAGATAAATGGATTGATAAAAAATACACTTTGAAAATTCCAAACTATGCTTTCAAAGTCATATTTATTTATGTTTTCTTTATTATTTTATTTTTAAAAATTTTACAGTGAGAAATATCTCAGTTAAATACAAGGCTCTGTGTCATTCATATTTCCTTTTTTTGGCCCAACTTCCATTACCCCTAAATTACTTTTTTCCTGCACTTAGGGTATTTCTCTTAGCTTTCCCTTTCTATGGATTGTCCTGTCTTTTTATTGTCTTTCACTCAGAAAAATCAGAGTCAACATTCTATGTGTCTCATGTTGAATTATAATGTCTGGGTTTTATGGGTTCAAATGTTCCCTTGGCATAATTTTTATGACTTGTGGATTGCTTTTTACTGTCTATCACCTAGTATATGTTAGTACTATCACAGCACTGGTACTTGTTTTGGTAAAAGCCTTTGATATTGTAACTCTTCTTCTTCATCTGCTTCCTGATTGATTTAAAATCATGTCCAAGATTACAAGGGCTCTCTTCTAACATACTACTATTTTCTGTGCAATCCTCATGCATGGTTAAATAGCACATCTAAAACTAAAGTTTCCAAACAAGATGCATGTTTTGGAATAGGTGATATCCTTGTGGGCAGTATAAATATTTGTCCAGTAAAACCTGGTTGAATCTGTGGTCGCTGGCTATGGCCTCATCTTTCGTTGGACAGTTAATGACTATGGTTGGTTGTTTCAAGAAATGGTCTGTCCTCTTACTGCCATGCCACTGGGTGACATCAGGAACCATCTTACCTTAGTTCCATGGCTGAAAATTCTTCATGAGTTTTCAGATCACAAGGAAGACAGTAATTTTCTTCCTCATAACACATTAGCTACTACAAATTATTTTGTCTGATTGGCATAGTTGTCCACCTGTTCATCCTTTCATATCTCAGAACAGTAGGATCTCCAGAATTATACCTCCCAGAATATCCCTTCACTTTACAGTTCAAGGGCAGATTCTACATTGTGAAATGAAATTAAAGCACCACTAACATAAGGGACCACTAACATAATAAAGAAATAGCTAAATGTTGCAAAGTGTTAGCGTTCTCTCTCTGTCTCTGTCTCTGCTTCTGCGCCCCCTTGCAACTCTGCACACTAATGCTACTTTTTTATGCTGCATGAATCAAATCTAATCCATTTTAAACCTTTAGTAGGCCATCAGACATATTTATTAATAAATTGTGATCATTTTTCTTAACAGAGTTAACCACAAAAATTGCAAAACCTGGAACTGACCTAGGAGCAAGTTAAAGTGAAGAATAATAAAGAACATTTAAAAGGACACACATGTTTGGAATTCCATAGAAAAGAGTAATTGTACATTGTGTATCAAATCAAGATTAGAATCCATTTTTAATTAACTGCTAATGATTATGCTGCCATCTTTCTGTGTTACGCATATCTTCCTAGAACTTCTTGGAATTAAGAGTACAATCTGCTGCTTAATTAATTAAAAGAGAACTGGAACATTCTGAGGTGCACAGTCAGGGAAAGAAGCACTCCTAGACCATTTACCATCTTAAAGAAAGTGTCACAGTCTAGTTTGTGGTTTCATATTGCTTATCAGACATCATCTTTGTTGATGACAGAATCATCTTAAAAAGGCTTTTATTTCTTTTATTTTTACACATCCTTGTAACATTATATAAACCAAGGAGGCCATATTTATATATTTTGGAGTGTGTGTATATATATATGTGTGTGTGTGTGTGTGTGTGTGTGTGTGTGTGAACAACAATTAAAGAAAAAGAGGCTATGAATTGGAAAGAGATCAAGAGCATCCATGGAAGAAGTTGGAGGAAATAAAAAGAGTGAAAGAAATGATGCAATTACATCATATCTTCAAATATTAAAAATTATTTTTAAAACTAAAACATACAATTTTTTTAAATAGTAAAATGCATATTAATGTTCTTAGAAAAGCCAAGAGCGGAATACCCATATATAGTATTTAGCTTTCAGGGAAAAAGGCGGTACACTAACAATATTCATCATACAGTTCCATAGACATCTCCCTTCCCCATTCCACTGTGTCAGCTGCTTAGCCGAGTATACTGAAAGGTTTTGTGTGTTTAGTTGTTTTTGTTGTTGCTTTGTTTTCTTTCTGTAGTCTGTAAGATCATTCCATAGAAAACAGCATCTCATTGTTTCCCTTTTCCAACCTTATGATATAACTACTAGCCTTCAGCATGGCACAATTTGATTCACTGTTAACAAGTCCTTGATGCCAATACTACTCATATACAGAGCATGCTCTGTGGATGATGAGCAAGACAAGCATAGGAGCCAGATCCTGCAGTACAGACCCTGGTTCTTCTGTTTAATAGGTTTGAGAAAGAGATTTACAACTAGTCTGGATATCTATCAGTTTTCATGTAAAATGCAGGTAGTAGCAATGTTTTGCTGTTTAGAGGAAAAGGAGACTAACTCCCCTTGCAACTTTAATAATGGAGAAATAAATGGCATAATTGATGAAGTTTGAAGTCCACATGTGTTCTAGTCAACAGAACTGCTTCTAGGGTAGACACACAAATCCAGTCTGAGCTGCATTGGTCCAATTCTTCCCATCTAGTTTACATGCCACTAGGGAAAGCACTGAACTAGAGCTTTCATCCTGGGATTAAGGCCAAACGTGAACAATCAAAAGATGTTCCTAAACCAAGCAGCTCAAACCTTGTCTGGGTGGATAAGAGTAACACATCTTTTATTGATATTTTTTGTAACGCTGAATCATAGGCATAGCTGTGAATGTCGAGTTTCTCATCTAATGCATATCAGACTCTGCGTTTTCTATGTATTATGGTTTCAGTTTTTATCCTAGTCATATGACGTACTGCTGCCCCCAATTCAGTCAAGTATACAGGATGTATAGCAACATTAAGAAACTTGCATGAGGTCACAGAGTTAGCACATAGTAGAATAAGATTTAGGCTCTGATAGCCAGACCTCAAGAACTTGTTTGTTATCTCTGTGCAAGTTACCCCAGGGTAGCGCACAGTGAAGCCTGGGCTCTGCCTCTTCAAGAGTTCATAGGTTAGTTCTGAGTCTCTGTTGCCTTTTAGATAGGAATGTGAGAAGCAATTTATATAGTGCATTTTTCCTCCAAAATGAAGGAACTCATTTCTGTGTCACAGAGCTATAGACACTTCCGTGGAAAAACATCCATGGTCATTACCAGGAGCATTAGTGGCAATCTCTGACAAGAAGCAAAGGATTCTTTGTTCTGATAATGACAAAGACAGGTACCTGGGTGAGGCTGACTATGACAGAATCGAGTGTCTTGCTTTCAGCCTGCTGACATCTTACGGTTGTGCAATTCAAGTCATTTAGAGCTGATATTTATTTTAATGTTGCAATTAATGCATGATAAGCATTCATTCAAGATCAGTTTCTCTTAGCTGTTGCCTTTGCCAAAATTCTTAATATTTTTCAATTAAATATTAGTGCCAGACACATTGTGGCATTTTTCAATGTTCAAGAAAGCTTTCTGTTCCTGAAAATGGCAGTTTTAAAAGCCTTTGCTTCTCATCTGAGAAGACAGCATGCTGCTAGCCTAAATAATCCCTAGCCATTAGAGAGCCATTTTTACCCTCAGCCAGGAACATCAGTGTTGGCAGACTTAACTCCCAGGAAGCCTGGTCTCCCAGCCATGATCAGAGAATACCTGAAACTGTCTTTCTCAAAAGCCACATCTTTGTAAATGCAGCCACATCCAGCCATCCAGAGTTGTAGAAACCTAACCAGAGTCACATTTTAGGAGCTTGTCACGAGTGTGCATGCTTCAGGAAGGTAACTCTGCCATGCCAACTGCCACATTTTTAACAGATTCAGATTTTTTTCAATATATTCTGGATTTGACTGTCAGAGGTTATGGCACATGGTAATCATGCAAGAAATATGATTTGAACAAGGAGCTCTTCGAAAATATTCAAAACTAATAACAAGCATAAAATATTTTTCAAGGACAAGAATTTTTATTTGGTATAATGGATGTGGTTTAATTAAGAAAGGAAGTGATTATTAGATACGAAACTTTTTAGTGGAGGAAGAATAAATGTACTGAAATGATGGCTAGATAAGTCCTGGCATTAATTACTAACAAGTGAGTACATTGGTGTAAGGCTCAAAGTTTAACAAGCTCTAGGAAAAGAACAAAGTAGCCTATCTCTGTTTTTCCCATCATCCCCAAAGCAGCATCTCCAAGTGAACAAATCCCAAATCAATAAACTTTCTCTGTAGGTGCATGTGGTGGTTTGGATGAGAATGCCCCCATAAGCCCACAGACTTGTATGCTTAGTTCCCAGTTGTTTAGAAAGGATTAGGAGATGAGGCTCTGTTGGAGAAGGTGTGTCATTGAAAGTAGGCTTTGAGGTTTCAAAAGCCCTCACCAGCCTCTCTTCCTTTCCCTCCCCCACCTCTGTCTCTCTGTGTGTTCATGTGTGTATGTGTGTTTTTGCTTGTCTGTCTGTCTGTCTGTCTGTCTGTCTGTCTGTCTGTCTGTCTCTCTGTCTCTCTGTCTCTCTGTCTTTCTTGTCTGTCTCTCTTCCTCACTAAATGATGCCTGTGGATCAGGATGTAAGTTCTAGGCTACTGCTAGAGCACCATGTCAGTTTGCCACCATGCTCCTCACCATGACTGTCATGTACTTATGCTCTGAAACAGTAAGCAAACCTTTAAGCAAATGTTTTTCTTTTAGAAATTGTCTTGGTCATGGCCTTCCCTCACAACAATAGAATAGTAACTAAAATAATGTGTCTCCCATAATGGTGTATTTGATACAGAATATCAGCATTTTATTCTATCTGTCTAACATTAGGAAAATATGCTCTGACATTACAAAGGCCCCACGTGTTTCATAAGCCACGCAAGGTTTCCACATAGATGCTAGTGAGGGGTTATTAATGTTTTTCTTTTGAGTGCCTCCATACATTTTAGAAGCTGAACATTAGAACTGGTGTTCCATTTTCATGTCTTTAATTAGCAACATAGGTGATGAACTTATTCTGAAAAGGACACTTCGGTAATATGCCTACTTTCTACTCAGTGAACGCCTAAAGGGCAATTTGCCATTCTTAAAAGGGAGCAAGTGAAGTCATTCTCTCACTTAAGGTAAGACCTCATAGAAATATAGCACATCCTTGGTGGTCTCTTTATAGAAACAGGAGATTACACATAGGTACAGACTAATTGGAGAAAATCCACTTCGGAAGTAATTTCTTTGGAAGTAATTAGAAGTTAACTAGACATATCTAAACCAATGATATGATATTTTAAGATTTTAATAACAATCTAATTAGGTTTTACAATCAGAAATTTAACATTATTTCTGAACTCTTAAAAATTTCCAGTCCAATCCATAATTAAATCTTATTTCTCCCAGAAGACAGAATAGGAACTTCAGTATAAGCCACTAAAGAAGACTGTCCAACCAGAAACAAGATTCACCTCACTGACATGTTCCACTGTCCTCACAAGACAATTAGCATTAGGCATATTGATAACCCTTACCTTGACCGTGCTAATCATTTAGCCTGGTATTGATGAATGTCATCAAAACGAGCTTAGAAATGGGAGGAGATCATGGAAAAGGGATGGGATAAGCCAGGCAGTTTAAGAAATGGTTTCAAATAGGCTTCTATTAATTTTTCCTCAGGATACGCACCCATTTAAAAGTCAATAATATTCCATATTTTCTTACCACAGTCTTTTTTGTTTTAGTGAATGGTTTTGTAGCACTTAAACTTTTATCATGTAAAGTCTTTATGTCTTTGAAGTGTGGGTCATTCTCCTTTTCAATGTAAGGGTACGGGCCACTGGCAAGACACTTGAACTGAACTGAAAAATTTCAAGAATTACAAGTAACGTATAGGATTTTTAGAATATCAACCAACAGGTATTATCTATTGAAGATCAGTAAATTTTCTGTTGCTATGATGAAATACCATTAATCAAGGTGACTTATTTAAAGATGAGTTTATTTGAGTCTAGATGTCAGAGGGATGAGTCCATTATGCTAAGATTGCTTGGTAGCAAATGGCAGGTATGGCAATAGTGTTAGAAACCTAAGAGATCACATCTTCACACTCAAGCATCTTCACACTCAAGCATGAAGCACAGTAAGATGTGGAAATGGCAAGAGGCTTTTCCCTCTCAAAGCCAACCTCCAGCAACTTCCAACATCAAAGTCTTACCTTCTGGACCTCTCTGAATAGCACAACCAACTGGGGATCAGTGTTTAAATCTAAGCCTAGGAAGGCCATTTCCTTCAAGCCACTACAGATGTGATGAGTAGAGTATAAAAACAGGTAGGGATATTATATGAGATACAGGAAATGAGGCAAGCAAAGCTGTCACCTGTCTTGTCTAGGGTCAGTAGATTATTGGTAATGTAGAAACGCTTTGGTAATGGGATAGTACTGTGATAGGCAGTGTCTTACTTTTCTATCATGATAAAAATATCTGAAATAAGCAAGTAAAGGGGAAATGGGTCTATTTTGACTTACTACTCCAGAAAGGAATGCCAAAGAAGGATTGGTATCCTCAGCATGAGGGCAGCTTGCATCATCATCAATATGGAGAGATAATATGGAATGAGACCAGGCTGTGAACCCTCAAAGCCTTCCCTCAAAGCCTTCCTCTAGCAAGCCTCCATCTCCTGAAGGTCCCACAACCCTCAAATAGTACCACAAGCTTGGGATCAAGAATACAAACCCATTAGCCCATGGGGGACAATTTACATTTCAAAATATCACAGGAGGGAAACCGGGCAGTGGTGGTGCACGCCTTTAATCCCAGCACTTGGGAGGCAGAGGCAGGTGGATTTCTGAGTTTGAGGCCAGCCTGGTCTACAGAGTGAGTTCCAGGACAGCCAGGGCTACACAGAGAAACCCTGTCTCAAAAAAAAATTCATACATCACAGGAGGGAACAGTGAATATGACTGTATTATGAACAAAAGAGGGGAATACATAAATTTTCAAGTTAAAACTTGTTGATTGTCTTTAAAATCTATTTCATGTTATTAGAAACGTATATAAACCCCAGATCTCTTGGACTCTGAGTTCAATGTATAATGTTCTAACTATAGAAAAACAACAAAGGTAGGACTTTAGCAGCAAATCTTAGGATTCAGGTCCATATTGGGATTAAGCTTACCTTAGCACTTCGTTTCTCTTAACTTAAAGTCTGTTTTTTTGTCTTTTTATACCTATGAACATTACATTTCCATAGTGTATTTGAGAAAGCATTGCATCAGTCATTGTAAGCATTAGTAGGATGTACAGTTGGGGGTAGGCATGAAAGGAGGCCAAAAGGTAAATGGTTCCCTTTGAATGGCTTCCTCAATCACAGTTTATGTTTTCAACTGTAGGCCCATAATGTTTTCACAAGAATTTCTTTAAAGAAGGAATAAAATGAAGTTATGAGAATCATTGCAGACCTAAGGCCATGAAACAAGCAGGGAAGGCAATATAATGAAACTGGTGCCAGGTATGTTCTGATGCTCAGTCCAATTCAACACCCATATTGCCATCTTTGCCCTGCTAGGGAATTTCTCTCTACAGTTAAACCTTGGCTGTACTATTGATTGAATACTCATTCTGGAACAAAATGTGGAGCTATGCTTTTAGGCTTTTGATAAATTAGTTCTGAATTTGCTAAAAGCTATATATTTCTAGCAAATATTAATCTACAAAATTAAAGTAAGATGTGTACTTCAAAATAAACTGTATATATGATTTTTAAAGAGGTCACACCAAGGCTGTTGCTAAAGGGGAAAAATAGCTTCTAATTGCTTTCTACTGTAAATGCTGCACAGCCTAATACCTCACAGTGTGAAAAGTAAATTAGAACAACTTTTCATTGACAAAGATTAAACTTTTTCATCATTCTTAAATTCCTGGGGATTTCCCCCACTGATTCTATGTGTTTTAAGCTTTTCAATTAAATCTCCTGGGTAGTGGTTACAAGAATGCCCACTGAAAAGGGAATATTGGTATCCAAAAAAGCTAAACTCTTCCAGAAGCTGTTTGTCTTTAGTTTTTTTTTTCCAGTATAGGCTGAATCTCTCAGTAAGGGTACCTTATCAGCACTCACTGCTAGAAGCCAAATGCAGGCTACATTACCCTGCCATCAGAATTGAACTCATAATAAATTTAGCTTTCGAAGGGAAAGTTTGTGAAAAGTCAGGAAGTCAAACACAGTCAACCTTGATAACCAGCTTGTTTTCCCTGGAATAATTTATTTTGACATTTGGGAGTATGCACCAGGAATACAAACTCTGGTGAGTATGCTACTGTGGACTTGTAGGACAAAAAGGAACTCCTGTCTTCCAATTTTCTATGAGCTTTTCCTTCAGTTCACCTTAATTCCTCCTACTGAGGGTTTTGAACGCTTCTGTGGGTTGCCACGGAGGACGTGCTGGCAACAGCTCTGTCCCTGAACTGGACCAATCAATTAAAATCAGCTTAGAAAAAGCATGGGAAGAGATGCATTTGTTTTTCTATAAAATAGTTTTGTTGGGGTTTAGAGAAAAGATAGCTTTCATTTTTAAAGAGCATATATGTTTGAATGATAGATCAAAACATTGAAGGAGATGGTGGCTTAGATGGTTGTTGCAAAAATATAATAATATTTTAAATTTAAGTATGAATTCTGTTTGGGAAAAACAAACAAATAGAAAAACCCCAGAAGACAGGGAAGGTAATGCCTTGCCGCCAGGAATGAAGTAAAAGAATTTGATTACAAAGTCTTTATTTCCTACAATTGAAGCTTGCCTGAAGCCAAAGAACCATTGCAAGATGTTACAGACAGGAAGGGAGGGCAAGCAGATCAACAATTTTATTTTAAATATGCTGTATATGTTTAATTAGTTTCATAACTAGGATTACTGTGAGAGACTGCAACTGGGAAGGCAATGAGAATGTTGATTCTATCCTTTCCCCCCCCCCCCTCTCTCTCTCTCTTTCTCTCTCTCTTTCTCTCTCTCTCTGTAATTGAATATCATAAAATAAGTTCAATTCAGAGCTGATAGATGCTTACAGTCCTTGGCTCCACTTGTAAAGTGGGCATTCTAACTTGACAAAGGCATGTGACTTGATCCCTCTTATCACTAATAAAACCAACAAAAAAATATTAAGAAGATCATTTTCAAGCATTTGTCCACAGTTACTGAAAGCAATATGGCTACTCTGAAAACAGAACAAAGGATAATACCAGACATATTTCTATAAAGTGGGGAAATTGGTTAACGCTTAACCATGGAGGTGGGTTTAGGGCAGGAAATTGTTGTACAAGTGGCATATTTCAGAGTATTCTTCTAGAACTAGATTCAGCATACAAGCTGGTCTGCAGATTCTGGAGGATTCACAGTCTATCCATCATGTTTGGCTTTATAATTTTCTTCAGTTTCCCTGAATTAAAACATGCTTGCTACCTAATGCTAAGTACATAAAATATAAGTAATTATCATTTTTCAAATTTATATTAGTCTTGATATCACAAAGTGTTATTAGTGTATATTTTTGTTATCCTGAAGGATTTTCAAGGTATATATGACCCATATAGCTAAAACATATTCTTAAAATTTCAGAGTAATATTGAAAGAATATTATTAAAAATTAGTAAAGAAAAATTTTTTATTTACATGTATTGTAGTGGGTTATAGAAAATAGCCACAATTCTTTGTATTTCGTTTCACCTACTGGTAGCACCTAGACAGTTTAAATGGGTCCACCTGTAATCACTGAACTCCTGGGAGGAAGAATCAAGGAAGTTCCAGGCTAGCCTTGGATACACAACGAGTCTCTCTTTGTTTTAAAAAGGGAAGGAGTTGTGTAAGAATAGGAGTGTGTATGTGTGTGTGTGTGTGTGTGTGTGTGTGTGTGTATGTGTGAATCTATTTTTCTATTTCTTTAGTTGAGTTGGCGGTGGTTTCTTTTAGACAATGAAATATATATTAGTCTATGTGAGTTCCTGATCTAGGCAGCCTTCTTCACTTTGTAGCTCCATTTCTATTTATACTCCGCAGACTCTGAGCTGCCTTGTGAATAAGCTCAGATTGCTTTTTGGGTGATGCCACAATGTTACTCGCTTTGATCCTACTGTAACAGTCAGCCAGATCAAGGGGCAGAGTTGGCAAACTCTGATCTCAGATATATGAGTGAGCTCAGTGAGGCTCAGCAGAAGAACCATTAAGTGAGGCAAATGAAGATTGTTGACTAATAAACAATGGCTGGTTTGATCTAAGCTATGGACTTGCTTGTTATACTATGAAAAAACTGATTGATATATGCAAACAGAATTAAAATGAGAAAGCTATTACTACTTGGTGTCATGATTTGGCTCTGAAGGGTCACCTGAAATATTCATGTATTAAAAAGCTACTTCCCGTTGATGGCACTATTGAGAGGAGATTGGACAACATGGTGTTGAACTTTATCAGTGAATTAACCTAGTACTGTGTTTATAGCTGAAGGAGCTTTTAGGGAAGGCATCACTGGAAGGATACCTTTGAAGCATAGTTTGTCCTGAGACTCTTCTTCCCCTTTCTGGTCACCCTCTCTTCTTACTCTGCTACTCTCTACCTTTCATCTTTCCCCTCTCTTTCCCTCCTCACCATTCTAACTGGCATGAGATCAAAATACAATCTTATTCTTCTATGCCCTTTCCATAATCATATTCTGCCTTGCCAGAGGGCCACAGCAATAGGACCAAGTGACCTTGGATAGAAACCTTTCAAACTGTGCCAAAATAAATATTTTTATTACTATTTTTGAGATTATAATATAATTATAGCATTTTCTTTCTCTTTCCTCCCTCCAAATCTTCTAATAAATTCATTTCTACCTTTATTCAAACTCACAGTCTCTTTTTCATTACTGTTACTGTAGGCATATATGTACATGCATATACATATATATCCCACTCAGTCTGTACAATGTTACTTATATGTGTATTTATAGGCATGACCATTTGCTACTACAGAAAACCATAACCAATAAAAGATGTAGATTTTTGGAATCCATTACTAATGGATAACCCTGTCAAACACATAAGGTTCAGGAAACATTGAAGAACAGGGGACAAACATGTTAGAAGACAGAGGATCAGGGAGTTTCCTTTGATATTATGTTTCCCAGTAATACTAGAAGCTTCACCAATATAGTGTCACCTGTATGATTCTTCCAATACGTGAGTTGAACAAAGATGAAACCAATGGATATAACAAACTGTGGCAGAAGCCCCTGGAACTTCAACCTTGTATAAAGAACTATAGGAAACCAAGGAAAACTGGCAGCAGGAGAGGTGTTCTTTTCTAGGGAAGAACACAGCAAAAGACATTTTCTTATGTTTACTTGCTTGGATATTTTATGACAGTGATGAAAAAAATGACTAACAAAAGTAGGAAATTACTACTTTAACTCTCTTGAATATGGAAATGATTGAAGATGTACATGATGACAAATATGAGGTATACTTACCCCCAGACATACACATGCATACATATGCAGATATGAATAAGAGATTGTTAACTGCTGAGCTCACTAGCAATTGAAAACATCCCCGTTTAAGCATTGATCAGCCCGCCACATGCACATCCTCCAAGAGCACAGGGGCCCAGAATCAGTCATCACTACAACCTGATTGCAATTAGTGTTAGGAGTCAGATTGAAACACTTTATTCTCTGGGTATACAGTAATAGATATCTAGAGAGAAAGTAAGAATATGCATGAACAGCTGAGGACAAAAAGTACTCCTCCGCTTTTGCTTCTTTCCGGAACTGTTCCAAAACACCGGGGGGTAGTTTTTCTAGTCTTGATGAGAAGACTCACTATTCGGAAGTGCTTTGAAGATGTGCTCTCCAGGGAAGCTCTCAAAATATATGAGAAGAAAATTGCTGTTCTCCTCATTGAGCACATCTCCCTTGGTGTCCTGTTTGTTCTAGGAACTGTTCTAGGCACTGAATGTATTACAACAAGCAAAGAAATGCTCAGCAGAGGGTTACTCTCTAGTCTGAGAAGAAACATTATAATAATGAAATCAGTCAGAAAGAAGTGAATGATATACTCATTGGTACAATGGCAGCCTGATGGTTATCATGGTAATTAGCTGCTTTCTGACTGGATTTGAGGCTTGCTTCACAGAAAGGCTTAATGTCTGGTATTATAAACCTGGTCAAAACCTATAACTTTGGAGATCATAGACCCTAGAAGGGAAACTTTAGTAGTGTTTCACTAAATAGACATTTTTCAAACTGTTTCTAAAGTTATCTGTTTAAACCTATAGAGTTGTGAGGTTCTCAACTTTGGTCAGGTAAACAGTTTTTTTCCTTTTGGGTGTAGTTGTATTACAGCTTCATAAATGACCAAATGGCAGGCACAAGGTTACTGTGAGTGCTCAGCTGTAGATGGATAAAGTATATCAACTTCATTCTACTTCAGGTTCAGATAACACCAAGGAAGAGTGAGCAAGAAATATTTAAAACCCAGAGGGTATGAAGGAAAGCATGTGATACCTTCATCAACAAAGTACTGCATTGGTGCTTCCTGTAGGATGCACACAGCTAGTCAACATCCCAGTGCAGACTGGGGATGGTCTCTCAAGGCCCCACTGCTTTCACAGAAGCTATCATTGCTGGTAGGTTGCTCTCGCCCAAATGGACAGCCCACAGGGATATAGCAGCAAACTATATGGATTCTGGGAGTTAACAATAATGAAAGTGAATAGGAAATTTGGAGGTTTATTATTTATACAAAATGTTTTACTTTCTGCATCTTAGTCCTGCCTCCTGCTTCTGCATCTACTCACTGCATGAGTAAAGAACTCATGGTGTTTGAATGGTCTGTATTTTTATTAATTATCATTACTATTTAGAATGATCCATGCATTTTCTCTATTTCTTAATTCTTATGCTTAGCCAATTATGATTTTTTAAATTTCATTTCTATCTTCTATAGTTTCTTTGACTTTCTAATTCTTCTCTTATATTTATAGTTAGTATCACACACTTAAGAAATCAGGCCTTCTGCATGTTTGCATGGTTGAGGTTTCTCTCCTAACATTCAGACTTCTATGAGTACCAAAATCATATTTACTTTGATTAAAATTATCCTCAGGACTAGTTACAATGATCACAAAATATAAAAAACCACAAAATGACCTTCATGTTATTCATCTCCTTAAGTGCAAACTTTTTGTGTCTTAAGTTTTTACTACTGATCTGAGATTCCCTAAGGTTTGTTGACCTTTAATCTATGACTGCTTTTTCGTTTCATGTTTTGGGGTATCCACCATGCCTCATGAATTTGTTTTAGTAATTCCCATTGCTTTACATCTAATACATGTCACTGTCACACAATATCTGTAGAAAAGAATGTTTTTTAGGGTTTATGAGGAAAGTGTACTATGGTAAACCTCTTCTAAGCCACATAATGAGTAAAGCAAAGAGGCCAGTGTTAATTCACCAAACAGTTTCAATTGCTATGTACTGTCATCCAGTGTCCTGGACCTTATTCATGCTTCATATCTAAGGATGCTGTGAACTTTTCTTCTTGATACATCAAACAGCCTATATGTTTGTCTACTTTGGGGTGTAAATGGTGAATCATTAAAGATACTGCAATCTCTCCTACACTTATCTGTTCTGAGAAAAAGGCTATAGAAAAAGGTATAGAAGCTAATATGTAGGTATCAGCCTTAAAAAGAGCCTACAAAATGGTTTAAATCTAATTTCCATCATAGAAACCACCACAACCACAATACCACCACTATTGTATGGCGTGTATATGTTGGAAATTCACACTCCATGGTGGCTCTATGGAGTTCAGAGGGCAGTTCTGTAGAATCAATTGTCTCTTCCTTTTCAGGAGTTCTGAGGATTGAATTCATGTCTTCAGGTCGGCTCAGGCTTTTACTTCATGTTTCATAACTCAGAGTGGCAGGGTCTCAACTATAGTCTGTAGGAGTTGCTTTGAAGTGAACACAAATATAATAAGAGACTTGTGAGTTTGCTGATGCTCAGATGGAAACAAAAAGCCAGTGACACTGTCAGAACCTTGCTCATATAGGTATAGACAAGCTTGAGAGATTCTCCTAGATTAGCCTTCCCTTTGGACTTGCTTCTGAATGCTCTCTTCCAGGACTTAGTGACTCAAGCCCAAGCTCCATCTTTGAAAGGGAAGACAAACTATGAGGTTTCTTTAAAGGTTATAATTATCTTATTTCACTTATACAAAGCCTAAAGAGAAGGCAGTGTGATCTGCCTCTCTCTTAGAGAGAAAGTTACTTCTGAAGATTCTTTAGGCAGGGAGTAGTGCTACAACTATTAAACAGCATGCCATACTTGATCCTGCAATTTAATCTTTTTGTACAATTCCATGTACAGAGTGAAGCGCAGGTCAAAATTTCTTTCTTTTCACATTGGCTATTGATCTTTTATGCTCACTCCCTGGCACCTTCACCTCACTTAGATCACTTCTAACATTAATATCAAATTCAGCAATGAGAAAGAAGAAAATAGAAGAACTAGACTCTTCTGTGAAAGTATAACAGTCTGAGACCCAGGCTTGTTCTATTTTGCCTGCTAAGCTGGTTATGTATAGACAAGAGAATAATAATACAGAATACTAACTGAGAGTGTTTGTTCCTAGCAGCAAGGGCCTCAAAGGATGAAAACTAATAAGCCTTTGCTATTTCCCATCAGCTTCCAATTTGAGCACTTTGTTATTTACATATTATCTAATATAAGTTCCCCATCATCAATATTCTTCCCTAGTTTATACATGAGGTTTGTAGTCTCAGAAAGGCATGCCAAAGTATAGAAGCTAATATATGTGTATCAACCTCAAAAAGAGTCTAATAAAGGGTTAACTCTGCTCTCCATCATAAAAATCACCACCACCACCACCACCACCACCACCACCACAACCACCACTACCACCACAACCACCATCACTAGTGTATGGCAAGTACGTGTTGGAAATGCATATTCCATGGTGCCTCTATGGACAATTCTCTCAGAGGACAATTCTGTAGAATCAATTCTCTCTACCTTTCTAGGGGTTCTGAGGATTGAACTCATGTCCTCAGTACTGTAGAGCAATTTCTTTCCTAATGAGCCACCATGTTGGGCCTTTATTTCCAAAGAGTGGAAGTAAAATAGACTGACATCATCAGTTCTTATATGACTTTAGCGGAATTACACAGAAAATAATTGCCTAGGGAACTTTTTACTCTGACCAGCTGTTTCATATTTTAGGGAGAAAATAAGCAGAATGGATTTTGCTAGCTTAGAATAATTGTTCTTTTGATCATCCAGCAAATACGTCTACCCTTAGTTCAGCAAATACGTCTACCCTTTCCCCAAAGGAGCTTAAAATGTGTTAGGAAAGGGAAGCATGAGTGATTATTATAGTATGGCCAACTTAACATAAAGTTCATCCAGTTAATTGCTGCAAAATATATTCTCCCTTCATTAAACATAGACGATGGTAATGTCATAATAGAGACATACAAAAGTTTTGAGGTTCAATAGTGAGGAAAGATATATTATTTCTGAAGAAGTCATGATATATCAATGTGATATTTGAACCATACTGTAGAGGATATAGTAAATCAATAACAATAAAGTTAAAATTAAAACATCAAGAGTAAAGACACAGAATGAGAAGGCTTAAAATAATCAAGGCTGACTACTGAGTGTGGATGCTTGGATGGACAATAAAATGTATCCTTTTGTTCTAAATGAGTAGCATGTTAGATGATTGATCTGAGCCTACTTTCAAGCTACCTAATGTATAATCTAATATATCAAGATATTTCTGTTTTCTTCAGACTTTAAGCATCTTTCAAACACAGAAATGAATTCATAGATGCCCCTTTTATAATGAATTTATAAACATATTTGAAAGCATCAAAAACTTAGCAGAATTAAAACATATATCAAGTTTTGTAACGTTCAGAAGACAAATATATGTGAAAATAAGGATTTAGAATGGACATTAGTTGACTGAGATTTTGGAATCACTGGTTACTAATTATTTTCTCAAAACTAAAATAGACAGAGTTTCTAATTGCAGTAGAAATAAAAAGGTATATGTACATTCAGCCTTAACTATAAATTCATAGTTTATAAAATCATAGTTTATAATTATAATAAGTAATCAATAAGTAAGTAAATAAATAAATAATAAAGTCATAGTATCATCAGTGTTAGTCATGCTAAATTTTTGGAAATATGCCAACATGCATCTGAAAGAGTCTGTCAACACACTGAGTGTACTTCCAGCAGGGTCTACAACCTAAATACACAATAAATATACTACAAAATAGAAAATTATTCCCACCATCTTGAGAAAAAGCTCACTTTTTCTTGAGTCTCTGATAACAGAAAACTGAATTCATTCTTGCAAAGTCTTAATATGGAGGGACTAATGTCTCCAGGCACATAGGTAGCAGATGATGGCCTTGTTGGGCATCAATGGGAAGAGAGGTTCTTGGTCCTGTGAAGGCACCATATCCTAGTGTAGGGTAAAGCCAGGGAGGGGAGGCAGGAGTGGGTGGGTCGGGGAACACCCTCATAGAAGCAGGAGGATGGAGGATGTGATGGGGGCGTTCTGGGGGAACCGGGAATGGAGATAACATTTGAAATTTAAATAAAGAAAATATCTTAGAAAGAAAGAAAGAAAGAAAGAAAGAAAGAAAGAAAGAAAGAAAGAAGTAACGATCGGGAGAGGACAGAGTTTCAGCACTAAGGACAGCAACTGGCAGACCCACATTGTGAGGCCTGAATTTAAGATAACCCCAAATCTAATGAGGAGGGATTCAGAAACTATGAGTTTAAATGTGAGAAATCTGAGATCTAATGTCTGGAATATCAGCTTAGCTGTCTGGCCCTTCTGTGTTAAAAATTATACCAATCTTCATTATTTATCAATCTATGATATGCTTATCAATCTGTCTCTATTAAGTGAAAAATGAATCATCCCAGTTACCTTCACCACAAAAATATGAGTGTTGAGTAAATCAATCTAATGAACAAGCTCACTTCATCTCTCTCCTCAAATTCAAAATAATTCAACCACAATTAATTAATTTATGCTATACCATAATTTTTCCTTAGGTACACATCATGGGGAAAAAGTGGAACACACAAAAACTGCAATTTACTCTTGAAAGTGTTCAGATATATTTAAAATTCCAGTCAGAAATGGTACCCTAAAAGGTAATATGGCAACTTAACAAGTACATTTCCCTTAAAACAAACTAACGAGAAATAGGATTGATGCTAATGGAACTGAGGAGGGAATTAAATAGAGTATAAAAGCTTATTCTGCTACCCCAAGCACACAGATGTGGAAAACCAATCTAAGGTAATTCAGTTCATCACAAAAACACATTGTCCAATTGGAGGTACTGTGAATAATACCTTAAGGCCTGTCACAATAGATGGGAACAGTCTTTCTTTTATTCTTTTATTCTGAAGCAATCTCTTTGTGAAACTTTATTTGTATAGCTAACAATCTGAATGAGGGAGAGCTTGGAGGATGTGTGCACAGTTATCGTTGCCAAGGAAACCAGGTCTTAATTTCTAGTGGCTGAATGCCAAGGAAAACAGGCTACAGAGGGACAGAAGAAACTTCATGTGACTGAATTTGTTGGAAATATTCCATGTGTTAAAAGATTCTGCTTTGGAGCTCAAAATTGGAAGAGTATAGTCCTCCCCTCCCTTCTTTTATACTCTTGGATTAAATGCAATCCAAATAGCAATTTGATTTTTAGTTGATGTAACAAGATGATGATTATCATTCACAAAATTTTTATACTTAAAATAGAAAAAAATAATGAATGCAGGTCCTTCTTCAATTCCCGTGAAACTAACACATAATTATCCTTTTGACAGCTCAAACCAGTTTTGGGGAAAAGCTTACAGTTTCAATTTACAAGGTGGTTCTTGCCCAGACCTGGGATTTGTGTGCTTTCTGTGGTATTATTTAGTGGCTCACCAGTCCTACACTCACTGGAACAGAAGGGACAAGGAGAAACAAAAACTAATATTATATTTAAAAAGTACAGATTTCATATTGATTTACTCAGAGTTTATCTGCTTTGATTTGGAATTTTTTGGAGGGGAAGGGAGATTGTATTTACCTACAAATTTATATTTTAGATGTTATTGAGGACTCTGGGGTTTTGAAGCCAAAATCAATTGTAGTCTATAAATCTGTGGCAAAAATCCTATAAAACATACTAGGAAGAAATAGGAGAAAAGAGGATGAAATACAGGAGAAAGCACCTTGGAGAAAAATGTGTGCAATGCCTCACCCTGCAGAGGCATTTCCCCCCCTCGAGCAGCAAACAGATTCTCGGACAAGTTGACTCACCTATAACCAAACTTAAAGTAAATTTTCGATACTGGTGAACAGCTTCAGTTTTCATTCAGCCACACAATGGAGGCTGACCCTGAAATCATCCCTCTCCTTACTCTTACAAAGGGTTTAGCCTCTTTAAAATTTAAATTTGTTATCTTTGATTCTCTTTACTTCTTTCTGCATTCTTAATCTCTGTTGGGTTTGGTTGCATTCCCAGGGTACCTTCTGAGTAACAAAAGGACCTAGTCCTTTTTGTACCTGGAGCTACTGCAGCCAGTAGATAGGCAATCTAAATGAAATCAGCTGAGTCTTTCAGCAGCGAGCCACAGGACAATAGGACAGAAAAAAACCTGTAAAATGTGTCTGTATAAGAATGCTCCACAGAGAAATACCCTACCACTTCTGAAATATATCTTCAAGAAATTGTTTTAGTTGAGGAAAAAAATAAAAGCTCTTTTTAAAGATTACCAAATAAAGGAAATCCAGGTGCCTCAAAATCCAGTTTCTTCCCCTCATCCTACTAGAATATAAACCTGTGGAAATAAGTGTGAAGACTTCAAGACTACTGAATTACATATTCAACCTCTGTGTTATTAAAATAAAAACCTTACAAACATAATACTTAATGCTCTTTTATATTCATAAGAATGGAAAAATTTATAGAGTTGCCAAGTATGAGTACATTTTAGTTTTTCATTTTATGTATGGGAGAGAGGAAAGGATGAATTAATTTTCCCGGAAAATCTGAATCATGAGGGCTGCACTCCTAGACTTCAAGAAAGCAGAAAGTGGGATTTCCTCTTAGTTTGTTCCTTTACCTCACTGTCTTTAGCTGCCTTAAACAGGATCTAAGAAAGTTTAATACAAAACACAGCAGTGTGTGTTTTATTATCATCTAGATTGATTACATTTCATTAGAAAACCATTAAAATAATTTTCTGCAAAGATAGATTTAACCTGCATGATATTCTTAGTAGCAATAGTTTTTAGACTATTAAAACATATTAAGAATTCCTAATCAAATGTCTACATATACAAATACAGAGATTAGAAGAAGAAAACCTCACAAATGTTTGTGCCTCAGAGGATTCCATGTAAATTCAGGACCTCATTGGAATAGGTGTCTTCAGGGTTAGAACTCGGCACAACTGGCTTTGCATCTAGGGAAATGGGATTCATGTGTTTGAGTACATTGTCCATATTCACACAGGCACCAGTGGAGTTGGAATCATCAATAGATGTCTGTATCCTAAAGCTTTATTTATTTGTTCATTTATTTTAGCATTCTCTCATACAGAGGAATAGCTCCCTAGGTTCAATGTGACCATGGAATTGTTACTCCCCTTGAATGTCTTCCTGAGGATAAGAGGCAAGTTATTCAAGAATGCCAGTAACTTACTCTTCATTTGGACTTTTGATTTCCAATAGAATTTTTCACACTGCCAATGAAATTAAAGTTTTCAATTCATGCTTTTTAGATGATCCTTCTCTGTGTTTCATTTACCACAGTTGATTTAATGTTTTGAAAATTACATGTGATTCTAAATATCACATAAAATTTGGATTTTCTATTTCAAAATAAAACTACAAATGGAATGTTATAATATATGTATGTACGTATGCATGTATGTATGCATGCATATATGTATGTACCTTGTTGATATTACTACATTTCGGGCCATTATAATTTACTTTCATGAAATATGTTGTGGAGTAGCTTGACTTTTTTTGTAGGCAATGTGTTTGTTTGCTATAGTGCTATGCTGATATCATAGCACTATTCAACCTGTCAAACTTTACAAATGACATCGAATGAATATCATTTCATTTCCTGGGTGTGGTCATTTGTATCCATAATTCTAGCTATATTTGAGGTTGTGGCAGATACATCACAAGCAAGAGGCCTGGCTAGGCAGCATGACAAGTTCAAGGGCAGCCTGGACTACAGGCTACAAGGTGCAAAAATAAACAAAAAGTGCAGAAAATGTAGTTCAATGAATAAACAGCTTTTGTCCTCTTTTCTAATATTTTATTTTCTGATAATACTCTTAAACATCTAGAAAAAATCTGAGTCTCATGTAAAAATTTTCTTTACATTCTTTTTGGACCGAAGTAGAAAGGAATATTTAAGAAGTTTTGATAGCACTGTCAGAGAAAAGGGACCACGTCCTAGGACCACTTATTTTAAACAAGAAAACTAAGCATAGTAACAGTTCTCTTAGTTTTAAAGAGCTGATCAAATAAAAGCTTCAAAGAGATGAATCATCAGCTGTGGTAAGGAAACATAAGACACAATCATCTAAAGAGAATGAATTGGACACTACCATTCCTTTGACTCTGTGAAAAGAGAGGGCAATGTAGATTTGATTCCAGCCACAATTTAATGTCTGTATCTACCTGTCTGGCAATGTCTTCCTTGCTCTTTCTCCAGTTGACTGCAGGTGTATCCTTCCAAAAGCTTCACTCTCAAGAAACAAAAGACAGGTTTACCCATCTCCATAGAAGGGAATCTGCCTTTAGGAGAGAAGATCCTGCTTAATGTGCTTCTCGTGGTACAGAGGACAATGTGCAGTACATTTACAACTTGCGATATCCAAATTTTTATCACTGATCTTCTGAATAAATTAAAAGAAAGATAAGGAGTTCCCTACTAGAGTGACATATCATTTTTGGTAACCAAAAATCCACATTTAATTCAATCGAATTCAAAATTCAATTTAATATCTAGAAAGTCAATTTTGAGGTACACCATCTTTTTCTCTTTAGCCTGTCGTAAGTGTGTGGGTATGAGTATTTAAACAAAAACACTCATTTATACAATGGAATTGTGATCTGTAATTGACACAGTCCTGACGTTTCTCAAGGAGTGGATAGAAAGACGGGGAAGCACCTGGTTATAGTTTCAAGATTGTCACATACTTTAACAGCCAATAGCTCCTTGTCTCTATAGAAACTTATAATCCCATCTGAATTTGTTGTATCTATTACTTTGAGAATTATATTTAAAGTTAACATGGTAAAAGTTATACAACCAAAGTTTATGGATACAATCTAATATCAAACTTCAGGGTAACTAAGCTTCTTCTTTTTAAAGGATAGTAGCTCTTCAGTTGTTTCTCATCATCGGTAATTTTACATCTAAGTATGTATAAAGAAAGATGGATTTTCTACACATAGTATATTGATAATAATATAGATTATAATATAATAGTATAGATGATACAGTCCAATCAGAATTCAAGAAGCCATGTATGGCCACTCAAACTTGTAATCCAGGTATACAGGAGGCAGAGGCCAGAAGATTGCTGACAGCTCAAGGTTGGCATGTGCTGCATATGGAGTTCTAGGCCTGTCTGGTTACAGAGTGAGGCTCTGTCTCATAGTACAGAAAAGGAAGACACAAAGAAAGAAAAAGAGAGGAGAGGAAAAAAGAGCCAGTACGGACAACTTTGTCTTGCTTGTTTATTTTTATTTTATCTGTTTCATTTAGCTATCCTTTAACTTTGTGGTATGTGCAGATGTGTATGTGGTAGGTCTCATATGCTGGGGCATGCTCTGCAGAGGTCAGTGGCTTCTACAGGTATCTTCTCAAACTCTCCACCACGTTTTTTAAGACAGGGTCTCTCTCTGATTTGTCTAGGCTGACTGGCCAGCAAAGAACCCAGATCGCCTAGTGTCTATTTTCTAAGGCCCAGGTAATAGTCCCTGCCTGACTTTTCATCATTGTTGTCATTTTAATTTTTGAAATTAAAATATAATTACAATACTTATCTGTTCCCTTACCTCTATCCAAACCTTCCCTCATACCCCTCTTGCTCTCCTTCAAATTTGTTGCCTATGTTTTCCACTAATGGTTACTGCATGTGTATATGTATACACGTATATTCCTGCATATAATCTGTTGAATCCATATAATTTTACCTGTGTGTTGATTGACTCTTAAAAGATCTATGTAGAAGAAATAGTGGGAGTGGTGTAGTAGGTGCTGGTGATTTGAACTCAGGTCCTCTTGTTCTCACTGCAAGTTTTCTTATCCATCGAACCACCCCCAGGTTGCAGATGTGATTGTTTTCATTTACCTGAGTAAACAAAGATCAAATTTACTTCTTATTAGTGAGTTTGATAGTGGCATCTTTGGTTGTAGTCTATTGGCTGCCTGAGAAATGGGTTCACAACTAGTGTAGTTTTTTTAACATTGTTTAGTAATGTTCTGGGGCACAGCTTCAGCAAGACATGGAACAAACACAGGAAAAGAAACATTGAAAAAAGAGGGATCCATATTTTCCTCTGGTAAGCACTCTGATATCCAATGAACTCAAGAGTCTGGAAATAAGATATTTTCTTGTAGCAAGACCACAAGAAAAAATAATGATGCGTACTGTAAAACAGACGGTGAATATTTTTCATGCTAGACATATTGAATGAAACAGAATCCTATATAAAAATGAAGGGTGAAAACATCATTTCAAATATCAGTGTCAGTGGAAAGTATAGAACATCCACAATTTGGAGCCAGATAATACAAAGTCAAGTATATATGCATTCTTTACCTGTAGCACTGGAGAGTGTAGGAAGAGGAAGAAAATATGTTTATACTCAAGTGACTCAACTCTTTACGCATCTCAGTACTCAAGAAAAGCCATGACAATGAATTTCAAAAGTAGTCCATTCTATTGGACTAATCAAGAATGAGGGGCATGTGTTTTCTTCCATAATTAAAGATCCCCATTGATGCGATACATGTGTTCATCTCAGCATTCTATGTCTATAAATGCAGTCATTACAGAGAATATTATAATAGAACTGCTCTTCTGCAACAAATATAAAAACTGTTTCATCACACTAATTTATGATATATTTTAGGGCATTCTGGAAAGAGAAGGTATGAGGAATGCCAACCCACATGTTGAAACTAGACCCTTAAGGTTTCCTACATGTTTATATACAGTCAAATGAAACACATCATGCAAACATTTCTGGCTGATTGCTGCAATGTCATAGGATCTTAAATTCAAATCATTCTAGTTAATCTTAACACAGTTGATTTAGTTTTTATAATTGCATTTATCTTTACTTATTTATGCATATTTGTGCCTGTTGGTCTGGATATGCACAACATGTAGAAAGCACTCCCAGAAGCCAGAAGAGGGCATTATGTCTACTTGACCTGCAGTTATAGGCAGCTGTGAGCTGCCCAATAAGGGTATGGGGAAATGAATCTGGGTCCTCTGGGAAAGCAGTAAATGCTTCTAAGAGGTGTGTCACTCTGCAGCTCCAGATACAGCTCTCCAGGTTTCATTACCACACCATGATTTTAAAACTAAGAGTCTCTATATTATAGAAAAAAAAAAAACAAATTTTATGACAAGTCAGAGAATATCTCCTTTCTCTAACAAATCAAATCTGAAAAATGTTAGCACGCTTTTTATTTGTCATTTTTATAACCAAATATTTGATATTATATTCTGTGCTGTGATTTGTCTACTTACAATGAATATTTATTTCTTTACAGTCAAAATTATCAATAAACAATGTTCGGTGATTTGCAGCTGCAACAAAATTTGAAACTTGGGAAAGCTAATAATTCAATCCCATCTTTTAGATTGTTTGCAGGCATTCAGTCAAAGATACATCTAAAATTGATGGTTATAAGAGGAAGAGAAAAGCCCCTGCCCCAGGTGACCACTGAGACTTGAGGGGATGCCTTGAATGCCAGAGTTGTCCATGGGGCCCTACTACCTTACAGTGATGCCCTTAAAAGCTCACAGGCCTGTTCTTTCATTCTGTTTCTTCATTATCATGTCTGCGCGAAGTGTTCCCACATGATAATAGAATATTTGAGATGGTTTGACTGAAACTCTTCATCAGCTGAAATCCACTAACAGCAACCTGGTGGTACTTAGAGAAATGGTCACCCCATTTGTTACCTGTGGCTTTTCCAACTTAGAGGACTTAGCACATACACTTAGAAGCCACAGAAAAGATACTGTCAAATTTAAATGTGTGACAACTGAGCATGGAGAACTGAGATGTAGGTGGTAGAATCTTACTCTCCTCCGCAGAAAGGATGCTCCTGAGCTTTACTTCATTTTGTTCCTCTTGGGGGAATTAAAGGTAAGGAACAGGAAGTAAACATGGACTTAGCCTTTCCTGTGAATCAAGATTAAATATCTCTTTAGAGAAGAGGTTCTCCACTTGTGGGTCACAGACCCTTAGAGGTCACATATTAGATATTCTACATTACAAGTATTTGCATGATGATTCAGAACAGTAGAAAAATTATAGTTATGAAATAGCAACTAAATAATTTTATAGTTGGGAGTTATCACAACATGAGGAACTGTATGAAAGAGTTGCAGCATTAGGAAGGCAGAGAACTGCTACTGAGTTCTTAGCTGGAAGGAATGAAACTGAAGCTCAGCTATGACTTTTTATATTCTTCCTATTCACTCTGTCCCTCTAGAAGAGAGAGCTAATGTTCCTATTTCTGAATTCCAGGACCATTTCACAAATGCTGTATAAATGGTACCCAGGAGATGTTGGAATCCAGTTTTCTAAGGACTTGCAGTATTCCCAGTCAGGTTTGGAAAATATAGAGTGATTGTGTAACATACCATGATAGTAATAAAGAGTTGCCTGAAGGAATACCAGGCCCAATAGCCTTGGACCGGATGCCTTTGCTAATACCATATGAAGCAGATTTGAGCTATTCTCACCTATTTAGGTCTATCAAATATGTAAGAGTCATGTATAAATACAGAACATTGTTGTCTTAAGCCGTTAAGTTTTGAATTTTGGAGAAGATTGTTAGATAAAGTATAACTGATAAAGGATCCTGAACCCAGATTATCTCTACTGTGTGACACTGATTCTATAAGTATTCCCTTGGGGTGGACACCTTTGGCTGAGTTAAAGGGTAGTATCATGTAATTCTATATCCATGGAAAAGCAAAATTCTAAGGTTTCTTCTTCTTATTTTAAACAAAAGTGCACAGAGCACCTAACCCTGTAAAGAAGGCATGATATTTATTTTGTAAATAAAGAAACTGAAAGCCATCGACGTGACTAGATGGTAGCTGGAAAGTTGTTTGCCTAGTGTTGAAACTGTGTGGCCACTTCTAAGTAGAAGTCCAGATTCTAAGTTCAGGCAAGACCTAAAGTATAAATATGTATGAAGTCCTGGCCAAGGCTACATGAGGACTTTTTATTGGCGTATTGTGATCCAAAGTTAACTGCTAGGCATACTTTTTCTGTTACTGTGACTGGTCCAACCAGTGTTGACTATGAACTCAGTAGCCTTCACCTTAGACAAACTTGGATGACAGAAGTCCTTTATTGATCATGATTGTCATGTAAATGAGTACTTTCTTTCTGCTACATTCATAATATCTGCGTAATCATCACCCAAACAGAAGGTTTCATGAGGAGTTGCTTGGCTTCTGGGTATCCCTGCACAGGATCATCTTGTATAGTCACACAAGTCCTGTGAGTTCTTAGAACAGGCCAGATTTGACCTAATTGAATGGATTGAAGTACATTGCTTTAATTCTTCTCAAATCTGTCTTCCTTAAAAGTGGCTGTGACATATAAATTAAGAAGGAAAAACAACCCTGAAAAGCAGTTTTATTTATTAGTGGCCCAATTTTATATGTGGATGTTTCTATTAATCAAAATTGTAGGAACTTAGTGTATTGGTATTCTGGGTGTTTGAAAAATTAACCCATTCAAAATATTTTGTTTTTATATTAATCTAATTTTCAGTTTATAAAAAAACTTGAAAAATAAGCAGAAGTGAACAAAAGAAAGACATATCTTCTCACCCTTTTTTAGAATGAATAGTGACTCTAAGCAGACTGGCAGTATGACTCAGGTACAGTACCTCTCTGTGCTATAACTACTTACATTCAAGTGGGCCTCTATTTCAGTTGGCTTTCCCTCATAAGATGCAAGGAACCACAGAATGACCTCTCCCGACTATTTCAGATGCGTTAGGGTCTCATGACTATATTTATTGATCTTTAGGTAAACTCTAAGGGATTTTGTCAGATCTGACATTGATTCTCATGTGCAATTGAGGATTTTTCTAGATTTAGAGTCGGGCTTCAGTTCTAACCACTGGTCTGAACTCTGGACCCTCTTAGATAGATCTTAAGGCTCCTCATCAGATTTTCTGTTACTTTCTGATTCAACCGTACTTATTCTGCTATGACTGTATTACGTTGGAATCAAAGAGGTTCATCACTGCTTAATCTGGCATCCAACTCCGCTAGCTAGAAAACTCCAGGTATTAAAACATTCATGTGCAAAGGGATGTTTGGAGGTAGTTACTAGACATTAAATCCATATTCTTCCCAATCCAAATTCAAAATTTTATGACCTACTTACCATATGGACACTGATAATTTTTATTTTTAGTTAGAAATAGCTATAAAAATTAAGACATTGTTCTTACTTCAAGAAGTTCATAATGTAGCTAGAGAAGCAGGCTGCATACATGGACAGACATCACCAATGGCATCAAACATTGTGTCACAGATATCATTATAAATATAATACTATATATACATAATTAGGCATGGAAGTTAATGGATATAAAAATAATCTTCAGGCCATCACAACAACAATTTGTGGCAATATAACAAAGAAAGGTACTGTTCCTATTAGCAAATATTATAAGACAAACATGCATAAATCAAAGACTGAAATACATGCTTATATATTACCATGTCAGGATATCATCTGTCTGTCTGTCTGTCTGTCTGTTTGTTGTCTGTCTATCATCTATCTATCTATCTATCTATCTATCTATCTATCTATCTATCTATC